>NW_021621401.1:1374463-1422767 GCF_004785775.1 Grammomys surdaster | reverse complement strand
TTAGAGACTGTAAGGAAGGACTGGAGAGAGAGTCAGGTCTTAGGGGACTGTAAGGAAGGACTGGAGAGAGAGTCAGGTCTTAGAGACTGTGAGGGCCTGGAGAAGACACTGATGATTTGTCTCAGTGTGGAGCATCAGGGTGCATGTAGGGAGGAGACTGCCATTTTGGGGGTCCCAGGCATCCCGGTCACACTGTGTGATAATAGCTCCACAGCCTGACAGCTAAGTAAATATTTAGCATCAGGTAAAAGCTGCAAAAGGAGAAACAACTTGCTGTTCTAAGAGTAATGTTTTGGCCCCAAAAAGCTAGAGTCCTATACCAAAGCCTTTAGCCTCTCAGACCCCAGCTGCTGATCCCTGAGGTGCCAGTCGCAGCTTACATACCTACCAGACCTACTTGGCCCAGATGCCGGTGCAGTGCCAAGAGCTGTCACCGTCCTCAGCCCTGCCTAAGGAACATCTCTGCAGCATCTCCTGACCAAGTCTCTTGCTTCTCTCTGCAGGGAGCCTCTCCAGCTGGAGGCTGCCTCATGGCTCTCACCTGCGACTACAGGATCTTGGCTGATAACCCCAAGTATACCATAGGATTGAATGAGAGCCTGCTGGGCATTGTTGCCCCCTTCTGGTAATACAAGGGACTGCAGCCATACTTTATATTTGCGTCCTGGTGGGACATTCCCTCTTAGCTCAGAGGTGAAGGATGTCTTCATTGCAGGTTAAAAGACAACTATGTGAACACCATCGGGCACCGAGCGGCAGAGCGTGCCCTTCAGCTGGGGATGCTCTTCCCACCAGCAGAGGCCCTCAAGGTGGGTCTGGTGGATGAGGTGGTACCTGAGGATCAAGTACACAGCAAGGCTCGCTCAGTGATGGACAAGTGGTTGGCTATTCCAGGTAAGGAGCAAGCAGTGGGCAGCTTTGGGGCAGATGGCTAAGGGAAGCCCTTTCTTGTTCTTGTGACCCACCCTGGTGAAACCAAAAGTCCTTACAAGCTGGGATCTGGGAGAGTAGGCTGTGCTGTCTGTGATGCTGAGGCGCAGGGGTGAGCTTTACAGGCCATGAGACTGCTGCTGGGTAAGGCTCTTGGGGGGTGGAGGGGGGGAAGCCATCAGAAACAGCTGGCCACACAGCTGCATGCAGTGAAACTGCAGGGACACCAAGACATTTTGGTGTTTGACTTTTTTGAGACAGGGTCTCACTGTGTAGCTAAGGTTTTCCTGAGACAGCCTACTGACCCTGTGTCTTCAGATTTGGAATCTCTCCAATGCTGGTGTACAGGCATGTCCCACCAGCTCAGACACTGAACTTTTAATGTCATAGATTTCCCAAATTACAAAGTGTCTGGGCCTCCTTGGAGCCCTCCTCTCTAGGGGAGCCAGTTGCTTGCCCCTCCATGCACTAGCAAGTGCTCACTGCTTCGGGAAATGTGGTCAATAACAGAATTCAACGAAAAGGACAGAGCAGTTACTTGTGGGGCTGGGGATGGAACTCAGGGCCCATGCATGTGCTCTACCACCGACTTGTGTGCCAAGCCCTTAAAAAGTGACATAAAACAAAGCAAATTTTAAGAGCCAGGCATAGTGGCACAGTGCCTGTAATCCTAACACTCAGAGACTAAGAGAGAAGCACTACGCATTCAAGACCACCCTGAGCCACAGAGAGTTTTTATTATTGTCTCAGCAACAATAATAAAAACTCTCTTGTAGTATTCTCCTGTCTGCTCCTACGTTTTATTTTTGTTGGTTTGTTTAGATGGGATATTCACATGTATTTCAGGCTAACCCTGGACTCCCTAGCCCACCTTAGCTGAACAAATGCTTTTCCTCTGATGATTTTTCTGAACTACCTAGGAGAGTCCATATTTCAGTACTTGAAGAAAGTGTAGAGGAGCCAGGAATGGCCCCCCACACTCCACAGGTGAGTTTCATAAGTAACCCCATTTTTTCAGACCATTCTCGGCAGCTGACAAAGAGCATGATGCGGAAGGCCACTGCAGACAACCTGATCAAGCAGCGAGAAGCTGACATCCAGAATTTCACCAGTTTCATCTCCAGAGACTCCATCCAGAAATCCCTGCACATGTACTTGGAAAAGCTCAAACAAAAGAAGGGCTAACCTGTGGCCACCACACAGGTGTTTAGTGACGTGTGCCTTCTGGGGACCCACTGGTCCCAAGAATTATAAACAAGGTATTTTTCAACTTAAAAACTCTCTTAGCTCTTGTGTTCCTGACCTTAAAATGTCCTGTCCCAGGATGGAGGGGTGGCTCAGTGGTTAAGGGCACTAGCTGCTGTTGCACAGAATGCAGGTTCAATTCCCAGCTTCACTATAGTTCCAGGGGATACAGGGACCCCTCTGGACTCCAAGGGTACTTCCTGTGAAGCACATGGTACACATACACACAGGCAGGCAAAACACCCATGAACGTGTGCGCATGTGTGCGTGCGTGTGTGCGTGTGTGTGTGTGTGTATGGGCATTTGTGTGCATGTCTGTGTGTGTGTTTGTGTGTGTGTGTGTGTATTATAACAGTCCTGTTAGCTGGGTGGGGTAGGTCTGTCAGTACAGTGTTACCATGCTATCGTGTATCAACAAAGCAAGGTATGGTGGAAGCATCAATCCCAGTGCTGGGGAGGCAGACACAGGCAGATCCCTGGGACTCTGGCCAGCCAACTAATGAGTGCCAGAGAGACACACCTTGTCACAAAACAAGGTAGAACCTTCCTGGACCTCTGGCTTACACAGCCAGTGTACATGTGCATACTGACAAGCTATTCCGAGAAGCGGGGCCCGACAGCTGTGACTACAAGCACCTTTCTGCCCCAGCCCAGTATTGCTTATTCAGTGGTAAGGTCCTGAACCTTACATTAAATTTTGGAAAATCCAGATAGGCTTGCACTAAATCCTTGGTTCAGTTCCCAGAAATGCCAAAACAAACAATAAACTTTTCTAATTCATTGCAAGGGTTTTTCCCATGTGATTCATGCCTGTTCTCCAGTCTCACTACAGAGGTCTTATTGACCTTGGGCCTCCGTAATAGCTTGTGCATGCACGCACTCACGCACACACACACACACGCACAAAGATGACAAGTTTTAACAACCAGAGACCTCATGAGAGCCTTGTGTCTACAGAGCTTCTAAAGTGACGGCCCACCTGAGCATAAAATCTCCATCCTCCCGAGGCCTCGCCCAGCCCAAGCTACTCCACCAGGCACCTTTGAACGGCTCAATCTAAGCAGAGTGCAGGCTAGGCAGGACTTAGTGCCAGGCAGTTGCCTTTCCTGGGGTTCCTTTTCAGAAGGTGCCAGAAGAGCTCACTTCTGGGGTAGGTGTAGCCTCCTCTGCCTCCAGCAGTGCTAATGAGGGCAGATGCCATGGGCCTGCTCTCCAATCCAGCAGGGTCCAGAAAGGCATTACCACCTGAGCTGCCCAGGGATGGATGGTTCGTGAAGCATTTGAAGTTTGCACAAAGGCAGTAAGACTGGAGAGCTGGTGCGGTGTAGAGGAGCCAGTGTCCTCCAGGCTGGGACGTGATCAAGCTAAGCCATCCACTCCCCCGAGAGCAGCAGAAACAGACCTTCTGGGCATTAAGAGCAAGCTCTGCAGCCTAGGTACAGAGGGCTCAGAAAGCACAGAGGCCTCATCCACCCTGTGGGTAGTCCTGGCCAAGAGTGGCTTGTTTATTAAGCATGCAGCTCTGTGCTCGGCGGTGCTCCGGAGCCTTTCCTGGGTTCTCACAGCAACCCGATGAGGTAGGTGGCGTTAGTCCACCTTGCACATGAGGAAATGGGAGCCTTAAGGAATCCTGTAATGTGTTCGTAGCCATTGTCCACACCATCTGGTCCTACCCTGTATCCTCAGTGGGTGGGTGGCCTGCCACCCTGAATTCACTATGGTGCCATCCCTTGAGGTAATATTCCGCAGGTGGCATATCCTGAGGCCTTGGCTGTCAGTGACGTTTGAAAGTCACTTCCACAGGAAAATGGTCACTGATGGCAAGCGCCTGGAAGGAGAGAGAGAGCCTCAGCAGTTCAGCAGGGCAGCGTGTCCTCCAGCTCCACCTCCCCACCACCACCACCCCACCTCATAGGAGGCAGGGAAGGCCTGGCAGCCACCCTTGGGCCTCATACTGCCTCCATGTGGTATGGCAGAGAACAGAAATGTGCCAACAGTTCCTTCCTAGGGGCTTGACACTCTAAGGACCCTTAGCTATAATTGCTTTTGCTAGAGCGAAACTCCCATCAAGTGAGCATTTCTGTGAGGGGCTGCCTAGTGTGTCTGCTGGAGCCCTATCCACACTCACCTGGGTCTGATCTAGGTCAAATTCCTCCTGAAAGTTGTGAACTGTGGCCGATTCGGGCTTCAGGCTCCTGCGCAGGTGAGCGCCACTCACTACAATCCGGTCATAGGCACAGTCTGAGTTGCCCACTGTGGTGTCTGCACTGTCTGGGATGAGCCACTTAAACACCTCACTACTGCGAAGGCGGATGGATGGCCAGTCATGCGCCTTCACGTACTTGCAATCAGCATTAAAGTCACCCAGAAACAGCATGTCCTGTAGGCAAGCACAGCAGGCACATCTTAGCGGTGCTCAGTGGTCCAGACCTCTGAGAACACTGGTGATCTGGGACATGAATGGGGGGAGGGGTTGCCTACATCGGTGTTCCACTTGTCAATCACATCAAGGTAGACATCGTAGAGTGCATCGATTTCTGCCACCGCCTGCTTCGGCGCTGCATGAAGGGGGATCAGAACTAGCTCCCTGGCGGCTGTGGAAGGTGGGGATATGAAAGTCAAAGAAAAGCCTGGAAGAGGTAGGTCTGTCTGTCTGGGAGGGGGCCTAGGGCCAGCCCATGGCAAAGCAGAAAACCTGGAGACAGGAATGTCTCAGAGGAGCACCAACCCATACCAGGTCATGGCATGTCTGTAAACAACTAGATCTGGCACCCAGATCTCAACTCACCACAGCTAGGAACTGAGAATTTGACCACAAAAGGCTCCCGGCTGAAAGCATCCTCTGGGTCTGGGTACTGGTACGTGCTCACCACTGACACTACATCTTTCCTGAGAGCAGCAGAGAACAAGGTGTCTATGGAGCCGGTCACCTCTGCCCCTGTGTCCCCTCCCTGCCACCTGCCCCTCACCTGTAGACAAACAGATACATTTCCTTGTACTGGTCACGTCCAAGTGGCTTGCTGCTCACAAAACTGTACTCGTGCTTGGAGACTCTGTGGAGAGAGATGCCAGTCCCTCGGTCAAGGCACCGAACCAAGCTTGTGATCTTGGCTGGGGTTGTGGTGCCCGGCCCTGCCACACCTGTTAATTTGCTCCATGAGCAAGGACACTGCACTTAGGTCTGGGTCCCGCACCTCTTGCACCAGGGCGATGTCATAGCCAGCCAGGATCTGGAGGAAGAACCCACGGATGCATTGTCCCATCAGCCTAATTGCCCAGAGCCTAGCTCCTGGTCTCCATCTGCTCCCCAAGTCCCAGACTCTCCCAGAGTCTCCCATTCACCATCTATTGTTCCCAGCCCAACCCCACCCCACTGGGCCTCACCTGTGCTATGACACTGCCACAGTCTGGATCGGACACTTTGTTATCTCCAAAGCTCTGAACATTGAAGGCTCCAATGCGCAGCGCTGTGGCCCCCATGAACCCCAGTGCCCAAGCTGCTGTCAGCGGGACCCAGGGCCAGCCCATGGCAAAGCAGAAAACCTGGAGACAGGAATGTCCCAGAGGAGCACCAACCCATACCAGGTCATCGCATGTCTGTAAACAACTAGATCTGGCACCCAGGATCGGCCTGCATCCTGACACACTCCCATGTTTCTCCCATGTGTAGTGGACAGTGATGTCATTGCAAGGATGGAAAGATTCTATTCCCATGCAGCCTTCAGCCCACTCCAGCCCAGCCCAGCTCTTTGGACTTACCTGGGTTGGGAATAAAGTGGTATCAAAAAGTCAAAGGTCCCAAGTTAGTGAAATTCAGTCCAGACTGAGGACCTAATATGGCCCAAGATGAACTGCAGTCTTGGACCTACAATAGCTCTGATTTCAAACCACTCAGGTATTTGAAGCCCTGGACCAGGAAGGGGCTGGGCTACAATGGGAACCACCCCTTCCATGGAGTGGCTTCCAGAACTGGCTCCCATTCCAGAGACCCAAGAGAGCAAGGGACAGAGCATATGCTAAGCCACTTCCATTAACTGAGAATCAGGGCAAAAGGCCCTAGCCACCTCAACACCATTGGACAGCCATGCTGTGGCCAACTTCTCATTCTTCCCTGAGCTGTATTCCCTCAGGGAAACAGGCTGAGAAATCAAGAAAGACCAGCCCTAGCCTGCTCTGCCATCTCCTGCTGCTTCTCCAACACTTACCCATCACAGAGGACAGGATCAGCTGCTCAGGCAGACCCAAGGTCCTAGGTCTCTAGACCAACCCTATAACCCCTGGCAGCCCCAGATTTGGAAGCTGAAAAGAACACCTCACACCCTAGCAGGCTTGTGAAAACTGGAGTCACAGATCCAGCTAGGTAGGGGAGGAGGCTGTCTGTCAACATGCCAGAGACACCCACGCACCTTGAGGCGCCACCAGGGCTGGAAGCCAAGTATGGCTAGAGGGTGGCCCGAGTAGACAAGTGTATCCAGAGGACATACCTATGAAGGCAGTTGTGCCAGCCCCAGAGGCTGCCTCTACTTCAACACAACAAGCTGCAGGGGTTTTTTATGTTTTATTGTAAAGCAGAAAACAAACAAACAAAAAAACAAACAAACTGCATGTTCACTCTCTCTCCTTTGGCTGCCTGAACTTGGATGTCTTCTGACCAGGCAGGTGCGGGCAGACACTTGGGGTCCTCGCTCTTCCAAAGCAGAGGCCCTCAAACTATACGATGACCGTCTGCACCTCAAGCTGGCCCTCTGGTGAAGCAATGACCAGCTCTCCTCCGTGCTCAAGGATCTCTATGTCCTCTGATGACACCATTGTCACCGTGGCCTGTTCAGTACTGTCTGGACCTGCCCGTGCTGTGAGCACAGTGCCCTCGCTGATTGCTGAAGCCAGCGTCATGGCCACCTGCTCAGTAAGACTCTCAGGAGTGGCAATGGTGATTGTGTCCGCCGCAGTGGCCTCGGAGCCCAGTGCTGCCTCCTGGTCCATGGTGACATTCTGCACGATGATCTGGTGCCCAGCACCAGCCTGGTGCACGATCTGTTGTACCACCTTCATGATGTGACTGTCCACCTGCAGAGACCATGTTCAGCCTAAGGGGCTGCTCACAGCTCGACGATCCTCCCACTCCTCACCCAGACCCTCACCTCTGTCTGGGTGCCCTCAATGATCTCGGTGGCTTCACTGGTCTCTGTGTCATCTGCAGTAGCCTGGACAGTTGATTGGAGGTCATCATGGGCTGTCCCAAGTCCAAACCTGCCCCACCAGCTCTATACCTACCTCAATAATGTACTCTTGGGTATCAGCTACCACAGATGAGAACTCCACCAGTACGGTGTGGGGGTCTTCTGCAAGTACAGTGGCAGCCGCAGAGGGGCTCTCCTCAGATACCAGCAACTCCTCCACTTCCAGCAGGCAGCCCCCTGCCAACAGGGACGCTCAGCTCAGTCTGGGCCTGTTGACCCCAACCCTGACCCTCTCCTGCCATGTGTGGCCCAGACCTTTAGTGCGCAGGTGCCGGTTGAGTGTGCCATGCTCCGCGAAGCCACGGCCACACTTGTAGCACTTGAAAGGTTTCTCGCCTGTGTGGTGCCTCACATGCCGCACCAGAGAGCCCTTCTCCCGGAATCCTCGGCTGCAGAACTGGCACACGTGGGGCTTTTCTTCCAGATGTGTCCGGAAATGCACTTGCTGGGCATTCTAGGGAGACCTTTCTGTGACAGTCTGTTCTCCACCGTATCCCCAGATCTCCCTAGCCCAGGTCTGAGAGGCTAAGAGTGAACAGACTAGGCTAGGCTAGGAGGAGAGTGTGGGGAACTGGGCACAACCAGACCCCCAGTTAGACAGTGGAGGGTGGGTTTAGGCATAAGGATCTCAGGACCAAAGGCCTACCTTGGTTTTGTAACGCTTGCCACACTGGGGACAAGGGAAAGGCCTCTCGTCTGAGTGGACACGTCGGTGGCCCCGCACATGAGCAATGGTCTTATAAAGCTTCCCACAGTCTCCACAACGGAAGCGGCGCTCGTGCACATGCACCTCCTGGTGCTTCTTGAGCAGGTAGGCTTTGGGGAAGGCCTTGCCACACTGTGTGCAGGTGAATGGCCTCGGCCCTGAAGCCATACCCAATGTCAGGGCTTTTTCACCACCCATAAGCCCAGCAGCTGCCAGCCCACAGACCACCCTACCCATGGCCCCTCACCTCCCTGCTACCCACCTATATGACCTCTCTTGTGGGCCTCCAGGGTGGCTGCTGTTGGGAAAGTCTCACTGCACTGAGGGCACGGGTGGGTCCTGGGCACAGTGGCGGCCTCACTGGCCACCTGCTGGGAGACCACAGACCAACCTCTAGTACCTACCATAAGCTGTGTGTCAAAGGTACCAAACATCAGAGCCAGCCCCCTTCCCTCCGGGCCTTAGGTAAGGAAGTTAACAGTCTACAAACAGTTAAGCATAAAGCAACACTACTTTTCAAGCCAGGCACAGTGGTGCATGCCTGTAATTCCAGCCTCCAGGAGAAGCAGGGAACTGAGAACTGAAGTCAACACTGGCTATACCATAAATTTGAGGCAACCCGGATTACACTAGATGGTTTCTCAAAAGACATTAAAAAACCTAAATAAAAATGAATGAGGCAGCTAGCAGCCCCTCACCTCCATCGCCCCCAACCCCTCCACCCCCCAACCACCCCTCCCTGCATGAGAAGCAGACACTGGGTCAGCCCCACCAAAAGGAGCATGCCAGTAACAGAAACCTACTGTCTCTATCTGCTCCACCTCCAGCAGTGGCAGTTCTGGGGGTCCATCTCCCAGGGACTGGGGACTGGACCCAGAGGGAGGGGCTGGCTCCAGAGTACTCTCCTCCCCAGTGACCCTCTCAAGGACAATGCCAGAGTTCTGCATGGCCTGATGTAGCAGGTTCTCACGGCTGTTCTCACTGGAACAGGGAAGCTCCTCAGAGTCTGGGGACTGTAAGGGAGGTAGAGGGAAAGAAGGAAGGAGGGAGGCCTGCCAGGCAGCCCAGCATAGGACACCCATCCCTCCTCACCCCACATGGCAGAGTCCTGACAGGCCCATCTTTGGAACCCCAGGCTGCACAGGCAGCTGCCTTTGTTCTCATTAAATTCCATCCCGCTCTCCCTAGACTTGAACTCACACTCCCTCGATGTTCCCCTGCCCTGACATGCCATCTACTAAGTTCTTGCTTTCTTGGGTAGGGCAGGAGGTAACCTTGTCCTGCTCCTGCTGAAGGCAGGATCTGAACACAAGCTGGCACTGGGATCGGAGCGCAGAAGCAGCACCTACCTCTGGGGTCAGGGCTTTCATGCCCAGGGGAAGCTCCTGCATCTGCACATGGACTTCATGGATGACAGTGCCCTTGGCATCTGTCACCAGGTGAATCACAGGTGATGTCTCCATGGGTTCTCCTGCCACTGATGATGTCACGGTCCCCACAGTGGAGGCACTGGACCCTTTAATGCAGAGCTCAATGAGTCCTTGAAGAGCCTGGCGGCCAATTTGGGGAACCCCAGTCCCAGGAACTCGGGCAGGCAGCCTCCCCAAGCTGACCTGCAGGCACTTCCTCTTTGTCCACAGCTGTGTCCTTGCTTATGCTGAAGCGGATCTTTTCTGTGCATGGAGTGAGAGATTTGAGGTGCCGAGTCAGTGCGCCTGACTCTCGGAAGCTTTTTCCACACTTGGCACATTTGTAGGGGCGCTCATCTGTAGAGAGAACAGTCAGCCCCCAATGGGAGATGGGCAATGTCCTGTGTTGGGGGGACACCAGGTCTTTTCATCTAGAAGGACGCAGGCAAGCTGTAGGGTCCCCTAGAGGCAACCACAGGTTCCATAGTGTAGCTTTAAGCCCCACTTCACATACCAGTGTGCCGTCGGTGGTGCCGGATGAGAGAGCCCTTGGTCCGAAAGGAGGCCCCACAGAGCTTGCACTCGTGCTCCTTGCGGCTGCTGTGCGTTACCATGTGGGCCTTGAGGATGCTGCCCTGTGGGGAGGGTCAGTAAGGCTCAAGGCACTTCAGTGGATAGGAACAGGCAGGGGAGCCAGTGAGCCCTTGGCCCCAGGGGCTCACCGTTTTGAAGGTCTTGTGACATAGCATGCACACGTAGCGGCCTTCCTTGTTCACCAGCAGCTTGACTTGGGCCTGCTCGCCCTCCCCAATAAGCCCAAGTTCCTGATGTTTAGGACTGCCTGGAGCCTCTGCCATCTCGCCATCCCCTGGCTCTGCCTCAGCAGCCACAATGACCTCTTTGATGTGCCCACTTCCTGAGGGAGAGGCAAGTTAACATAAGCCTCAAGACCTACCACAGCCCTGCCCATAGGGATCCCTCCACAGGAGTCCACTAGACCATAGAACCTCCCCAGTCCTAGGGCTCAGAACCTGGATCCAATCCTCACTGAGGGAAATCCATGAAGCAGCCATTACAGGCAACCTAACGTGACAGAGAGACCACCTCCAACTCAGTAGCACTGCCTGAAGCTCAGAACCCCCAGACTGTGCCCAATATGGACAATCTCCATGAGGAGACATCCCAGCCCCTAAGCCAAGAGACACAGGTAAATAAGCAGTAGGCATCCTAGTTCAGCTCCCTGCATTGGTTTTCTGCTGGATGGTCCCAGTTCCATCAATATAAAGGAGAGAGAGTTCTGCGGGCTGTCTGTTGGCCTTGACTGCCAGTGGGTAGACAGGCGGCCCTAGCCATGTGCAGAACTGACTGGAGAAACTAGACACTGAGATGGCTGGAGAAAAGAAGGTCAGGAGGTTGCACTTCCGGGGGATGTGGAGGAGCCATACTACAAACACACTTGACATTTTCTACTCAAAGGTGATGAGTGGGAAGAAGCTGTGCAACTGCTTCTTAGAAGCCATCTCCATGCCGCTGGCTGCGTTCCGACAGTCCATTCTCTCAAAACAGAATGAGTGAGCACCATGACTCAGAAACAATTAAGGACATCTCTCGCCCATGCTCCAGCCCAGTGCTCCAAAAGTCCCTTCCCAAAAGACAGACCTGATGGGTGAGGAACACAGGTGCACCAACCCAAGAGGAAACTCCTTTGTACTAGACAGGATGCAGAGAACCTAGAGCTGATTCTCAGCTACCCCACTCCCTCACTGCCCTTTCTTTACCCAGGCCATCAGAAATGCTGGTGAGCCCTGGGTCCCCTCCCCTGGGGATATCTGCAAAAAGTACAGAAGCAGAGGGTCCCTGAAGAGGGGAATGCTGTGTTAAGCCAAAGCTTGAAACTGGTGGAGACTGGGAGTGGGTGGGAAAGGACCCAGCTGGTAGAGCCTGGTTCCACATCAGAACCCAGTGAACTTGTTTTCCCAAACACCACCCACCACAGAAACTAAAGTATGTGCCAGGGCCCCACCCCCATGTGACAACATTCCTAAGTCTGAGTGGCGAGGGGTGAGTCTCCCTGTTGCAGAAACATTGAGAAAGGCAGTGGAAACCCAGACAAGTGTGCGGGTGCCTCCAAGGGAAGGGTCATATGCTCAGAGGACCTCTTCCCAAGGTTTGCTTCCTGCCCCAGCTGACTGTCAGAGCTTCTCAAGGTCAAGTTCCAGCCTGTCTCAACCCCTTCCTGCCCACTTGGCCATCCATCCAGCTGCCTTGGTCCCAGCAGAGCACTGGGCATTATCTCCCCAACACCCATTATCCTTCCATGGCTTCTGAACACTCATCCCTTTCCTGAACTTAGTCTCTGATTCCCTCCACTTGTCCAAGCCCAGAATGTCCTTTGACCGCTCCCTGCCTCCTCAGCACAGTCTCCAATTAACGAGCACTTGACCCAGCCTGGGCCTCTCAGCAGCCGCTCTCCGCTGCAGTCAGTGAGCACTTCAGTTGAAAGCGTTAGCCATCAAAGAGGCTCGGCGTTATATGCTCATAAAAGCCCAACAAGAACCAGGGCACCAATCCTCACGCCAGTGTAAACAAGCAGAGGGACAGGAAGGAAGGATCGGGTGGCAGAGAAGTACAGAAGATACTAAGGAAGACCAGGACAGAGATGGCCTGCAAACGCACACGAGAGAGACAACTTCATGGTGATGTGCACCCCCAAGATTCCCAAATGCCTGCAAGTACTCTGGGCAGTAAGAAGTGTCCTGGGATACCCTCCCTAAAAGAGCAGAGTGGCTACTGAGCCTCCTCCTCAAGGACTGCCTAGGGGAAGGCTCGCACAAGGCGTGGGCTCTGCCCCTCTGTGGACAGGCCTGGCTCTTGGGAGAGTGACGGCCATGAACAGTGGAGATCCTCCAGCCCTGACTATGATCAGCCATCAAGCAATCCCTCAGAATTGAGGGCGACCCATGGCCAGCTGGCTTACCAACAAGGTCAGGAGCATGGCTGATGTCCTCTGCCAGAGAGGCAGCCTCGACCACAATGTGGGCCACAGTGATCGGTTCCTCCTCTGGACCTCCCTCTGCTGCTGTTGGCACCACCTGTCAATGCGGTCACAAACAGATGAGATGCACCTGTGGGTTCCAGAATTCAGAGAAGACTCTTGGTTCCCTCTGTGGTAGAAGGGGACTTCCTTCTAGTCCAGTCTATGTCCTACAGGAAGGCTGTCGGGTGGGCTCCTGGCCCCAGAGTCAGGGTCAGCCCCATCAGTCTAACACCTCTGACCACCATGGCCTGGACACAGATCAGAGAGCATAAATAGCGAGGGGCCATAACAGGCACCAAGATGGGCTAGCTGCAGGAATGCCCCGCCCCACTACCCCAGCCAGCCGGTCAGAAGAAAAGACCCCATGGCTGTGGGACATACCATCCAGCAAGGCACTCGGTGAGGGGGCAAGTAATAAAGACAGAATTCGAGAGTTAATCCTTTTCTTTTTTCTTTTTTTTTTTTTGGTTTCTTTTTTTTTTCTTTTTTTTTTAGGTTTTTCGAGACAGGGTTTCTCTGTGTAGCCCTGGCTGTCCTGAAACTCACTCTGTAGACCAGGCTGGCCTCAGAAATCTGCCTGCCTCTCCCAAGTGCTGGGATTAAAGGCTGCCTGGGGAGTTAATCCTTTTCTATTGAAGTCTGTATGACTCCCTCCTCAGAGCCTGAGGCCACTGACATTTCCTAGCAAAGGTCCTCAACCTTCCTAATGCCACACCCTATAACAGTTCCTCAGGGCGTGGTGACCCCCAACCATGAATATAACTGTAATCTTACTACTGTTATGAATCGTAATGTGAATATTTGTGCTTTCTGACGGTCCTGGGTGACCCCTGTGAAAGCGTTGTTTGACAACTCAAAAAGAGTCACAACCCACAGGCTGAGACTCACTGGAAGCTGCTTCCAGCAGCTCCTGGAAGCTCCTTCTCTTGGAGCAAGGGTACTAGAGACTGAACTTGTAGGCTTGTGCAGGCTAAATAAATATTCTACTACACAGCTATACTCCTAGGCCTCTTTTCATTTGTAAAAATAGAAAAGATGTATTAATTTTACATATATGAGTGTTTTGCTTGTATGTATGTATGTATGTATATATGTATACCACATGTATGCCTAGGACCCACAAAGGCCAGAAAGAGGGCATCAGAATCCACACAACTGTAGTAACAGATGGTTGTGAGCTGAGTCTCACACAAGTGCTGAGACTGAACCTGAGCTCTCTGCAAGAGCAGCACGTGCTCTCAACCATCGAGTCAACACTCCAACCTTCTTTAAATTGTTACTCTGAATCTAAGCTGTCTAAGATAGCCTCAAACTTACACTGTAGCTCAAGTTGGCCTTAAACTTGTAACCCTTCCGTCTTTGTCTTCTCTATAGCTACAATCACAGACCTATACTATAAGGCCTGGCCAGAGCCTCTTCTTAGTTCTACCCAATAAGACTGATGAGAGAGCATCATCTCATAGGGATGCTGTCTAATTTAGTAAGACAGTGAGTACATCTCCAAACACACTGGGAACCAATCAAGGGGCTCATCTTCCTGTAGGTACCAGAACCCAGTAGGGCCTACTTCAAGAGATCCCTGGGAACCACATGCATAGGACAGGAGACAAAAGTTTTCATGATCACACACGCGCGCGCACACGCACACGCACACACCCTACAACTATGTAGGCTGCTGAGAGGTTGAGTTACCCCAGGCCATGCAAAGCACCACTACTCTCTTACTAGTATAGCCTGGTCTTCCTTCACTTACACCCAGGCATATGTCATTAACCAGCTGTACAGGCTGGTCAAAACACTGTTTCACAAATGAGCCAAACCAGAGGAGTGAGGATGGTAGCAGCTAGTATGGGCTCACCTCCTGGCCCAGCAGCGCAGTGGCAGCAGGGGTGGTGGGCAGAGCCTCTTGAGGGGCCCGATGGCAGGTCTTCT
The DNA here is from genome assembly GCF_004785775.1 of Grammomys surdaster. Taxonomy (NCBI): domain Eukaryota; kingdom Metazoa; phylum Chordata; class Mammalia; order Rodentia; family Muridae; genus Grammomys; species Grammomys surdaster. Next base: position 1,408,268 of record NW_021621401.1, on the reverse strand, counting down.
GAATCTTGTGCTGGACAAAGTCCTCCAAGGCAGTGAATTCCACTTGGCAGCGGCCACATCTGTGCACATCATCCTCATCTGCAATAAGGCTGATGTTAAGGGATGTAGGGGCAATCAGGCCCTCTTCCAGCTTCCCTTCCAGGCTGAGACAAGAGATACCCAAGGATAGCCTTAAACCAGAGTCGGTATGCCTGCTCACCCAGGAGCTCGAGGGAACACACTGGAGGAGTACATCCAAGGCTGGGGAAGTCTATGGTCTAAGCCCATCCTTTAGAGGTCTACAGAAGCAAGGCCTCCCAGAGAGACCAGCACTCTGTACAGGGTTACCCTGACCACACATTTATACTGCAAAGGCACAATGAAACTATCATATCTAAAGCACCCCCCCCCAAGCCCAGGGGGGAGAGTCTGGGAGGCATAGGAACTCACCCAAGCAAGCTTGGAGACAGCAGAGGACCCAAATTTAAGATTACTGGAGAGTTGGGGATGTAGCTCAATGGTAGAGCACTTGCCTAGCATACATAAGACCTCTGAGTTTGGATCCCCAGAATTTAAAAATATTTTAGGACTGCTGGTGATTGAATGTGTAAGCATCTCAGTTGCCATCCCGAAATTATCTCCACATCTTGAAAGAATAAAGTAGGGCTAATTAGTGTATCTGGTGCACAGCAGGGACTTTTAGAAGGCTGATATCCACAAAGCATTGGCTAATAGGCCAGCTTTTTAAAAACACAGAATAGCAGGAGCCCTCACTCTGACCAATCTTACTATTTTGAATATGTGTGCATATGGTGCTGTGAATGAGCTTTGAACATGCTAAGCAAACATTCTACCACTGGGACACACCCACACCTTGCCCCTTCCTTTCTTCTGATGCTACATTGTCCCTCCTGGGTAGCATCCTACTCCAGAGTTTATTCCAGGGATAAGCAGTCCAGAGCAGTTACACATGCCACATACACTGCCCTGAATATATAATGACTACATAAGAATTGTTTTGGGGGCTGGAGAGATGGCTTAGTGGTTAAGAGCACTGGCTGCTCCTCCAGAGGACCCAGTTTCAATCCCCAGCACCCACATGGTAGCTCATAACTGTCTGTAACCCCAGTTCCAGAGGATCTGACACCAATGCACATGAAATAAAATAAAATTATGAAAAAAAAACCAACTAGTTTTCTTTCTTATTTTTGTTTTGCTTTTTTGAGACAGGATCTCTCTACATGACCACAGCTGTTCTGTAACTAACTCACTATTTAGAACCAGGATGGTTTGAACTCAGAGATTCACCTGCCTCTGCCTCCCTAGTGCTGGTGTGCACCACCACTCCTGCTCCCTCCCCCTTCTCCCCCTTTTTGCTTTAAGATTTGTCTATTTTTACTTCATGTGTGCGTGTTTTGCCTGCATGTATATCAGTGCACTGTATGTGTGGCTGGTGCCCACAAAGACAAGAAGAAGGCGTCAGATCACCTGGAACTGGAGTTACAAACATTTATTAGCTACTCGGTAAGTGCTAGGAGTTGAACCCAGGTTCTCTGTAAGAGCAACAAGTACTTTTTTGTTTTGTTTTGTTTTTTTGGTTTTTCGAGACAGGGTTTCTCTGTATAGCCCTGCTGTCCTAGAACTCAAACTCAGAAATCCACCTGCCTCTGCCTCCCAAGTGCTGAGATTAAAGGCATGTGCCACCATAGCCCAGCTGCAACAAGTACTCTTTTAACCACTGAGCCACCCTTCCAGCTCAGCACCTAAGAATTTAACCAAATCATGCCGGCACCCTGGGGAAAGGGATGACTTAGTCCATCCTAGAGAGATTACTAAGGTTCGAGGTCACTGAGCTGAGCCATCAGACTCAGCTTCCAAAACAGTCTGCCAGTTTCCACTGTCTTACACTACATCAAAGTCAAACCCAGGCTGGGTCAAGGAGGAGTCAATGACAAATTAGTGATCCAATAAAAGGCCAAACCCAAGCTATGACTGGCCCATAGGCCACCTGAAAGAGGGTGGTGCCCTCCACTCGGCTCACACTCACAAACCAAGCACTGAAGTGCCTTACCCCTCCCACCCCACTCATTCAGAGTCTGACTCAGCACCAAGATGTTGACACTGAAAGAGCCCCTGACCCAGAAAAGCACACACCTATCCCATTTCACACTGAGAAAAAGATCATAAACCAGTGCTTCTCAAGAGGTGGGTCATGACCCCTTGTGGTGCTATCAGTTACAACTCATAACTAGCAAACTTGCAGTTATGAAGTAGCAACAAAACAATTTTCTGGTTGGGGGTTCCACAACTTGAGAAACTATATTAGAGGATGGAAGCATTAGGAAGGTGAAGAACCACTGTCATAAGTACACCCAAGAACTTACAAGCACATGCCTTTATCCCAGCAATGGGGAAGCTGAGGTAGAAAGATCTCTGTGAGTTCAAGGCCAAATCTACACAGTGAGACCCTGTCTTAAAAAAACAAAAATCAGGGGTGGGGATTTAGCTCAGTGGTCGAGCACTTGCCTAGCAAGCGTAAGACCCTGGGTTCGGTCCTCAGCTCTGAAAAAAAAAAAAAAAATTAAGAAACTCCAAAGAGATCCCTGAGGTTGTAACTGACTCTCTCCAAGTTGAAATAAGGGAGAGAGAAAAAAAAAGTGGGACTGAATTCTTTCGTGACAAACAGCAGCAATATACCAATAATACTTGCCAAACCACTTCCTGTCTGATCAAATCTACAGCTCCGTGGAACTAAAACACAGGAGATATCCAAACCATCTCTGAAAGATATCAGTACCTAGAGAAGTAATCCTTAGTGTACCCAACACAGCCCTCGGCATACAGACACGATTTTAACTCTTTCCCATCCTCCTAGGAAAAATTAAAGGGTTTAGAAGAGAAGTTACAACCCCGGCTCCAATCTGATCCTTGACAGGAACCAGATGGACGATCAAACAACTTTACAACCCTTGAACCTCAATTATCTCCATCTCTGAAGTGAAGAGTAGTAATAATAATTCGCTTTTCGAGGTTGATTTAAGGAATGGTAAAAGTCGGGTGTGGGGAGGTGGTGTTCCTGGAATCGTTGCTCCACCCCGTAGGGAAGACCCAGGTCCTCAATGGGGCGGTGTCGCCTCCCCAGGTCAGGTCCCTAATCCCTTTCTGACAGGGCGGCCCCGCCTCCAGTCCCCAGCTCCGCCCGGGCTAAGGCCTCAGTGCCAGAGGGGACGCAGAACCTAGGGCTGTTGAGTGCTGAAGAGGAGCGAGCAATGTTTGTTTGGCCAGATCTACGCCAAGGGGCTGGAGAAATGGGCTCCCTATGAGCCTCTGCACACAGCCCCGCGGGTTAGAGGTGGTCCGAAGGGAAAGCTGGGAGAGTTGTGAGGGTTTGCAGACACTCGAGGAGCCTGGATCCGGGCGAGACTGTACACCGCAGCCCGGGCAGAGCCGCCCGCACCCCGGCCATACCAGGCTTCTGTAGCCTCGTTACCTTCCTCGCTGAAGGGCGCTGGGAGCCCAAGGAAGCCGCCGGAGGACAAGGCCGCCGCCGCCGCAACCCCGCCCTCGCCCGCTTCACGCCCGGCTTCGGCCCGGGCTTCTGCCGTATGAGCGGCCGTCACCCGCACTGCCATCGCGCCCTCCATGTCGCAACGCGCCACAGGAAGATGGCGGATTTACGACCATGTCGTCATAACAACGGGCCGCACCGAGGGCTGCGTATCCGACAAGCAGGGGGCGGGACAAGAACGAGTTTGACGGACAGGCTGAATGGCGGGACTACGGGTTGTGGTCTGGAGCTTCAGTAGAGGAGCTTGGCTCTTTGAGAGCTTCCAGCGCCGGACTTCAGGGCGGAAATGAGCGAAGTTTGTCCAGTTAAAACTGGCGGGATTTAGCGGAGGGTGAACCATCCCTGGAGTAAAGAATCTGAACTCACTCCTCACTTTTTTTTTTAAATGAGTATGAATATTTTGTCTGCATACATGTATGTGCACCGCGTGCATGACTGGCACCCGCGGAGCCCAAGACGGTGTCTGATCTGGAACTGGAATTACAGATGAAGTTGAGAATTGAACCTAGATACTCTGGAATAACAGCCAGTGTGTTCTTAGCTGCCCAGAGAATCTGAACTCTTTAGGTTCGCTACCCAATATAGACTCCTGGAGTCAGACCGGGGTTCAATGTCAGAATTCCCTGGGTATGAGAAAAAACTCCAGTTGGAGATCAAAAGACTTTTAATCTTCATATAACTAAGTTTTGAAAAGTATACATAAAAATGGCCATTTGTGACATTTAGTATGCTGACAGCGTTGAGCAGTCATCACCAAAAGTTAGTTCCAAAACTGATTGGTTCGTTGGTTGATTTGAGACAGGGTCTGACTTTGTAGCTCCTGGTGGCCGGTAACCCTGGTCTACAAAGTGAGTTCCAGGACAGCCAGGGCTACACAGAGAAACCCTGTCTCGAAAAACCAAACCAAAAATAAAATAAAATAAAATAAAAATAAATGAAGTGTTGCTCTAAACATTCTTGTATAAATTGCTTTTATATTTTTATATCGTTTCCCAGTCTCTTTTAATTTTATTTTTAAGTAGCTTCTTGAAACTATTTTGCTGGATTAATCCTCATAAGATAGCAATCGTGGGGGCTCCTGAGATGGCTGACACCTGACACCTGACACTAAACCTAACAATCTGAGTTTGATCCCCAGGGGACCCACAAAGATGACGATGGCCTCTAAACTCCACGTGCACCCTGTGGCAAACAAGCATCCATACACATATGTACACACATACACCCACATATAAAAATGTAAGTTTTTGTTTTAAAATTCCAGTCACCAGACAGCTCATCAGGTAAAAGCACTTCCCTTAGTGTGTGTGTGTGTGTGTGTGTGTGTGTGTGTATAATTTTAAAGAGAGAGTTCTAAAGGGCTAGAGAGATGGCTCAGTGGTTAAGAGCTCTATTTATTCTCCCAGACAGGGATTTGAACCTCAGTACCCATATAAACTCTAACAACCATCTGTAACTCCATTTCCATGGGATCTGATGCCGTCTTCTGCCCTCCCCAGGCATCAGGCATACAAGTGATGTATTAAATATTTAGACAGGCTAGCCTCAAAATCCCAGAAGACTCACACGGCTCTACTTCTTGAGTGGTGAGATTAAAGGCATGAGCCACTATCCTAGCCTGGTAATTTTATTAGGATAAAATTGAATGACAAATACCTTAGCATATGAAAGCTCAACAAACATTTTCTGTAAAGATGAATGACTGACACCTTTAACTCATTCTTTAAAAACTTTATTTTTATTATTTAGATTTATTATTTTGTGTGTAGTATTCTATACCACATGCATGCCTGATGCCCAAGAAGGTGGTGAGCTTGCATGTGGGTACTGAAAATCAAACATGGGCTCTTTGCAAGAACAAGTGCTCTTAACCACTGAGCCAACTCTCTAGCCCCAAAAGGTTTTATTTTACGTGTATAGGTGTTTTGCCTACAAGTATGCCTATACACATTTATGCAATGCCCACAATGGCCACAAGATGGTGTCCTACTTCACGGACCTGGAGTTACAGAGGATTGTTAGCTGCCGTGTGGGCTCTAGAATTCAACCACCACCCCTTCCTCTGGAAGAACCACCAGTGTTCTTAATCACTAAGCCATCTCTCTAGCCCCAAGCCTGGGCTACACAGAGTTCCAGGCCAGCCAAGACTTCCTAGTGGGACCCTGTCTAAAAATGAATTAAAAATAAATTAGATAAATTATCCTACCAGCTAAGGAAGTTTCTGTTTTTTGGTTTTTGTTTTGGTTTGGTTTTGGTTTTTTGAGACAGAGTTTCTCTGTGTAGCCCTGGCTGTCCTGGAACTCACTCTGTAGACCAGGCTGGCCTCGAACTCAGAAATCTGCCTGCCTCTGCCTCCCAAGTGCTGGGATTAAAGGTGAGCGCCACCACTGCCCAGCAAGTTTTTATTTAAAAGGTTTTCAAAAGTGTGTGTGTGTGTGGGGGGGGGTGGATGCTCATGTAAGCGTGTGTATGCAGTGGTGGAGGCCAGAGAGGACGCTGTCAAATGGGCTCCTCTAGCCCTCTTCACCTTGTACCTGGAGTTTACCAGTTTTGATTAAGCCAGCAAGTAGCCCGAGTGATCCTCCTGTCTCTCTCTGTCACACACATGGACATGCTCTTTCTTTTTTTCTTTCACCCTCTCTCCACACCCTCCCCCCCCGCCAATTTCCCTAGAGAGGGTTTCTGTGTGGCCCTGGCTGTCCTAGAACTTACTCTGTACACCAGGCTGGCCTCAAAACTCAGAGATATGCCTGCCTCTGCCTCCCAAGTGCTAGGATTAAAGGTTTGTGTGGGGCTTGGGGTTAAATTGTTCTGGCTGTCCTCAATGCCCTAGGATTTGGCCTGGCTTCAGAACAGTGAGGTTGCCCACCATGTCCCCATTCATTGTCATTCTCTCTCTCTCCCTCTCTCTCTCTCTCAAGCCTTGAACTCCCTATGTAGTCAATGATGACCTTGAACTTTTAGGTTTGTTTGTTTTAACATTTGTTTATATGTATGCCTGTTTTGCTGCAAGTATGTGTGAATGTACCATCTGTGTACCTAGAGGATGCCCTCAAAGGGCAGAAGGCATTGGCTCCCCTGGAATTGGAGTTACAGCTATGAACTGCCATGTGGGTGCTGGGGACTGTACTTGAGCCCTCCACAAGAATAGCACCTAACTGCCTTTAAAGACTAAGCCGCCTTGTCAGCCCTTCTGATCTTCCTTCCTCTGTTCTCCGAGTTCTGGTATTACAGGTATGTACTACCATGCCCAGTATTTTGCTGGGATGGAACATAGAGTCCTGTGCATGCTAGATAAGTACTCTCGTACTGAGATCTCCTTAACCCCAGAGAGGTTTTCCTTTGTAGCTGAATGCTGGCCTGGAGCTCACAGAAGTCCTGCCCAGCAAGGTAGCTCAGGAGGTAAAGGCACTTGCCACAAAACTTAACATATTGAGTGTGGTCCCTAGACTTCACAGTTGTGTGAGTGCTTATGTGTGTGAGTAGAGTGCCAGTTTTTAAAAGTTGTCCTAGAGGGGCTGGAGAGATGGTTCAATGGTTCAGAGCTTTGCTCTTCCAGAGGTCCTGAGTTCAATTCCCAGCACCCACATGGTGGCTCACAACCATCTGATGCCTTCTTCTGGTATGTCTGAATACCACATACATTAAAAAATAAAAAATCTTTTAAAAAAAATAAAAGATAAAATGAAATAAACCTTCTTGCATTAAATTCCCGAACTCTGGAGTTGTGTGAGCCACTGTGTTTAGCATGGCCTGCCTTTGTACTTAGATCACTGAAGCAGTAATACTAACAATATTGCCTCTACATGTTCTAAAGCACTGTAAATTATGAACTATTATAACTGGAGTCTCTGAATTATTTACTTAATCTCATCACTGTGATGCTGCAGGAATTTTCCTGCCACGTTGTATTTGCAGTGGAACTTGGTGATTAGGCAGTAGAAGAGGAGGTGGAGCTGGGAGAAGGAAATAGGAAGGGGAGAAGGAAGGAAAAAAGGAAGAGGAGGAGAGAAGGAAGCAACATGGAGGAAGAACCATGGTTCTCTAGCAGTCCCAGGTAGCAAATTCTATCTAAAGATTAGATATTGGTTAACAATTCTAATTGGTTGGGTTATCTTTAAGCATTAAGAGTCTTCATTCTACTGGGAACAGTGAGCATGGCTGGTATTGTCTGGGGCTTAGCAGAGAACTATAAGGATGACAGGGTTGGCCCAAGATCCATGCTTTGGGGCATGGTCTCCATTGAGCCGATCGGCAGAACCAGCCTCCACAGTAATGTCTGTGGCCTCTGGTCACTTTTAGTGCAGGAATATGGCCCAGATAGCTAGCAGACCTGGACCACACTGTGGCATTTCTCAAAAACCACCCATTTCAGTACAACAAGCAGAACTTTATGGAGGGTTTCCTATGGCTCTTAATTTGAGGGAACACTCCACAATGGCAACAGAAATGGTTGATGAGCTGGGCAGTGGTGGCGCACGCCTTTAATCCCAGCACTTGGGAGGCAGAGGCAGGAGGATTTCTGAGTTCGAGGCCAGCTTGGTCTACAGAGTGAGTTCCAGGACAGCCAGGGCTACACAGAGAAACCCTGTCTTGAAAAACCAAAAAAAAAAAAAAAAAAAGAAATGTTTGATGGCGTAGCTCAGTTGGTAGAGTGCTTTCCTAGAATGCCAGAAGCCCTGGGTTCAATGTACAACATTGCATGAACCAGGCATAATGTCACAGATCTGAAATCTTAGCCATGGGGAACTGGAGGCAGGAGGGCAAGAGGATCAGATTATCCTCAGTTATATAGTCAGCTCTGAGACAGCTGTGGATACAAGAGATTCTGTCTCAAACAAAATTATCAGCAACAATGAAGATCAAGTATTCCAGTCAGTATCCCACTGTCTATCCTGTACCACGGTCTTCCTGTATTACTGTCTGTCTATCCTGTACCACTGACTATCTATACTGTACCACGGTCTATCCTGTACAACTGTGTATTTTACCTGTAGCATTTTCCTCACTTGGGAGGACATGACACTGGGGCCATCTACTAGAAGATCTACACTGAGTGCCAACTGTGTGTGAGGAACACATTGAGATGGGCTTCTGACCATCCATAGGGCCACACCACCATGACGGCCACTGTGCCTTCCAGACTCTGCCAGGACCTCTCCACAACCATCTTCTCTCCGTTGCATTTCTTCTACTATGCAGGCTCAAACCCTTTCACTGACAGACATGCCTGCCACACACCCAGCAGATGAGGCCCTGTTCAGTTTCAGACCAAGTGAGTTTCACCCTCCCTCTGTGTAGTCTAGCTGATGGCTCTTTGTTGCTCCGTTTCCTCACTATAACAGAGATGTACTAACAATGCCTACTCCTGGGGCTGGAGAGATGGCTCAGCGGTTAAGAGTACTGACTGCTCTTCCAGAGGTCCTGAGTTCAAATCCCAGCAACCACATGGTGGCTCACAAACATCTGTAATGAGATTTGATGCCCTCTTCTGGTGTGTCTGAAGACAGCTACAGTGTACTCATAAATAAAATAAATAAATAAATCTTAAAAAAAAAAAAAAAACAATGCCTACTCATCAGGACTTTCCTGTGATTCTGATAGCAAGAGTGGTATTTTTATCTGCATATTTACTAGGTGTCCAAGTGTAAATCAAAGCACTAGGTAAGTTTCAGAATCTGGTCACATCTGTACAATTGCCGTTCTCCATTGTGGTCTGTAAAACAAATCAACCTGAGGTTTCTTTCTTTTCTTTATTCATTTTTATGAGTACATTGTAGCTGTCTTCAGACACATCAGAAGAGGGCATCAGATCCCATTACAGATGGTTGTGAGCCTCCATGTGGGTGCTGGGAATTGAACTCAGGACCTCTGGAAGAGCAGTCAATGCTCTTAACCACTGAGCCATCTCTCCAGCCCTCAACTTGGGGTTTCTAAGTGATAGAATCAGTATTTGCACTCTTTTGTCAAATCTAGCTCTTCCCAGGGACAGCTCAGCTCCCCAAACTAACTATGAAGACGGGGATGAAGGAGTTCTCCTAGGCAGTCTATACTCCACAAAGGAACCCTGCAGTCCATGCCTTCCAAGGCTATGGTCCCTGTCCTTCAGGTTTTCCAGGCCAGCAGAAATAGGATGTTCCATAAATAGGACCCTTAAGAGTATTGAGGTCAAGTTCGCTGGTTTTGGAGTTGGGTAGGCTTTCTGCAGTGAGACTGGTGGGTACGGTATGGCCACTCTCAAGAAGTTTCAGACACCGGTTCCGCTGAATTACAAAGGAGGTACTGTATTTGAAATTGTCAAAGAGGCCAAGCTGCCCAAGTGGTTCCTTGTCGAGTATCTGGAAGATCCAAAGAGAGTGTACGTGGAACCGTCGCTAGTGGAACTCATGCTTGGTAAGGACGGAGAGCACATCCCGCATGTTGAAAGTATGTTGCAGACAGTGATTCATGTGAACGTGTGGAGTCATGAAAAACAAGCTGAGATTTGGATCTTCGGACCGCCTTCTTTTCAAAAGGACGTTGCTCAGATGCTCTCTGATGTGGCTCACCATTGCCGCATGAAACTGATGGAAAAGGAGGCTCTGGAGGCTGGAGTTGAGCGTCATCTTATGGAGGCCCATAAGGCGGCCACCCAGCCAACTCCTGTGACAGTCCATGAGGCTGCCACCCAGATGGCTCCTGTGAAGGTCCTTGAGGCCGCCACCCAGACAGCTCCTGTGACAGTCCTTGAAGCTGACACCCAGCCGACTCCTGTGCTGGTCCGAGTCTGCTACACAGCCATCTCCTGTGAAGGAAGTGGAAAGAACGAAGTACAGCCGTTTTGTTCCCCTCCTTGTGTTAAATATTTTCAAACACAATTTAAAGTATTCTAATAAAAATTTGCATTCCCAAAAAACAAAACAAATCAAAAAACGGAGTATTGAGGTCATTGGGTTTATCTGATGAATTTAAAGGCAGAAGTGATTTAGAGAAAAAAAAAAACGTTATGGAGAGAACGCAGGAGGCTGACACATTGGGAACTAGGAGTCCCAAGAAAGTGGGATCTATTGTTATCCTGACCCCCCGGCTCTAATCAAAGTGATGCTGATAAACACACCGCTCTGAATGGTGCACCCGGATGTGGGAACACATAGCCTCATAATCATACATAAGGACAAGAATGTTCACAGGGACATTACAACAGCTTTAAACTAGAAATAACCCAGTGTTCAGCAGCAGAAAACATAAAACCACAGGGCTACTAGTGGTATGTTTTTATCATGGTCCAGGTGGCAATTCAATAAAAATTAAAACAGTAAAAATAAGAAACTGAGGATGTATTACTCAAACTATTATTGTTGGTTGTTGAAATAGGGTTTCTCTGTGTCTGTTTAACTGCCCTGGCTGTTCTGAAACTTGCTTTGTAGACCAGGACGACCTCAAACTCACAGAGATCCACATGCCTCTACCTCTAACACCTGGGATTAAAGGTGTGGGCTACCATGCCTGACCACTCAGTTCTTAGCAGCTGCATGGAGCTCACAACAGGAGCCTAGAACTCCAGTTTCAGGAGATCTGACTCCTGGCCTCCAAGGTCAACACAAATACAGGCAAACACTCAAATACATAAAATTTAACAATCTTGAAAAACTATTTCTAATTATGTGTGGGTGTATGTATGTGTATCAACGCGTCCACAGAGGCCAGAAAGACATCATTTGTGATCTTTCCAGCTGGAGTTACAGGCAGTTGTGAATGCCCAACTTGGGTGTTTAGACACTGAACTCAAGATGGTCTGCAGGAGGAGTGAAGAACCATTCTGCCTCAATCTTAGGCTTAAAAACGATTTTATAGTAAACACAAACTAGGTGATTCTTCTGTTAGTAATTAAACTTGTTTCTCAAGGACTAGTTTATGTCCCACCTTTAACCTTAACTACAAACGATTCGGTACTGTACCATACAAATGGTTGCAAGAATGGCAAGGGGTTCTATGAGCACCTTGTCATTACTATCTACTGTGACCACTCCCTTGCTATGCTCACCCTGCAGCCATGTCTTTATTTCAGGGGGTCTTTAGGACTAACAAGCTTGCTTATGTTCTGCTCCTATAACCCTGCCTATTTTGATCAGCAGCCACTCCCCCCCATTTGCAAACCACCTACCCCTGAGCTTTATAAAAACCTTGTTTTCCTCACATTCAATGCTGACCTCTGAAATCCCCGCTTTAGAAGGAGGCAGCTCTTGTACATGAATAGCCTGCATTAGTTTGGCCATGGTGATATGGGGCAGTGGTCTGGCTCCTCTCATCTGTGGGGTTAACAAAGTGTTATCTTTAATTGTCACACCTCGAGTCCAAAAGTGAGACTTTTAAGAAGATAGTCTAGAACATCTTTTTTATGTATATTCCAAGTCAGAAATGTGGTTGGGAAGAGATATCTGTTATTAACCGGACAGTAACATAGGAGACTTTTGTGAAATGTTGGAATTATTCTATATCTGATACTTGTACATGAGCACATTCCTATGAAATTGCATTGAACTGTACACGTCATTGTATAATAAGCCCCAATAAAGGAATTAATCGTTGATGAGGACGATGCTGAATATCATACTGTAAGCAATGTCTCCCTGGATCCCAATCCCACTCCTTTGCCATCACTGATTCACGTCACTTCGAGGTTCTGGGAAACCGTTTTTGAAGAACTGAAGGTAAGAATGCAAGTAGCCTTGGGAAAAGAAGTTGTAGGTTGGCTGCAAAGGCTGAAAGGTAGTCGGTTCAAGCGCGGACAGCATGCCCAAGGCGCTTATGTGACTGCGGTGACGGTAGCAGCCCCTTCCGCCTTTTTCCTGAGGATAGCTCCGTCCAACCAAGACCTCCCAGAAGAAGTAGCCAATCATTAGCCGGCCTGGCCAGGGTCACTGACCTGGAATCTCCGTCACCTAGGCTGACTACCAGTTTCCAATGAGCGAGCTGTCCCGTGGCCATCCACGAACAGCCGCCGTACGTCCCGTGCTATTCGCGCCCCGAAGCTTTTCCGCGGCGTAGACTCGACCCTTGCCGGTTGGCGCTCTGCCAGCCAATTATTGGTGTAGCTGGACTAGCCAGCCAATGGCTGCCGCCTCCGCGCGCCTGCTCGGGTCGGTTGCCGCTGTGCGCCTCGCTGCTCGCGGGAAACGGAGATGGATTGGCGCAAGCAGGGGCCAATGGGCGGTGCGCGCGAGGAGCGGGGCCAATGAGCGTCCCGGAGGCGGGGCGGGCGCCGCGGCGGGCGGCTGCGAGGAGCGGCCGGTGGTGGTAGTGGCGGCGGCGGCAGCGGCGGGTGGCGGTAGCGGTCAGCGGTCGGCCATGGCGGAGGCGGAGGCCGGCGGCGACGAAGTCCGCTGCGTGCGGCTGAGCGCCGAGCGGGCCAAGTTGCTGCTGGCCGACGTGGACACGCTGCTGTTCGACTGCGATGGCGTGCTGTGGCGCGGCGAGACGGCCGTGCCCGGCGCGCCGGAGACTCTGCGGGCGCTGCGGGCCCGCGGCAAGCGACTGGGCTTCATCACCAACAACAGCAGCAAGACTCGCACGGCCTACGCGGAGAAGCTAAGGCGCTTGGGTTTCGGCGGCCCGGTGGGGCCCGAAGCAGGCCTCGAGGTCTTCGGCACGGCCTACTGCAGCGCGCTCTATCTGCGCCAACGCCTGGCCGGCGTGCCGGACCCCAAGGCCTACGTGCTGGGCAGCCCGGCCTTAGCCGCCGAGCTGGAGGCCGTGGGTGTCACTAGCGTGGGCGTGGGCCCGGACGTGCTTCACGGCGATGGCCCAAGCGACTGGCTAGCCGTGCCGCTCGAACCCGACGTGCGCGCGGTAGTGGTGGGCTTCGACCCACACTTCAGCTACATGAAGCTCACCAAGGCCGTGCGGTACCTACAGCAGCCCGACTGTCTGCTCGTGGGCACCAACATGGACAACCGGCTCCCGCTAGAGAATGGCCGTTTCATTGCGGGTCCGTGCGCCTAGGGGCTGGAGGTTGGAGGGCGGGCCCAGCCCTTCCGTGTCCTCTTACCCCAGCGTCCCCTTCCCTCCCTCGCTCTGCAGGTACCGGCTGTCTGGTGCGAGCCGTGGAGATGGCCGCCCAGCGCCAGGCGGACATCATCGGGAAACCTAGCCGCTTCATCTTCGACTGCGTGTCCCAGGAGTATGGTATCAACCCGGAGCGCACCGTCATGGTGGGAGACCGCCTGGACACAGACATCCTCCTGGGCTCCACCTGTAGCCTGAAGACTATCCTGACCCTCACCGGAGTCTCCAGTCTTGAGGATGTGAAGAGCAATCAGGAAAGTGACTGCATGTTCAAGAAGAAAATGGTCCCTGACTTCTATGTTGACAGCATAGCCGACCTCTTGCCTGCCCTTCAAGGTTAAAGATCTAGTGTCTTTAATCTCTGGAATAAAAAAAAAAAAGTAAAAATCAGCTACCTAAATTAATAGATGGGGCTTAGGAATTGCTCAGTTAGGTGGCTGCAGGTTAACTGAAGCTAATAAGCAAAGGCAGTAGTTAATCTTGTAAGTAAACGTTGGGGGGGTTGTTTACAGAGAATTATATTTTAAGATGCACTTTTAAGCTTGGAAGGCATTATGGGGTGGGCATATCACGTGCCCAACATTCAGGTAACCTCAGGCCCTGTTGCTGAGACTGAAATGTAATCAGGTATCAGGCCCTAAGATGGGCAGAGAGTAAAAAAAGGGCTCTTAAGTGACACGAAAACCAAAAACTGGGGTTTCTCCTAATGTGATCATGCAGCAGAGGTGCCTGATACTGCATCCCGGTTCCTCACCTGCGGGGTGGTCCTGCAGGGAGCCGCTCCCAGGTGGGGGCACTCTGTTGGGGTTTGGATGCTGCCCTTGACAACCTCCGCTCACTCTGCTTCATTGAAAACCACTTTGACATCACAATTGTCTGTTCTGTTTCAGAGCCCAGCACTACAGACCCTCATGCACAGTAGCAGCCCAGCTAAACTTTGACTGTCTTGTGTGAACTTAAACCCAGGTGTCTTAAGTGTGGCCTGCTGAGCAGCCAAGTGGGTATGGAATGCCTGGCCTGAACTCCATGCTGCTCCACAGGGAGCTCAGAACAGTGTTGATTTTTTTTTTTTTCAAACTAGTGAACGACATTGTCAAGTGTGGAACTGGATCTTAACTGTGTGGATTAATCGTTGTGCTCTGTCTCAAGGGTAAACCCTGCTGAAAAGATCTCACAGCCCAGTCAGCAGCATAGCCAATGTCCAAGCCAGGGATTGTCTTTTTTCCCAGTGTCCTCTAGGTAGAAGTTAAGTCTCTAAGCCCCTCTTGTCCAGGTCCCTTTCAGTTCTGGATGGGTTAAGTGTTGGTGCTCCTTGGAACCACCTATCTCTAATCTTGAACTTCCTTGTTGGTGGTCAGCCATAAGGCCTACCAACCAGTTGGCTTCTCAACATCTCTGGCCTTTTCCTCTGCTCTTAAAGTCCCTGACCTTTAGCAGTATGCTGAGCAGACTGGGAAGCATTCATGGGCCACACCCGGGAAGTTGTTCCCTTTGGCTGACTCCTTTCTGGCACTTTGCCCTGTACCAAGTGGCTACTCATGGCCACAGCACTTCACCTGTTCTCCAAATTCTAGAGCAATAAAGATATCCCATGCCCTAAGCTGCTCAGAGGTCAGGGGTGGGAATAGAATGGTGCCATAGATGAACACAATGGCAGTAGTGCCTGTGACATTGGTGGTGCTGATTCTCTGTGAGTCTGGATAATGACCAGGCTTGGCAGATGGTCAGCCAGGGATGCCCTACTCTGGGCAGACACTGGAAAACCTGTGTGTGTGACATTTCCAGCTTGTCTCATTGTGTGATCTCGAATGCACATTAAACTCTCAAACCCACAATGATTAGGTCTGCCTTCCTCTAATTTCTTCCAGTAGCAGCTGTCTAGCTGTGGGTGGGAGCAAGGCAGGACTGAAGCCAGGCTGGGATTCCAACTCCAAAATCATTCACAGTGGGCATGGCCACTGCAGCCCCTCCCTGCCTGTAAGGAACAGGTCCTAAAGAAACAGGAAGTATGTGGCATAAAGCCACTAGGTTAAATACTGTGGATGTGTGTACAGCAGAGCCACTGTCACATAGCTAGATAAGGGACCAAGACAATAGAGCAAGATTAGAAAAACAACATACTGGGGAACAGAGGTCAGCTTAACCTTACTTAATGTGGAGCAAGCTGCTTGTCTATGGGCCAGCCTGAAACATGGTCATGCACATGGAAATATCAACAGCCCCATATGATACTAATGGGGTCTTGAAAGAAGCTTGGGAGTTTGTAAGGGAAGGTAAGAAAGCAATTAGCTAGCCAGGCAGTGGTGGCGCACGGCTTTAATCCCAGTATTTGGGAGGCAGAGACAGACGGATTTTTGAGTTCAAGGCCAGCCTGGTCTACAGAGTAAGTTCCAGGACAACTGGGGCTACACAGAGAAACCCTGTCTCGAAAAACCAAGGGGGGTGGAGGGGAAGGAAATAAATCAATTAGCCTCATACTGATGGTTCGGATACATTTATTTATGGTTCCTGTGTCTGCTTCAGGAGTCCGGAGGTAATGGACACCAAGAAAACAATCTGCCCAACTAGGCAAAAATCATCCTAGCCAAGACCTAGCCAGTTCTGCTTCAGGGCTGGCTCTCACACTCTTAAGACCCCATGTTCTGCACAAGCCAAGAGTCCAGTGACAAACCTGGTGACCAGCAATCACAAGTGGGGGAGAGGGTTGTCCTGGCTCTGAGACAGGATATCAGATACTGGCTGGGAAGGAAACAGTGGGGTTGGGAGGGGAGGATACAGTTTGATTCATCAAAGGCATCCAGAGGTTTCCCTGGCTGACTCCTCCAAGGGGCTGCAGACAATCAGTGCACTGTCAGCAGGGGCTGCAGCATGAAGCAAGAGCACTTCCACACTGAGACCCTGGGGTCCAAGCCTGTTGAGGTAAGTGTCTCTACCACCCCCAAGACAAGAACCCAAGGATGCCAAAGAAGGAGACAGGAATGTCACCACGTACAATTCTCAGCCCTTTCCCTGAGCAAGTCGGCTCCCAAGTCTCTAAGTCAGAAGCCACACATCCAGTACTGTGCCCTCAGGTGAAGACTAAACCCTGCCATAGGGGCTGGAGAGCAGCAGGTCTGCTGTTGCTGCTGACACTGCTCACTGCAGGGGCTATGGCTGGAGGGCTTCTTGGTTTCATGTACAGCCCTCCCAAGGTAAGCACCTCTTCAAGCCTGGGGATATAGAGAGTGGTAAAAGGGCAGGAAGGCCAGTACGTGTCAGCTCTTGCATGGGGTCCGGTCTAAAGACCAGCCTTGAGCAGATAGTAAGAGAACCAGAAGGATGGAAACGTAGGTTAAGGCTGAATCCCAAAATACCCCTTAGCCGTTGCTGCAGATGCTCCGAAAGACCTTCCCAAGCTCCAGGGTACCCTGGCCCAACCAAACCACTCTAGTGGACCT
Source organism: Grammomys surdaster (assembly GCF_004785775.1). Taxonomy (NCBI): domain Eukaryota; kingdom Metazoa; phylum Chordata; class Mammalia; order Rodentia; family Muridae; genus Grammomys; species Grammomys surdaster. The sequence goes on along the minus strand of NW_021621401.1, from coordinate 1,391,240 downwards.
GGCTCAGAACATGGCGACCATTGTGGTGACTCCATTTCAAAGCAACCACAGCTGGGCCGTGCTGTTCGACGGGCAAAGTGTGAGTGGGCTTTGGGGGGGGTAAGAGTGAAGGTGTTAGGGGTGGCCTCGACTTACCTATCTGCTCCCCTAGGGCTACATCTGTTACCGCCCTGCAGAGCACCAGGCCTGCTTCCTCCGTCTGATGGGAGCCCAAGATTGGAAGACCCTGCAGCTGCTGCTGAACACTTCCAGGGTGAGCAGTACTACTTGGCTTGCCACCCACAAACCCCCAAGGCCAGAGGATAAACAAAAGGTCCTCTGTACAACCCAGCTGGGCCAGCCAAGGCTCTGGTTTCAGGGGAACAGAAAGCTCTATCTTCCCCTGACTAAGGCTGTTGACAAGGGCAGGTGGAATGGCTATCAGGCTGGGGTGGGCATGAATACCCTACCCAACCAGGAGCAAGGAAGTACTATACGGTGGCCTACCAGAGTCTTTTTGCAGGTCCAAGAGTCACATGTGCCTGGCCAGGACACCCACTATGCCCAGGAACTGCTGGCAGTTTTGGGAAGCCATACTGTGGACCCTACCCAAGTGGGAGCTTCAGTGCAACACCTTTGTGCAGACACGCCCATCTACTGGGCCCGCTGGGCAGAGGGTAAGTTGGGGTAGGTCGGGTGAAGAGGCCTATGGCTCCTGCAGGACAGTACTGGGTAGAGGGCCCTTGGGATTCATGAAGTTCCCTTCTCCCCAGGGCCCCAGAGACAGCGGCTGATCTACCTCTGCATTGACATCTGCTTTCCGAGCAACATCTGTGTGTCTGTCTGCTTTTATTACCTCCCAGACTAAGACCCCTACCAAGCCCTCCCGGCCTTTGGTCCCACAGGTCAGCAAGCTGGCCAGGTCACCAGTACCTATGGAAGGCAGCTGACAGTAAGGATAAATAAACCCAGATTGCCTGGCCATAATGGTAATTTTCTGAAGCAAGTGGGGGTAACATACCTGGGATACAGGCATCGACTTCCGATCTTCTCAACAGTCCCAAGCCCTCTAGGTCTAGTCTCTCTAAAGGGAGAAAAGACTCCCAGTCCAGGCACATGTAGTGTGGCTTAGTGGACTTTCTGACGACAAACTGGGCATGGAGAGAGTCCCAGGGCAGAAGTCTAGGTTGCCCAAGAGGGGCCAGGGGTGGTCTGGTCAGGTCCAACTGGCCTGACATGCTGACATGCAGAGGCTGACCTGAGAGTCAAACTTAGCCATTGTACAGGTACATCCTCTTAGAGCCAATATACCAGGCAGTCCTGATTGCCCAATCCAGCCTCAAGGGGCCGAGTCTAGCCCAGCACACTGTCATTGAAGGCCAAGCAGACGACAGCTTTCTGGTGGCCACCATACTCTCTCTTGATTTCTCCAGTCTCTACACACCAGAGCCGGGCCAGGTTGTCTGAAGAAGCTGCAAGGAGAGGTCAGGCAGAAGGGAGCTAGCAGCGGTGAATGGCCTCTCTAGAGGACTTGGCAACATGGGGGAGAAAGGAGGGCGGGGCTCACCTGTGACGATATACTGGGAATCCCCTGAGAAGGCACAGCCCCACATCCAGCCACGGGACGACTCTCCAGGGTTACTACTTTTGATGCTGAGCTCTGTCATCAGGGAGAAGTTGGATGTCCTCCAGATTTTACATGTCTGGTCAGCTGAACAGGTGGCGAGAAGCCTGGGGTGGGACACGAGATGTCTCAGTAGCTACCACTGCCCATGTCTACTTACCACACAGCAGGTCATGCCCCCAGCTCGTCGATTTCCCTCTCCCCCAGGGCCCTACACGCACGTGGAGTCAGGGCTGAAGCGGCATTGCAGGGCGTAGCGCGTATGGGCTGGGATCTTGGTCTTCGGGATGAGCTGAGTCACCTCGTCACCAATGCCCCCTGTCAGATTCCAGACATAGCAGTTTCCCTATAGGACAGGAGGCAGTCATTCAAAACCAAGGCCCTCAGTATGGCTTCGGGACACCTGGGCCAAGGCAGGAAGGCCAGAGGCATCCTGGTCATGTCCATAGGAAATTAACCCCAACAAGGAACCATGTCCAGCCAGCCAAAAGCAGGAGGCCATATTAGCCAAGGACTCAAAACACAAGTTTCCCACAGGCTGCTGCTAGCCAACTATGATGTGCAGGAGGGGAGGCGGTACGGAGGGGTACCCAGATAATGTGACATCCCAAGGCTGAGGAAGGAGTGCAGAGACACGGAACATAGGATATTCTGGGATTTAACGGGAGAATATGAGACTGGAGAGGAGAGCAGGGACCAAACTGAAGCATCTGCAGTCCCTGAGAAGGAGCTTACGGTCTCAGAACAGTGCAGCCCGCCAGGAAGACTAAAGGATATGTCTATGGTGGAAGGGGAACACATCAGGCAGCCCAGGAAGGCCACAGAGAAGCTTATCAGTGTCAAGGAAGATCAAAGCCATGGACTGGAGCATGAAAGGAGAAATAACTGGCCCTGAGAAATACTGGTTGAGGTGCCTAGTCTGATGGGTGGGGCTATGGCAGACAGCAAGGTGAACATCAGGTGTGGTACCCAGATAGGTGCCTGACTTTGGGAGCTGGGTAGAAGCTCAGCAGGGCCTGAGAGAGAACCAGGGAATCAACTCATCTGCAGAAGATAAAGGGCTGGTGCTGAGATGCCCCTGTAGCCGCTCCCAGCACTCACGGCACTATTGACTGCTGCCATGTAGCTGGCATCCGGGTCAATGTGGGCAGACGTGATAGAGAACTCAGGCTCGGGGATCAGCTGCTCATTGTGGTCTGTCTTCAGGTCCCAGATGTGGATAGCACCGCTCTGGTCACCCACAATGAGTTCTGCCTGGGATGTAGTGGAGGTGAGATGTAGCAGTACCCCTGTCCGCTAATCCCCCCACACACCCTGGTTTCTTGGCCCCATGAGTGTTCCTCACCTGGTTGGGATGCAGACACACGCAATTAATGGGTGCATTCACCTGGAAGATACGCTGACACTGTAGGTTCCGGGACCTGTGGGGAGTTAAGGTTACACATGGCATCTAATGTATGCTATCTGTGTCCCCACCAAAAGCCCCCATTCTCTGTTCATAGGAGTTGCTTCTACTTTAGGAGAAACACTTGTGAAGTTTAGCTCTTTCCCCACAGGTGACAGTGTGAGGTCAGTGAAAGTCCGGCCCCTAGCCTCGAGGTGAAGTTGGCCCTCTAATGGAATTCCATTCTGCTGTCCACCTTTCCTCTACCACCCACTCAAACCCCCTTGCTTAGTCTGTAGAATAGCCTCCTCAAAGACAATGCCCTGGCCTGCCCCCTCCCCAGGCAGCCATCCTCTCCGGCCCAGCACACAACACCACCTGAGGTCCCAGATCCGAGCTGTGCAGTCCTCCCCGCCTGTGTACATCCAGCGGCCATCCTCGTGAAAGCCCACTGAGGCGATGTTCTTATTGACTCCATCGTAACTGATGATGGGGTTGGGGTTATTGGAGTTGAGATCATACATGCGGATATGTTGGTAACCTAGGGACACAGGGTGAACTGATGCATGAGTGCCAGGTAACACTGCCACCAGTAAAGGGTCAGAGGTCGAGAATCTCAGGTACCTGCAGCAGCAATCATGCTTCGGTCTGGTGTGATCTCCAACGCATTCACCTGCTGAGCTTGTTAAGGATAATAGAGAGCCCTGGAGAGGGAAGCCTTGGGGCCACAAGGCCATCAAGACCTCCACCACCTGGCCTGAGTTTACCAAGCACGCACCATTCATACTTAACCCTGGCCAGCACCACCCTGCTCCCAAGCGGAGGATACAGAGTCCTGATGCTGCACCGTTCGAGTGCAGATTCCACTGTGAGCCTGCCAAAAGCGCACCGTGTGGTCATAGCCTGCAGTTGCTAAGATGACAGGGTCACTGCCCACTGTGCCTGGGGTGGTATTCATTGTTTGATGGCTGGGGGGAAAAAGGAGACCTGCACTGGGCCAAAAGCTGATAAGTAAGGTCCAAAGGTCAAAACATTTGGAGAGAAAGATGTACGTATAACAACCTGTACACTACAGTGAACCGGTATTACCATCACTTTAAAGATAAGAAAAATGAGAGTGTTCAGGGTCACGCTGACAATCACAACTCCTTTGCTTCCCGCTGAGTTGTTCTTTCAGCTTCACCCGCAAGCTTGGAGACGCCGCCTCGACAGCAGCCAGCAGGAGGCAGTCACACGCAGAGGGCAATCACTGGGGCGCCGTCTGCCGCAAGGGTAGGCAACGCATGCGCAGGGCGACTAGGGAAAGCCGGGCACTGCTGCTGCTGCTGAGCATGCGTAGCGGGCCGGCACTGGGATCGGATGGGTGGGGGCGCTGTCTGGCAGGACCCCCGCGTTCCCCAGTGCTCTGCACACCGCCCTGGCTCTGTCCTACCGGCCTGATTACCCTGACCACACTCTCCTAGCCACCCAGCGGTCGGTACGCAGCCCTCGTCCCGCGGCCCCCATACCTTAACACACGCTCTGCACTCTGCCTTAGTCCAGGGCGGCGAGACGAAAGAGGAGCGAGTCGATAGAAGCCGGGCCGAGTGTAGAGTTATCGATAGTAACACCGGGCGAGACCATGGGTCCGGGGAGTGGGGGAGTTGACAGGGATACCCGATTTCTGAGACGAAGAACCCTAGAAGTGATCGTACGCGGAGTGACCGTCAGTCGCGACTTTGAACTCACTGGGAACTACAGCAATGGTACTGCTGCCTATTTTCCTGGATTGACTCCCAGAAGGAATTACACTGTCATTGTCCCTCCACCTCCCGCAGACATACCCAATCCCCTACCCTTCCAACCAAGCTGGAATTTCTAGGTAAATACAAAACTTACAGATAAAAAAACCATTTTTTTCTTTTCTTTTCCTTTCTTTTCCTTCTTTCTTTAATTCTTTTTTTCTTTTTTAGTATAAGCATATCTCAAACATTGTACTAAAAGAATTACTTTTTCTCAAGAAGTTCAAATGCGAGTGGCCATTCTGTACTTCTATTTGTATATCTGGTAACCCTAGTCCAGGCTCTTTCAGACCTGTCCAGCCCCAGCCTGATACTGAGGGCACATAGGTTAGCCTAGAAACCCGTTTAAAACTGCAGACTCTCATGCCTCCATTTTTAAATTTTTTAATAATACTTTTTATTTAACGCAATATATAAAAATATTATTTAACACATTCAACATAAATATTTTGTGCTTTTTTATTTTAAACTTTGGAATATAGTGTGCATCATGTTCTTGTGAGAAGTCTCAATTTAGACTAGATACATTACAAGCACTCAACTGCTTCATGGAACTATGAATAATGTATTGATCAGAGCAGGTGTAGAGCCTCTGACTCAAGAATAGCAAATTATATTTCGTTTTGGGGGGTTTTTTTTTGCTTTTTTTTTTTTTTTTGGTTTTTTGAGACAGGGTTTCTCTGTGTAGCCCTGGCTGTCCTGGAACTCACTCTGTAGACCAGGCTGGCCTCGAACTCAGAAATCCTCCTGCCTCTGCCTCCCAAGTGCTGGGATTAAAGGTGTGCGCCACCACCGCCCGACTTTTTCTTTTTTGTTGTTGTTGTTTTTGTTTGTTTGTTTGTTTGTTTGTTTCAAATTATATTTCATCATATCTGTGGAATATAAGTTTGCTTTGTTTCTTAAAAGACAACACTATAATGTATTTGATCTTATACAATCTAATGATTTTTTTTAAAAATGTTTTTATCAATTGGGAATTTTTTATATATAACTTATTTTATCTTATGTACATTGGTGTGAGGGTGTCAGATTCCCTGGAACTGGAGTTGAAGACAGTTGTGAGCTGCCATGTGGGTGCTGGGAATTGAACCCAGGTCCTTTGGAAAAACAACCAGTGCTCTTAACCATCCGTCTCTCCAGCCCCCAAGTGAGAATTTTGTATAACATGTTTTGATCATATGTGTTCACACTCCACATCCCTAAATCCTTCCAGATTCATTCCCGCTTCCTAATCTCCTCATACCCCTTCTGCAGCCTCTTCTTCATGAAGGACCTTCTATGGAGGCCCGGTAGCTTTGAGGTGGGTTGTGGTATAGATGTCCCCCTTGTGACTGAGCACCGCTGGTACTTATTCTCTTCACTTGGGTTAGTCCTAGTTTCTGTTAATCATCAGCCACTACACAAAGAAACGTCTCCGATGAGTCTGAGAGAGCAGCTAATCTATGGGTATGCAGATGCAAATTTAGAAAGTAGCTTGATCCTGTATCCATCGAGTAGAAAAACATTACTTAGTTGGCCCCTGGAGCCCATGGGCTCCCCTACCATAGGTTCTTGGCCAGGTTAACAGTACCAAGCATGTATTTCCTTTAATGGAGCTGGCCTTAAATCCAATCAGAAGCCCGTTGGCTACTTCCATACCATTCCTGCCACTACTTGACTCCTGGACATACCTAAGCTTCAAGAACAGCAAATTATATTTCATTATACCTGTGGAATATAAATATTATTCTCTCATATATTGCATCCCGACAGCAGTTTCCCTTCCCTCCCTTCCCCCAAGTCTCTTCTTCCATCTCCTCTCTCCCCCAGATCTCCCCTCCCTTCTACCTCCCCTCAGGAAAGAGCAGGCCTCCCAGAGACATCAACCAAACACAGCACAACAAGCTACAATAAGACCAGGCGCATGCTATCACATCAAAGCTGGAAGAGGCAACCCAGCAGGAGGAAAAGGGTCCCCCGGCCCTCACTGTTACGATTCCAGAACACCAAGCTGCTCAGCCATACCTTATATGCAGAGGACCTAGGTCAGACCCTACAAGCTCCCTGATCTACGAGCCCCCATGAGTCCCCGTCAGTGGACTGTGTTCTTGTGGTGTCCCTAACCTCTTTGGTTCTTCTAATCCTTCCTCCCCTTCCTCTGCAGGATTCTCAGCTCCCCCTAATGTTTGGCTATGGGACTCTACATCTGTTCCCGTCAGTTGCTGGGTGAAGTCTCTCTGGTCTCTTTGGTGACGATTCTACTATCATGCCTCCATTTTTATTACCTCTCTGCCAACTCTACAAAGTTGTCTTGCTTTCTCATGATCTCTTCCCACTGCACCTACAGATGGGGCTGCAACCCCTTCCCCACTAGCCACAGAGAGGGTGAGTCCAGCAACTTGGCCAAGGCCAATTCTCTTGTCCATGCACCAGGTTCCTGGTCATAGACATGCCTCTTCCTATACCTTCCCACAGTCCCTGTTTTTACCTCCTTAGCATGTTTATGGATTTTTGGTTTGGTTGACCAGGCTGACCTGCCTGCCTTTATCTCCCAAGTGCTGGGATTAAAGGTATGAGCACCACCACCCTCCTTGGTGTGTTTTTGTTTCTTTTTTTTTTCAGTCAGGAATTTCTTTGGTAACCTACAGTGACTTCAGATTTACAGTGTAGCCAAGGATGACCTTGCACTTCAGGTCCCCTCTCCATCTCCTGAGTACTGAGACTACAGGTGCCTGTCACTACACCCAGTTTTATACAGTGTTGGGGAATCTAACTCAGGGCTTTGCACATGCTAGGCAAATACTTCTACCATTCGAGTTTCAATGCCAGCTCCAGCTTCCCCCATAGCAGTTTAGCAGACACACACACACACACACACACACACACACACACACACACACACACAAAATTTCAATACTCTCCTTACAGCTAAAACTCTCTCTCCTTCAAAAGGCCTCACTTCCCACCTCCCCCTCAGCTCTCTGGAGAAATTCCTCAAGGCCACTGTGCAGCTTAATCTGTCAAACTTGGTTGATACTTTCTTTCCACATCTTGACCCTTGTGTACTGTGGTTCACAGAAAAATATCATCTCCTCCTTATGCCCAGTACCAGTACCGCATCTACCTAAGTAGTCTCTCTTCCTGTCCCCATACCCCTCTGGACCTCTTTTTTCTTGACCTTGTCATAGAGGCTCTGTGGCTTCCCATGACATCTTTACCCTGGTGTCTGGCCACCCTCATCTCCAGCTCCCAGGCTCTTGAAAGTACAGCCAGCCTTCTGTTACATATGGCACACAAATGCCATAAAGAGGACGCCACCGTCCAGGCCTAAGGTAACTCCTCGCTGACGAGTTGCCCCTCTATGAAGTGTCTGACTCCAGGCTATAGCTAGGTCTCATCGAGTACATCCTTCTTCCTTGCCCTTCTCAGCCACCAATTTCCAGATTTCACCACCCACCTCTTCCCGTGGTTTTTTGGTTGGTTGTTTTTTTGGTTTTTCAAGGCAGGGTTTCTTTGTGTAACCCTGGCTATTCTAGACTTGATTTGTAGACCAGTCTGGCTACGAACCCAGAGATCTGCCTGCCTCTGCCTCCTGAGTGCTGGGATTGAAGGTGTGTGCCACCATGCTTGGCTTCCTCACATCCTTTTAAGCCCTGTTCTAGTCCCCATTTAACAGTCAACCCACTTGCTACAACCTCCTCCTCCTCCTCTTCTTCTTCATGTAACTTCACCTAGGCTGATTGGAACTTGTTCCATAAACAAAGATGACCTTGACCCTCTCCTCTGCCTCTACCTCTCAAGTGCTGGAATCACAGATGTGCTTGTATGGTCATTTACAAACTGAAATCTGGCCTTACTAACCCACAAGAGCCTTCAGGGGTCCCAGAAACCTTTTGGGTCTAGCCCCTGCCTCTGCCTGACTGCCACCCCTCCCCCCACCCTAGGCCACTGGCTCAGCAGTGGTGGTCTCTCACTTTACCTTAGCTACACTTAGGTCTAACCCTGTGCTTAGAATGGTCTTCCCTCCACCTCTGCTTCTACCCAACTCTTGGCTTTTAGCACCTTTCCGTTGATTTCATGAACTTATTCTTTGTGGGGCACTGCTTCAGATGAGACTCACACAGCATAAGATTACCCCTTTATTAAAGGTTTGTTTTTATTTATAAGTATGTGTGTGAACATGTTAGCATGCATACATGCATGCAGGTACCTTCAGAGCCAGGAGAGGGAATGTGCTTCCCTAGAGCTGGGGGTTACAGATGCTTCTAAGCTGCCTGATATGGGTGCTGGGAACTGAACTCAGGTCCTCTACAAAATCAGAAATTGCACATTAACTGATGAACCATCTCCTCAGTCCCCAAATTGGCCATTTAAATTGCCAGGGATGCAAATCAGTGGTACAGAACCCGCCTGACACATTCTAGGCCAGCCCAGAAATACAAATAAAACAGAGCAAACAGCCGGGAGGTGGTGGCGCACGCCTTTAATCCCAGCACTTGGGAGGCAGAGGCAGGCGGATTTCTGAGTTCCAGGCCAGTCTGGGCTATACAGAGAAACCCTGTTTCAAAAAACCAAAAAAAAAAAAAAAAAAAAAAACAACAACAACAACAGAATAAACAATTTAGTCAATATGTTGCATTTGTAATCCTGGCACTTGGGAAGCTGAATCAGGAGAATCATGAGTTCAAGGCCAGCACTACTTGGATTCATAATGAGATCCAGTACTACTTTAAAACAAATCAATTCACTGGCAAAACAACACTTAGTGCATCAACACTGTGCAACCACTACCTCTATATAGCTACCAGATGTTCCCACCCTCCCCAAGAGACCAGGCAGTTACTCTCTACTCTCCCAAGCCCAGATCATGGAAACCATTAATCTTCCTGCCTCCGTGTATCGGCCTCTGCTGGGCATTTCATATCAACGGAATCACAAATTTATAGCCTTTTGTATCTTGTTTCTCTACGTAATGTTTTCAAGGGTCATTCGGTTTCGTTCCTTAGTGTGGGTCACTATGTCATTCCTGTTGTATGCACAGACTTCATTTTATTTACCTACTGATCATGGAGATCTGAGTTATTTCCTTCTTTCCAACCATTATGAGATAGTGCTGCTATAAAGGTTGATATACAAGCATTTGTTTGCATATGTGTTTTCATTTACCTTGGGACTATTTGGTTTTGTTTTTCAAGTAGGGATTGCTGCCCTAGAACTCACTCTGTAGACCAGGCTGGCCTTGAATCCAGAGATCTGCCTGCCTCTGCCTCCTGAGTGCTGGGATCAAAGGTGTGGACAAACACTGCCTGGCTGTCTTGGAACTATCTTAGGAATGGAGTTATGTCTTCAGCTACTGAGTAATTTCTCCAGTCCTCTATTTTCAACTTTTTGAGGAACTGCCAAAACATCACGAGGGTTTCATTACATCATTTTAGCATTCTTGCAACGACTTCACTCAAGAGGATCTGTCCCCATCTTGGGACATCTTGTCAGAAAACAGGTTCAGAGTTATAGAATTCATTGAAGGTTCATGACTGGAAGATGGTGGATCCCAGTTTGGTCCAGTTGCAATCCAGACCCCATTCTCTCCTGATCTCAACCTTTCTGGCCAGCTGAGGAGACTGTTCCTCAGGGATCTCATACTTCATATACCTTGCTTATCTTCCTGAACCATAAGCTCCCCAAAGGTAGCCTCACTGAAGGTTCAGAGGCAGCTTTGGTGAGTCCTGAGCTGGATGGGACAGGAGAGCCAGACTCAGAAGAATGTCTGAATCAGTATCAACCATGATAGGATCCAAGAAAAAAGGAGAAGAGTGGCCAGATGTGTGTCACCTGTGACCTGAGCTTTGGGATTCTGGGTGGAGCTAGGAACTAAAGGCTGGGTTGCTGCAGATGGTCCAACCCAGAGATAGTTGTTAAACTGGGCGTGGCCGTGAGCATTCTGAGCAGCCTCAGCATCTCCGTGGGGCAGAAGGAATCTCGAGCATGCTGCCTTTGAACCTTTGTGAAGCACTACTCACAGGTGTAGCACTTTACAGAGGTGGCATCCACAAAAATGACAGCTGATACATGCTTCCAGCAGCCCATGAGAAGGCACGTTCAACATCACCATTGTATACATGAGGAGCTGGCACTAGTGCTTGGGGGATGCCCTAAGCAGGTACACAGCTGGTAGGCAGAGGCAGGGGCTGCGGGCTGGCTGGCGGCAGCTAAGCATCCGGGAAGAAAGCCAGTCAGGGCTGCAGTGAAGCTGCCATCAGCTCAGCAATTCTGCTGGCTCAGCGGCCCCTCCTCCCAGTATCTTCTTCAGAGGGCTAACATTCTGGAGGGCTGCCCCAGTCCCACAGATCTGCATCCTTTGCCCCAGTAGAGGTAAATATCTGCCTGCTATGTTGCCCTCTTCCTTAGGCAGTTGGGGAAGGGAATCTAGGCAGATAAACATCTTTCTATACCTTCAGACCTTCCCATCAGCCCCCAGGGCATAGCTGAGGTCCCATTTTACAGGCGAAGCATCTGAGCACCAAGGAACTTGTCCACCCAAGTCAGCAGTGTCTGACCTTAGTCTTCTGGGCCCACTCTGGGCTCTAGCCTGACACATCAAGGGAAGCCTATGGCTTTCCTCTTGCCACCATCCACCCTTTAAGGTAAAAAATCACTGAATCCAAACACCCACCTACAGCCCAGATGTCCCTTCAAGACCACAAGGTGCATATTTAACTGGAGATGCTCAGATTTCCTGTCCAAAATGATCTAGTCAATTTCCTATGTCTGTACATCCCTCTTCCTGGGTGGGCTACCCAGTGGGATGCTCATACCCAGTTTGAGGAGTAGCTCAAGGGTGCCTGTTTATGGAGTAGACACGATCTCAAGCTGGACAGAGAACAGGAATACAAGAGCTATAAGCAAGGACCAGTTCATTACCCTAAAGTAGATCGAGAATTCTAAATTTAAATGTGCCCTTTCAGGTCTTGGTGAATGCATATTTGTTAAGGTGGGAGGTTAGAACATATTTTATCAGGTTACTAGTGTAATTTACAACTTTGAAACAGGCATTTGGTGAGTGGGTTTCTGTTTGTATTTTTGCCCCAGGTCCCACAAAGATGATTTCTCTTATAAGTTCCAAACACAGCAGTAATAGTCATAATAATAGCTGTTTTCTTTTTATATATTTACTTATTTTTGTAGTGCTTCCTGTGTGCTTGACACTGTATCATGTGAAGATGAATCAAACACAGTTGGAACCCCTGTAGCGAAGTCCAGGGACATCACAATATTTGCAGCAGCCCTTTACTGGACATTTACTATATCCTGGATTAACTGTGTGAACAACTTCACAATGAACCCTAGTGTAGATGAAGGGGACACATTGTTTACCCACCTTTGACAGGGAGGGTAGATAAGAGACTCAGAAAGACAGAGTGAACAGTTCAGGACAATATAACCAGAGTAAGGAAGACCTAAGACAGGAGTAGGTTCCAAGTCCAGACCTATAACCTGGAGACCCAGGGACCTACAGGAATGCAAAGCATTTCTAGTCCTTGGCTGTTGTTTTTTTTCAATCTGTAAAATGGGGACAGTAAGTTCAACCTTATCCCAAATGGCCAGCACAGCACTTGACCTTGTGAACTAACCAGGAATCAGTCACTCTAATGGACCAAAGGAAGGATTTTTGCATTTAGAGACCTCTTCTGAGAGCCTAGCACATATCAGAAGACCTAGGCTCATTCCCTTAGCCTTATGAGAGACTCGGTCAAGATCAGAATTCCACGATCCTGGAACCCCCTGTACATGATGCTTCCCCTTCCCTGACCTCCTGGATCTGCTCCACGGTCCAAGGCTACAAGCATAATGTATTGGTTGTGCATATGTGAACCCTCGCCGAATTCTCTCCAGAGTTTTGCTGGGTTTTCTGGTGCTCTCCGCTTCTGCTTGTAAATACGGAAGCTGAGGGAGCAGAACCTTACCCAAGACATGCAGCTCAACTGCTGCGTGTTCACAATGCTGCAGGCAAAATAAGAGGCTGGGAGCAGCCCTAGCCTTCAGGCAGGCAGGAGAAAGGTGAGATGTTGGTCAAGCAGAGACATCCTGACCGGGAACCTGTGGCTAGGAGATTGCTTAGGTTGGGCTAGACTAGAAGGTTCTGGACAAGGCTGGGCCTTCATTGGTGCTGAAGATGGAAGTTCCTTCTTGGTGGATATAGACAGTTACATCCAAGTAGATGATGAGAGTGTCGAAGTCAAACTCCCTTCCAGGCTGTCCTCGAAGAACTGTCATCCTGCATTGTTGTGGAGAGAAGCCAGAGTCTGTCAGGGAAGAAGGTGTAGTTGGGGGGGAGGAGGGGTACGGGTTCCCTGACACCGAATTCATTATTGGGAGATTCCTCTTCGCAATCTCTCAACACCTCCCACAGGAATCACGGGCCAGAAATGTCTGACAGCCTCTGGAGGGCCGGCACCGGTGGCACTTGTGCCCGGCTTCCCGCCCGCCCACTGCCTCCGAGTCCCTCCCCCTCAGGTCCCGCAGCCTCGAGAAACCTCTCCTAGGTTTAGCCTTGCGTCGCCGCCGTGTCGGTGCTCGGTGGTCAGCACCCCTGCGCACCGTCCTCTGTCCCTCCCTGGCGGTCGTCCTCCGTTGCCCGCTGTCCGCAGAGGCCTAGCCTGACCCGCGCACCCAAACGTGGGGAGGGGGCGTCGGGCGTGTGGGGGAGGGCCAATGCGGGGGCGGAGCCTCGGGGCCGGGCGCGCGGCCGGCGCGGGCTGACGGAGGTCAGCGGCCGCGGGAGCGGACCCAGGCGTCCGGGAGGCGGCTCAGACGCGGCGCGCCACCCGGTGCCCGCCGCCGCCGCCGGCTCCCGCCCCTGGGCCGCCCCCCGCCCGTGACGCGCTATCCGTCCCTCCGCGTCGGAGCCCCAGCCCCAGTTCGAGCCCGAAACCCCAGCCCGAGCCCGAACCCGAACCCACGGAGGGCGCTGGGCGGCGGGCGACGCAGGGAGCGCGGGCTGGAAAGGATGCGATCGCAGACGCCGAGCCGCCGCTGCGTCTGAGCGGCCGAGAGCACCGAGCGCCGCGTCGCTGCGGGCCCGGCGGCGCCATGGGGAAGGAGCAGGAGCTGGTGCAGGCAGTGAAGGCGGAGGACGTGGGGACCGCGCAGAGGCTGCTGCAGAGGCCGCGGCCGGGGAAGGCCAGTGAGTGCGGGGGGCGCGCGGGGCGCGGGCGGGGCCCACACCGCCGAGGTGCAGGGCGAGGAAGGGATGCCGTGGGTCTCCCGGGGTGGGGCGGGGCCAGGAGCGCTCAGACCCTTGGTCCGCTGCCCCCCTTCTCGCCCCAGCTCTGGAGGAGGGGCGGCAACGAGCGCCGGACTGTCCGCCCAGCCCCCTGCGGGCACCTGCGGCACCCACCGTCCCTGAGGCCGCCGGCGATCACATCCTCCCTCGAGTCCCCTCCCTTTCCAGGCTGCAGGCTGATGGTTTCTACTTGTGCTTTTAAGGGCGAGGCGGATCCCCCCCACCCCCAGAGACACTGTAGAGAGAGGGAGGGGCCCTTGCAGTGAGGGGCGACCTGAGGCTAACAATCTCTGTCAGACCTCTTCCCCACCCTATGTTTAATAACACGCTTTGCAGGGAAAGGGGTTGGGGGAAGGACCACGCTGGGGGTGTGGCTGCCCAGGCATGGCCAGTGGGGGCCATTTACTGATGAAGGAGTGAAACACAGGCGCCCAAGGTCGCCCAGCCCTGGGGCAGGCTGGGCTTCAGGCAGGGACAGCCTGGGGGATAAGGACCGTAGGCTCTTGCAATCTTCTACAGACCTTGGTCGTCCCTGGCTTTTCTGCTGGGAAAAAGGGCCAAGGATCTGTAAAGGAGCTCCCATGCCTTCCCTAGCTTGTGCCCTGGGGGTCCAGGGAAGGCCTAGGAGCTCTGAGCTTTGAGTCTAGCTCTCAACCCTGCTCATCCTAGAGCCTCCCTAGGGGCCTCTGGAGATGGATGGATGGGCGTGTGAGTGTGTGTGTGTGTGTGCTAGCCAAGTGTGCAGCTGCGCACGTATGACCGTGGTGTCAGTGTGTCAGGGCACCTGTGTAGGCAGTGCAGGTCAACACACGGGACCTGAGTGCCTTCACTCCCAACCCACCGTCATAAGCTGCATGTAAGCTGGGGGGAGGGGAGTCCCGTTTCTCCAGGGGGCTGCTGAGACACGGGACTGTCTGGAGTGGCTCCTGTCCACTTTGCTGTTGGAGGAAGGACATTGGTGCCTCCAGGGCACACAGACTGCCTGGGAAGTTCCACTTGCTAGAGCTGGCGTTAGGGCCTCAGGGCTGAGTGGAAGAGCTTCTTAGGGAGAGGCAGATGGAAGAGAGGAAGGCACAGCTTTCCACCTAGTGGCCTTGTGTCCTTGGTCATACTGACTTTCTAGGCCCTAATGGCCTTGTCTGTAGAATGGAACAGCTGTGGTCCCTGCCATCCCACAGCATCATGAAAGCAGTAAGAAGGGACTGATGAGAGGAGACACTTACTTCCAGTTCAGTAAATGCTAACGGAGCTGACAGCCAGTGGGAACCACAAATATGGAGATCCTCTTCCCTTCCATTTTGGCCATCATGGATAGATGAGAGGGTTGTCATCTCTGCCTGGGTCCCTACCTCTGCCTCTGACTGATGCGGACTCAGCAGAGGCACCTGTCGTGCCCCTTCTGTCTGTACTCTCTGAGTCAGAGGGGCGGTGTAATAAATCAGACAGAGAAATCCCTCCATGAATTAGCTCAGTTGTCATGGCAACACTGGCCTGCTTTGGAGTAAGATGTATTTTGATTTAGCAAAGTACAGCTGGAGTTTGGGCCATGGGGTGAGGGGTGTCCATAAGTATCCTCGAGAGTATGTCCCCCTCACTCCCCCTCCCCCACCAGCCAGTCTTAATGATACATGCCTTTAATCCTAGCAATTGGGAGGCAGAGACAGGCAGATCCCTGTGAGTTCAAGGCCAGCTTGGTCTTCTGCATAGTGACTTCTAGAGACCCTGTCTCGAAATCAAAAGCAAAACAAGAAAGAGAATGTGTTCTCCAGTCCAGCATAGAGATTTTCCCACAGTCTTGTTCTTGGGTCCTTTTGGGGGCCCAGCTCTTCCCTCCCTACCCATGGCCCTGTTAGCCCCCACCTCACCTCCAAGGGAGCCTGTGCGTGCATGCTTCCTTAGCAGTCGTCTTTAAGGGGAAGAGAGACAACTTTGGAAGGAGGATGTTAAGCGGCTGCCCTTCTGCTGCTGGTGTGGGATCCTTGTCTAGTTTTGTGGCCTAGCCTCCCTCCCCAAGGCAGGCTGATGACACCCCGTAGAAATTCCCAGAGGAGTCACACACACACACACACACACACACACACACATCTTGGCCCATTAAGAATTCCCTTCCAGCAGGCTACGTGGCACACACCTTTAATCCTAGCACTTTGGAGGCAGAGTCAGAAGGATCTCTGTGAGTTCTAGGCTACTTCGGTCTACTTATTGAGTTTCAGGCTAGCCAGAGCAACATAGTGAGATCTGAGTGTTTGTTTGCTTGTTTTTAAATTCCCTTCCAACTTGAAGTTTGGATCTGACCTTAGACTGGTCTCTGAAGAACAGCTTGAGGTCTGGGGTCACAAGAAATAGGAGTTAGGTTTGTGGACTCTTTGTGTATGGAGCTGGGGATGATATCCAGGGCTTCACAAATGCTAAGTAAGTTGTCTGCCGTGAAGCTGCATACCATGTCTGTATCCTGGATTGATGCAAAAACCTACTAAAAAGGGAAAGGGGCTCCTGAGGCTGTCAGCCTGGCCACCACTTGCCCCCTCCTCAGTTCTCAGGCCTCCTCAGCTGTCTTTGGCTTCCAGTTCATTCTCAGAGCCTGTCCTGCTGAGGGATGGACATCGGGCCTACATCTTCTTCAGTATCTCCTGCAGGTGCCCAGAGATCCTAAACTGTCCTTCAGACAGTTTACACTGCTCTCCTCCCTGTGGTACTATACATTTGTATCCTTGGCTCCCTGTGGTGCTATACATTTGTATCCTTGG
>NW_021621401.1:1367596-1374453 GCF_004785775.1 Grammomys surdaster | reverse complement strand
CATTTGTATCCTTGGCTCCCTGTGGTGCTATACATTTGTATCCTTGGAAAGGCGACCCTCCCCACATGGGGAACGGGTCCCTTCTTTTATAAAATTGATTCATTTTCTTTTGAAGCAGTCTCACTGACTGGCTAGCTGTGGCTATGTGGATCAGGCTAGCCTTGAACTCACCAGAGACCCATCTACTTCGGCTTCCTAAGTGCTGGGATCGAATGCATACAACACCACACTCTGCTGGCAGGCCCGTTCTTGACCAAGTCCTCCCTCCCCCCTCCCTTCCCCCTTCCATCCTCCTTCCTCCCCCACCCATGTCACTGAGTCTTATCCTCCACACCCTTCCAAAACATTGGCTTCTGCTTGTCTGACCTCAGAGCAGCTTGCCTGCACTTTGCACTCCCTAACCCTGACTCTGTAGCTGCCCGGAAGCCCTGTGGTGGAGAGAGGACAGGAACTTGGGGAGCCTTGGAGACTCTGAGACCTGGTGCATCACAGTTGAGAAGAATGGGGGAAAGTGTCTTGAGCATGGCCCTGGAGAGGGTGCCATGGAGCAGAGACATCAGTTCACAGCAGGGGACTGTAGTAGGCCCAGACATATATAGTTTCCTGGGTCATATATAGTTTAGACATATATAGTTTCCTGAATATAGACATATATAGTTTCCTGAAGTCAAAGTATTCAAGAGGGGTACCTGTCTGAGTAAGTGCACAGGTCACCTACCCACGAAGCCAGCTATGAAGATGGACAGACAGCATGTAGGACGGAGAGGGCAATGTTTTAAACCACCAAAACCAAGAAGAAATTTGATGTGATACACTGGTGGTGATGAGGACTAGGCAGAAAAATGGAACTAATCCAGGAAGGGATGGGTGACATTTTGGGTGAGAGACCTTGGAGAAAGAACAACATCTGGACAGACCTGAAGTATGTGAAGGAGGTGTCATGCAAAGGCCCTGTGGCCATGGTGGCTTATATGCTAGAGGGACATCTAGGGAGCTGTGCAGCTGGAACAAGTATAATAGAAACAGAGAGGTGGGAAGAGGCCCAAGCAAAAGCAAGGGCCAATCACATGAGACATCAGGGCCTCAGCTGCCATCCCAGTGAAATGGGCCAGTCTGACCAAAGTGGAAACTGGCACTTTTGTTTGTGGGTGTTTGTTTTGAGACAGGGTCTCGCTGTTTCACTGGACCAGGCTGGACTCACAGCGGTCGCCTGCCTCTGCTCCCAAGGACTGGGACTAAAGGCGTGTGCTGCCATACCTGGCTCCGTTTTTTTTTTTAAACATTCATGATTGTATGTATGTGTGTTGTATTTGTTTGTGTGTGTGTGCAAGTATGCATGCGTCAGAGGACAATGTCCATGCCTCAGTTCCCACTCTCTACCTTCAGTCGTGCTGGCAGCCACCTTTACCCGGTGAGCCAACTGCACACCCTCCCCCACCCCCATGGCTTGCTCTTTTTTTGAGACAGGATCTAACCTGCAGCTCAAGTTGAGCTGGAACTTAGAACCCTTGTGCCTTCCCATCCAGAGTGATCCGACGACAGGCGTAGGTACCACATCTGGCTGTAGCTTGTGTTTTTCAGAAGTTTTGTTTGGCCTGCCTGCCTTCTTTCCTTCCTTCCTCCTTCCCTCCCTTCCTTCCTTCCTTCTCTCTCCCTCCCTCCCTCCCTCCCTTGTTACAGAGTCTTATGTAGCCCAGGCTGCCCTCAAACTTTCTGTGTAGTCAAGTTTGGAGTTGAACTCCTGATCCTCCCCTCCCCTTGTCTGGTAAGTGTTGAGGTCACAAGTGTATGGCACTATGTCTGGCTGTGACATGCATTTTAACAGTGCTCCAACTTGTGTGTACAGAGGACAAACGGCGGGGTATGATGACTCAGTAGTGACACCAATGGGGAAGCAATGGCAGGGATCCTCCTGACATGCCAGTCTGGCCCATGTTGATAACCACGATGTGGTGAAAAACATAGGACCAGGATGTGTTATGAGTGTATCTATACCTGAGAACATGACTCAAGTCCATGAGAAGGACCCCCAAGACTGCCTTGTTGTTTTGAGACAGGGTTTCTCTGTGTAGCCCTGGCTGTCCTAGAATTCACTCTGTAGACCAGGCTGGCCATGAACTCACAGAGATCTGTCTGTTTCTACCTTCAGAGTGTTGGGATTAAGGGTATGCACCACCACCACCACCTGGTTTGACTTGTATGTATGTATGCATGTATGTATATACGTATTTTAAGGCAGTGTCTCACTGTTTGACTCTGGCTATACTAAAACTCACTCTGGTCTCAAATTTACAGAGATCTGCCTGTTTCTACTTTCAGAGTGTTGGGATTAAGGGTATGCACCACCACCACCTGGCTTGACTTTGTATGTATGTATGTATGTATGTATGTATGTATGTATGTATGTATTTTAAGACAGGATCTCACTGTCTGACTCTGGCTATAGCCCCAGCTGGTCTCAAACTCACAGGGGTCAGCCTGCCTCTAACTCCAAGGTTCTGGCATTAAAGGTATGTGTCACTACACCTGGCAGCCAGGGTTGATGCCTAATGCTTGGTCTGGTTGATCACTAAGAAAGTGGTCTATAGGGGGCTGGTGAGATGGCTCAGCGGTTAAGAGCACTGACTGCTCTTCTAGAGGTCATGAGTTCAAATCCCAGCAACCACATGGTGGCTCAGAACCATCTACAATGAGATCTGATGCCCTCATATGGGTGTCTGAAGACAGCTACAGTGTACTTACATATAATAAATAAATAAATCTTTAAAAAAAGAAATTATAAAAAAAAAAAAAGAAAGTGGTCTATAGCTGATGAACTGGAACCAATAGTATCTGAGAACACTGGAGGAACCAGAAGATGGCGCTACCTTCATTCTATCCAGGAGAGACACTGTGAGATGTGGGGTCTGCCCAGCTGGTGTTAGCAGGGCCTAGGGTTCAAGTAGTGCCCTGAATCTCATGAGCTCGGGGGATGCTACCTTTTCCAACTCTTGGAAGAGCCTGGTGGCCAAAATGACAGGGCTAGGAAGTGTCAGAACAAAGATTCAAATTCAGGTGCAGCTGGCTTCCTGGGCTTCAGAGATTGTCAAGAGACCCACATGCTGTGCCCAGTGGCTGAGGGTGAGCCAATCCAAGCTAAGCCCTACAGCCAGCCCCCTGTGACTCTACTCTCTTGGCTCCCCTGCTTTCTGGTCCCCTACCCCCAACCCTGTCCCGAGCCTGGACAAAGGGGCTTCTGTCTTTCCAGCCCCCCCACACAGAGTGACTGACCCACAAATGGGTTATATAACCATGGCCCAGACAAGTGGGGAGTTGGCAAGAGTCCGGTGGACAAGGGCCCACTGGGATGGCTTTGGTGGGCTCTCTCTTCTGAAAGCTCTAGAGAAGGCCAGGGTGAGAGAGACCCCAGAAGAGAAAGAGTGTGGGCCCTGGGGCTCCATCTGAATATGGAGTCTGAACATGGCTTTTGTGAATGAGGTGGTCATTGGCATTGGTAACCTGAAGGCCCTTGCCCACAAGACAGTCTTTCCTTCGCTCTGCAGGATTGTAAGGCTTGTCCATGTGGCAGTCAGAGCTGGCAGCAAGAGGCTCAGAGATGTAGTCCTTTCCCCAGAAATACCCCATTTCCGGGTGTTCCAGCCTCTTCAGCCACCCCCGGCCCCATCTGGGTCCTTCGGAGAGACAGATGGGGCTGGCTCTCTCCCTCCCACTAATGGCAGGTGCTTAGCCAGCGTCCTAAGGGAGGGGTGCATGTGCACATGTGTGTGCCCATGTGGTGCATGGGCTGATCTCCCATTCCCAGATGAGGATGGGCTGAAGTTGACATACGGGCGCAGTGGGAAACCAAGGCCCAAGTTGCTGGCACCTGGAGCTGAGTCCCTGCTGAGCCGGATGTGTGACTATAGATTTAAGACCTTGTGTGGTGGTGGCACACGCCTTTAATCCCAGCACTTGGGAGGCAGAGGCAGGCAGATTTCTGAGTTCCAGGCTAGCCTGGTCTACAGAGTGAGTTCCAGGACAGTCAGGGCTACACAGAGAAACCCTGTCTCGAAAATTAAAAAAAAAGACCTTGCTAGAGCAGCCAGGCAGATCATCACTACCGTGTCCTATTCTTAGGAGGGTCGGGACCACGTTTCCTTACTAGGTCTCCCTCTCTCCACAGAGCTCCTGGGCTCTACCAAGAAGATCAATGTCAACTTCCAGGACCCGGATGGGTGAGTTGTCAGCTTGGGCGGGAACAGAATGCATGGGGTAGGTGGGCCCCAGGGAAGGCTGGGCGTTGGCTTCTCTCCTAGACCTGTCCTTCACCTGCCCAGTTTCTCAGCCCTGCACCATGCCGCCCTGAATGGCAACACAGAATTGATCTCTCTGCTGCTGGAGGCTCAGGCTGCTGTAGACATCAAGGACAACAAAGGCAAGCCTGGTCTGGGGGTGCCTTGAAGCCAAGGGCAGGGGACAAGGCCGAGGATAACATCCTGGCAGCCTGGATGGTCTCAGCCCAAGGTGTCTGCCTGGGTTAGGACAGAACCTAACCCAGAGATAGTGATATGTCCTTAGTGAGGGTTGGATTTAGGGTCAGGACTTAGTTTCCAACAAAGCACACCTGTCCCCAGGCATGCGGCCATTGCACTACGCGGCCTGGCAGGGCCGGAAGGAGCCCATGAAGCTGGTGCTGAAGGCAGGCTCGGCAGTAAATGTTCCATCCGACGAGGGCCACATACCGCTGCATTTGGCTGCCCAGCATGGTCACTACGATGTGGTGAGGCCTCGTGGGGAGTCTGGGTGGACAGTCAGGCAGTGAATTCGGTGGTCGCAGGGATAATCAGGCCCTTGTCCTGCAGTCAGAGATGCTACTGCAGCATCAGTCCAACCCCTGCATGGTAGACAACTCCGGAAAGACACCTCTGGACCTGGCCTGTGAGTTTGGCCGAGTAGGGGTAAGTTTCCCACAGAGATGGGGGGGGCTCCTCCTGCCTATCCTTCTCACCTAGAGTGGGGCTAGGGGCAACCCCAAGCCAGGACCACCCTACCCTGATCCTTCCTTCCAGGTGGTCCAGCTGCTGCTAAGTAGCAACATGTGTGCTGCCTTGCTGGAGCCCCGACCAGGGGACACCACTGACCCCAACGGCACCAGCCCCCTGCACCTGGCAGCCAAGAATGGCCACATCGACATCATCAGGTACAGCCAGGAAAAGGAATGGGGCCAGCCGAAGGCCTCCAGGGATGGTGGTACCCAGGAGCACAAGGCTCCTGTTTCTAGTTTGGGAATAAGAAAGGAGCTTCCAGGATAGTGGCACAGGTCTGTTGTGCTCTTTTTTTTTTTTTTTTAAGATTTATTTATTTATTATATATGAATACACTGTAGCTGTCTTCAGACACCAGAAGAGGGCATCAGATCTCATTGCAGGTGGTTGTGAGCCACCATGTGGTTGCTGGGATTTGAACTCAGGACCTCTGGAAGTGCAGTCAGTGCTCTTAACCACTGAGCCATCTCTCCAGCCCCTCTGTTGTGCTCTTGAGAAGCTAAGGCAGGAGAATAGAAAGTTCAAAGCTAACCTAGGCAACTTAGCAAACATCCTGCCTAAAAATGAAAAATAAAGAGTCAGGTGTGGTTGTATGTATCTGTAATCCCAGTACTCATGGGTGGGGCAGAGCCCAGAAGATCAAGAGTTCTGGGTCTTTTTCTGCTATATAATTTGATGCCACTTGGGCTGTGTGAGACCCTGTCTTAAAAGGAGGGAGGGGCTGGTGAGATGGGTCGCTAGTAAAGTGCTTGCATGCAGTCATGAAGACTTGGGGTTTGATCCCTAGTATTCGTGTAACAGCCAGGGACGGCAGCATGTGCCTATAATCTCACTGCTGGGGAGGAAGAGACAAGAGCGTCCCTGAGGGTTTGCTGTTCAGCCCATGTGGCTGAACCAGAGTGCTCAGGTTTCCATGAGAGAGCCCGTCTCACACACTGAGGTGGAAGGAAGAGAGGGGGTTCAGCAGTTAAGAACACATTTTGCAGCCGGGTGGTGGTGGCGCACACCTTTAATCCCAGCACTTGGGAAGCAGAGGCAGGCAGATTTCTGAGTTCGAGAGTTTGAGGCTAGCCTGGTCTTCAGAGTGAGTTCCAGGACAGCCAGGGCTACTCAGAGACACCCTGTCTCGGAATAAATAAATAAATAAATAAATAAACAAACAAACACATTTTGCTCTTCTAGAGGTCCCAATGTCGGACAGCTCACAACCTCCTATAACAGCTTCAACGAATCCCACACCCTCTTCTGGCCTCCACAGGCACTCCACACAGTCACATACACACACTCACATGCACACTCACATACAC
This sequence comes from Grammomys surdaster, assembly GCF_004785775.1. Lineage (NCBI taxonomy): Eukaryota > Metazoa > Chordata > Mammalia > Rodentia > Muridae > Grammomys > Grammomys surdaster. Next base: position 1,368,122 of record NW_021621401.1, on the reverse strand, counting down.
ACACATGCACACACTTATGTGTACATACACACACTCACACACACATACACACACTCACTTGCACACACTCATATACACACTCACATGCACACACTCATGTGCACACACTCATGTGCACACTCACATACACTCACACACGCATGCACACACTTATGTGCACATACACACTCACACACATACACACATGCACACACTCACATGCACACACTCACGTACACACACTCACGTGCACACACTCACACGCACACACTCACATGCACACACTCACATACACTCACACACGTGCACACATTCACATACACACACTCACGTGCACACACTCATATACACACTCACATGCACATACACACACATGCACACACATACACACACATGCACACACTTATGTGCACACACACATACATACACTCACACATACTCACATACACTCATGCACACACTCACATGCACATACATTCACCACATACACACACATGCACCCACATGCACACACATTCACCACATGCACACACATTCACCACATGCA
>NW_021621401.1:1348285-1367586 GCF_004785775.1 Grammomys surdaster | reverse complement strand
CCACATGCACACACATTCACCACATGCACACACATTCACCACATGCACACACATGCACACACATTCACCACATGCACACACTCACGTGCACACACTCACATTCACCACATGTACACACAAACATGCACACACATTCATCACGTGCACACATCACATTTGCAGACACATGCACACATACACATAAAGAGCAAAAAAATCTTTGAAAAGTTGAAGGGTGAAGACATCCAGCATTGACCTCTGACTTCTACACACATGTGCACACATGTGAATGTCCACTCTCACACTTGTGCATTACAAATGGAGTTGTATGGCCACAAAGTTGGCTGCCATATAGCTCTGGTAGAGTGCGTGCCTAGCACACACAAGGTCCTAGGTTCAATCCCTAGCCTGTGTGTGCGTGTGCATGTACATGCTCGGACACACACACACACACAGAGTTTCCTTTAGGGAGGTGCAGGGTTGTGGTCAGGCCTGACTGTGCCCAAATGATAAAGGAGGGGCTGGGAAGAGGCTTTTTTTTTAGATTTATTTATTTATTTAATGTATATATGAGCACACTGTCACTGTCTTCAGACACACCAGAAGAGGACATTGGATCCCATTACAGATGGTTGTGAGCCACCATGTGGTTGCTGGGAATTGAACCCAGGACCTCTGGAAGAACAGTTGGTGCTTTTAACTGCTGAGCCATCTCTCTAGCCTGGGATAGGCTTTTGTATCTTCTCATTCCTGGCTTTGACTTGACTTGCCACCTGTTGAGATCTTGTAAAAGCATCTTCCCTGAGCCTCAGTTCCCTCATCTGTAAAGAGGGCCCACAACATTGCCTACCCTGGGGTTGAACAAAATAACAGCTGTGAAAGCTCAGTCAAGGACAGGCCTTCTGCAAAGCATCAGGAGAATCAGACATTGTATCATCACACAAGGGCATGGGTGGCTTGTCATCCATCCCCAGCAGACAGTTAGAATCAAGGTCTGACTTAAGGATACTGAGAAGGGTTCCTGCTAAAAGGGCCTCGTCTGCTTTCTCCACAATTGCAGGCTCCTTCTTCAGGCCGGCATCGACATTAACCGTCAGACCAAGTCTGGCACGGCCCTTCATGAGGCTGCACTCTGTGGAAAGACAGAAGTGGTTCGGCTACTGTTGGATGTGAGTCTGGTGACCTAGGACACAGAGAGAAAGGTTGGGGCCGAGCGGGGGACATGGGGACCCCCTGACAAGGCCTTGGCCTTTGGTGTATGCAGAGTGGGATCAATGCCCAGGTGAGGAACACCTACAGCCAGACAGCACTGGACATTGTACATCAATTTACTACGTCCCAGGCCAGCAAGGAGATCAAGCAACTGCTTCGAGGTGGGCCTGGGGGACTGAGGGTTGGCACAGGGCTGGGAAGGGCAGCTCCCAGGACTGGGTGTCCACTCCTTGTCTTTCCAGAGGCCTCAGCAGCTCTCCAGGTCCGGGCAACAAAGGACTACTGTAACAACTATGATCTGACCAGCCTCAATGTGAAGGCTGGGGACATTATCACGGTGAGGATGGCCCCTGGGTGCTGTGGGAGGGATGGAAGGGACTCTGTCATGCTTAGAACTCCATCCTACAGTAGCTTGGGGAGGGTGCAGGGTAGCAGGCCTCATCTGCCGAGGTGAGGCCTCTTCCTGAGCACATACCCCATTTGTTTGGTCAGGTACTTGAACAACATCCAGATGGTCGGTGGAAAGGCTGTATCCATGATAACCGGACAGGCAATGACAGGGTGGGCTACTTCCCATCCTCCCTGGGGGAGGCTATCGTCAAGCGAGCAGGTAAGTCCACCCTACTCTGGAGATAAGCAAGCAGGGGCCACTCAGCCTGAGACTGGGGACTGAAAAGAAGTATACTTTAGAGTGTTGGGGGCAGAGCCAGGTTGAACTCTAGCCTGGCCAGGACTGGCATCCAGTAACCCCTCCTGCTGATACACTCTCAGCAGAGTCACACATGCCTGCCATAGTCCAATTCTCAGGTGGCCACTAACCACACATGGTCCTAGGCAGACACTGGTCTTCTGAGGAAGGAAGAGCAGGGAACACTGATGTTAGTTAATACAGGAAAAGAACCAACCGGTGACATGTGAAAAATGAAGCAAAGCCCACCTTCGTTAGATCAGAGAAGGCTCTGAAGGGTGGTAGCGGGCAAGTCATGAGCAGTACAGTCCTGGCAACATAACCCTCCTGTTCAAGGGCAGTGGAACAGGATGGGTCTCAGCACTCAACGTCAGGAAAGCAGCGTGGAGCATGTGGGAGGGACTCAGGACCAAGCTAGAAAACTCCATAGTATGGTTTAAAGAGGCTGGAGGTAGGGTAGGGATGGGGCTGACTTCTTTCAGAGAGAGCAAGGATGGAGATTGGCAGGTGTGACAAGAGGGCCAGGTAGAAGGTGTGGTCAGCCACCAGTGACCATCTGGTTCCTAGGGTAGATTTGGTCTCCAGCCACTGGGTGGCTTCTTGTCCCCTAGCACAGAGAAAGCCAACCACCCAGTGATCTTCAGCCCCTTTGCGTATAAGACCTCAGGGCTAGTGGTAGGACTTCTCGCCTTGGACCCTCTACCATTGTGACCTGGTCTCAGACATTCAGTGTCTCTCACACTGCTGAAGCCAGAAGGCTGTAGAATGGCCTCTATGCATCTTCTTCTCTGAATCTGGCTGTACCTGGGCTGCCCAGGGTTCAAGAAGGCTGTGTTTGGCCTACAGGTTCCCGGACAGGCAGCGAGCCAAGCCCACCCCAGGGAGGTGGCTCATTGGGTCCCTCTGCACCCTCAGAAGAGATCTGGGTGCTGAGGAAGCCTTTTGCAGGTAGGCCAGGGGCCTCCAGTGCACTGGGGCAGTAGTTTGGCTGCTGAGTATTACAGTGGGGACAGCATACTTCATGGTCCCTGTCCTGGCACAGGTGGAGATCGCAGTGGCAGCTTGAGCAATGTGGCTGGGGGCAGGAGTACTGGGGGTCATGCCCTGCATGCAGGCTCTGAAGGAGTGAAGGTGAGTGAGCAAAGGGTGGCCAGGGTGGAGCAGCCAGGTTTAGAGCAGCGGTAGCAAGTGGCCTTTCTGGGTTCCAGCTCCTGGCAACTGTGCTTTCCCAGAAGGCAGTCTCTGAGTCCAGCCCAGGAGATAGCCCGGTCAAGCCTCCAGAGGGCTCTTCAGGTAAGAGCAAGGACCCAGGTATGCTGGCCCAGCAGGTAGATGCTCAGTATATAGCCTTCACCCTACCATTCCCTCTCATCACCAGGTGCTGCCAGGTCCCAGCCTCCAGCAGCCCATGCTGGGCAGGTATATGGGGAGCAGCCACCCAAGAAGCTGGAATCCGCCTCAGCCTCAGAGGGCAAGGTACAGGGCCTGGTCAGATCCGGGCCTGGATTTGGGAGGGATGGGTTGACAGTCTGACAGGCATACCTGGCCACAGCAGCCGTTGCAGGCCTTGACAGACCAGACTCTGTCTTTCTGTCTGTCTCTGTGTCATATGTGCACACACACAAGTGTACAGGTGTTGTCTATTGTGTAGGCTGTGAGCTAGTGTGTACGCACTTGAGAAGTATGAAGGGTGTTGTGTAGATGAGGAATGGCCAACTGTGAGCTGGGTATACATGCGTGTGGTTGCAAAGATGGAAGGGGATGGGTGTGAGACACGGAAATGTTTCTGTGGGTGCGCTGGGTCCTGCGTGTACGCACCTGTGTGGCTGTGATGCATGATCTGATGGCTGAATCCCATACAGCAGAGGAGGCGAGGGACTTCTGACTAGGGCACAGAGCCCGCCTTCCAGGGAGCACCTAGGCCTGAGCCCTTCCCCAGAGCCCCCTCCTACGGGGTCACATCATCTGCATCTTTGAGATGGTATGGGTATCATGGGGTGGGGGAGGCCACGGCACAGATGCAGCAGGACCTTCCTGGTGGAGTTCACAGAAGAAGCCTGGAGGGCTGCAGATGCTGTATCCAGGATGACAGATCATGGAGTACTGGTGCAGTGGACCACAGCGGCGGATCCAGCACTCTGGCCATGAACCAAGCAGAGAAGGAGGCACAGTGGAGTTTGGGGCGCAGCCCAGCAGTGGGCAGGCTGCAGTTGGTGCCTTGTGTCTTGCAGAGTGCTGAGGCAGTCAGTCAGTGGCTTGCCACATTCCAGCTACAGCTCTATGCCCCCAACTTCACCAGTGCTGGCTATGACCTGCCCACCATCAGCCGTATGACCCCTGAGGTGAGCTGCTGTGGGCTTGTTGCCAGCTGCTTCCCTTCTAAAAAGCAGGTCCCTTCTACCTGCTAGTTACTTGGCCCCCTCTTTGCCTAGGACCTCACAGCCATTGGTGTTACCAAGCCAGGCCACCGTAAGAAGATTACGGCAGAGATCAGCGGCCTGAACATCCCTGACTGGCTGCCTGAACACAAACCCGTAAGGCTCCTTGCGCCCTGGTGGCCGAGCCAGGACCAGCAGGCAGATGGACAGACAGACAGGCTGCCTTCCTGGCTACATCCCTCATCTGCCTTCTGAGGCCCTAGGGATTGGAGTTACAGATGGAGCCAGGCCTGGTGGCACGGGCTTATAACCAGCACTCAAGGGGGCTGAGGCAGGAGGATCACGACCTCAAGGTTTGCCTGGGCTACAGAGGTAGCCTGCTAGCAGGGAGCTATTTGGACAGCCTATTTGTCCGTGATGGGGGTAAACTCCCCAGGCAGGCTCATGGCTAACACTCAAGGGTTTGTGAGGACCTCAAGCCAGGAGGGTTTGCCTTCTCATTCACGGCCAGCACCCCTATAGCAATGTCTTCTACACATATGTGGACTGCAGACGGGCTAGTGTTAAATATGCTTGCCGTATGCATGCACACAAGTCCCATTGCACATGCTGGCCTGTGCTAATGGCTGACAACAGTGACCTTTGCTCTTTCTTATCAAGAGATGGCTATATGTGGGGACAGCTTCTGAGCTGATGCACACTTGCTCTGTTCTATCCACCCATGGGAAAGGTGCTGCTGGCTACCCAACGCCTGCCCTCCCCAGGGTCCTGGATCTGTTGGTAAACAGGGCTGCATCTATCTATCCCACCTTGCCACTCAGTAGTCAGCAGCTCAGGGATCTTCCCAGGAGCACATCCGGGTCTCGTGGACCTCGCCTCACTCTGTCACCTGCATGACTGAAGGTGCTGAGTGTGGGTGCAAGAGTGGCCTCAGCTGGGAGCTTGGGACGACTGGGCAGTTCTTGGTGGACACTGGATACTTGCACATTCTTGGTATGGCTGTGTGGTGAATGTGTAACAGGTGCGTGGCCATGCATCTGCTGTGGGTGGGGAGACATCGTGAGGGTGATGGAGAAAGGGTACCTGTGCTTTGTATAGCTGGAAGCAGCATGCAGGGCGTGCGTGCCGTGCACATGGGTCTTGTGTGGCATTGTGTGCGTCTGTATCTGGTGTATGTGTGTGTCTCCTCAGGACCCTGCCTGTGGCCACCTAATCAGACAAGGAAGTGCTTTTTTATATCCGATACCATGTCCCAGTGATAGGCATCCCAAGCGTGTTTGTGTGTGTTGATTTGTGTGTGCCCTAAGTGTGCAGTTGGCATGTTGAGGAGCTGGTCTGCAGTTCCCACCAAGGCTGTGCCTAGGCTGTCTGCAATACTGATATTTCAGGCCTGTCTGTTTGTCCTTCTGTCTGTATGTGCCCCACAGGCTTATTTTCTAATAGTTCCAAGTAGGTGGTCATGCTGTGAGCAGCCAGCTTGGGCTGCCCCTCTCTGTCCCCCTCTCCATAGGCTAACCTGGCTGTGTGGCTGTCAATGATTGGTCTGGCCCAGTATTACAAGGTGCTGGTTGACAACGGCTATGAGAACATTGATTTCATCACTGACATCACTTGGGAGGACCTGCAGGAGATAGGCATCACCAAGCTGGGTAAGGTCCCAGCCTAGCCCTTCCACACCTGCCTGTGCCTCCTGACAGCTCCTCCTGACCAGCTTCTCCCTACTCCTGACTCAGGACACCAAAAGAAGCTGATGCTGGCGGTGAGGAAACTGGCAGAGCTGCAAAAGGCAGAATACTCCAAGTATGAGGGGGGACCCCTGCACCGAAAGGCACCCCAATCACTTGAAATGATGGCTATCGAGTCGCCACCCCCACCTGAGCCTGGTGCAGCAGAGTGCCAATCTCCCAAGATGACCACCTTCCAGGACAGTGAACTCAGTGGTGAGCTGCAGGCTGCCCTGTCTGGCCCAGCTGAAGCAGGTGCAGCCGCTGCTGAGAAATCCTCTAACCACCTGCCACCCACTCCGAGGACAACCTTGCGACAGGAGTCCAGCCTGAGTGGACGGGCTCGACACATGAGCAGCTCTCAGGAGCTTCTGGGTGACGGGCCTCAAGGGCCTGGCAGTCCTATGTCACGAAGTCAGGAATACCTGCTGGATGAGGGGCCAGCTCCTGGCACCCCACCCAAGGAGGTGCGGTCTAGCCGCCACGGCCACAGTGTCAAGAGGGCCAGCGTGCCCCCGGTGCCTGGCAAGCCACGACAGGTCCTTCCATCCGGTCCCAGCCACTTCACACCCCCACAGACACCCACCAAAGCTCAGCCAGGCTCCCCTCAGGCCCTCGGGGGACCTCATGGTCCAGCCACAGCCAAGGTGAAGCCTACCCCACAGCTGCTACCACCAACAGACCGACCCATGTCACCCCGTTCCCTGCCTCAGTCACCCACACACCGTGGCTTTGCCTATGTGCTGCCCCAGCCAGTTGAGGGCGAGGCGGGCTCACCTACTCCGGGACCTGCTCCCCCACCAGTACCAACAGCTGTGCCCACATTATGCTTGCCCCCAGAAGCTGATATAGAGCCTGGGCGGCCCAAGAAACGTGCCCACAGCTTGAATCGCTATGCAGCATCTGACAGTGAGCCAGAGAGGGATGAGCTGTTGGTGCCTGCTGCTGCTGGACCCTATGCCACGGTCCAGCGGCGTGTGGGTCGGAGCCACTCAGTGAGGGCTCCTGCTGGCACTGACAAGAATGTTAACCGCAGTCAGTCCTTTGCTGTGCGGCCACGCAAGAAGGGGCCCCCACCACCTCCACCCAAACGCTCCAGCTCGGCCATGGCCAGTGCCAACCTAGCTGATGAGCCGGCTCCAGATGTTGAGACCGAGGACGGCCGGCTGGGGGTCAGGGCACAACGCCGGCGGGCTAGTGACCTTGCTGGCAGTGTGGACACAGGCAGTGCTGGCAGTGTGAAGAGCATCGCAGCCATGTTGGAGCTGTCTTCCATTGGGGGTGGGGGACGGGCTATTCGAAGGCCCCCCGAAGGCCACCCCACACCTCGTCCTGCCAGTCCAGAGCCGGGCCGAGTAGCCACCGTGTTGGCCTCTGTGAAGCACAAAGAGGCCATTGGGCCTGACGGTGAAGTGGTGAACCGACGCCGTACACTCAGTGGCCCAGTCACTGGACTTTTGGCCACTGCTCGCCGGGGACCTGGGGAACCCGCAGAGCAGAGCCATTTTATGGAAGATGGCACAGCCCGACAACGGCTTCGAGGTTCAGCTAAGGGTGAGGCAAGTGCAGAGGGTCCCCCCCTTGCCCGGGTAGAGGCCAGTGCCACGCTCAAGAGGCGCATTCGGGCCAAGCAGAGCCAACAAGAGAATGTCAGGTTCATCCTGACGGAGTCTGACACAGTCAAGCGCAGGCCTAAGGCGAAGGAGCCTGACACTGGGCCTGAGCCACCCCCACCACTGTCTGTGTATCAGAATGGCACAGCCACCGTTCGCCGACGGCCAGCCTCAGAGCAGGCTGGGCCCCCAGAGCTGCCCCCTCCTCCTCCACCTGCTGAGCCCCCACCTGCTGACCTGATGCAGCTGCCTCCTCTACCCCTGCCTGATGGCAATGCACGGAAGCCCGTGAAGCCACCCGTCTCTCCCAAGCCCATTCTGGCTCAGCCTGTGTCCAAGATCCAGGGCTCACCTACACCTGCCTCCAAGAAGGTGCCACTGCCAGGCCCTGGCAGCCCAGGTAGGTACAGAAAGCCAGCAAAGACAGAACAAGGGGTCTCAGGACAGGACCCTTGCATGCTCCCATCTCAGGGTCTGGGTTCCCTTTTTGAGTCTGATGAACCCCAGGTGGTGTAAGATAAGACTGTCTGCGCTGATAGTTAAGAGCTCCTTAGCTATCTACTGTGGAATAACTCTGCCACCCCTGTAGTGTGCACGCCTCTTGTTCAGTGAAGGAGGTGCAGAAGACCCAGAGTAGTGGCACGCATGCAGAAGACCTAGCTGGAGTACCCAGATACATGAGAGGGTAGGTTTCCAGACAGGAGAGCAGTGCAGAAGTACTGAGACAACCATTGTGGCTGGATGCATCAGGCTGCATCTGAAGGAGCTCAGGAAGCAGTGACACATTTTGCAGTAGATTTGCATACCCTAGTGGCTGCGGTGAGAATAGGGTGCGGGGTACAGCATCTCCTGCTAGATGGAGGGAACACAGTGAATGGTATAGGTGTGGTTATTTTCCTGGGTACCAGCGTCGTCCTCTTCCCTGCAGAGGTAAAGCGTGCTCACGGAACGCCACCGCCCGTGTCACCCAAGCCTCCGCCGCCACCTACAGCACCCAAGCCAGCCAAGGCTTTGGCAGGACTACAGTCCAGCAGCGCCACCCCCTCGCCTGTGCCCTCACCGGCGCGTCAGCCGCCAGCAGCCCTCGTCAAGCCAGCTAGCTCGCCGCCCTCGCAGAGCGCCAGCCCCGCCAAGCCCCCTTCCCCAGGGACACCCGCGCTGCACGTACCCGCCAAGCCCCCTCGCGCTGCTGCTTCAGTGGTCTCCGGACCCCCAGTAGCTTCAGATTGTGCTTCGCCTGGGGATAGCGCTCGGCAGAAGCTGGAAGAGACTAGCGCGTGTTTGGCTGCAGCACTGCAGGCAGTGGAGGAGAAGATCAGGCAGGAGGATGGACAAGGCCCTCGGTAGGTACTTTGATCTGGGGTGGGAGTTCTGGTCGCACACAGAGTGTGGTTCTTGCCAGTGGACTGGTATGGGTAGGCGGAGCCATTCAGCGTGGTTTAAGAGTGGGTTACTGTGGACCCACCTAGCCTTGAGTAAGGGGGCCTGTGCTACCCAACCACACTGATGCATGCCCACCCTTAGCCCCTCCTCCATTGAGGAGAAGAGCACTGGCAGCATCCTTGAAGACATCGGCAGCATGTTCGACGACCTGGCCGACCAGCTGGACGCCATGCTAGAGTGAGGCAGCCACCCACGTGGGCCCACCGTACTCCCCGCACTTTGACCTTTACCTCAGGACGGGCACCTCCAAGCGGTGGGTGGGGGCCGAGTGGGCGGGGAACGCCCAGCTCTGCACAAGCACAACTCCTACTCCTGGCCCAGGCTGGTCATCAGCCCCCTGGCATGGGAGTCAGGGGCGCTCCAAGGGCTCTGAGCGGATGCGCTGCCCGCTGGTGCCCATTCCTGTCTGCTGCTCCCTGTGCAACAACTGCTGGGCCCTACCCTTGCAGGCTTTGCTCTGCTGGTGGAGGGCTGCCCTCCCTTGCGCTAGGCAGACTGAGCACCAAGGGAAGATGAGGGGGATGGCCACTGTGGCCCTCTCTCCAATCTGTGGCAGAGCACAGGCCTATGCCCAGCACAGAACTGCCCATTGGGGAACCTCTGCCAGCTGCTCTGGCACAGCACAAGGGACAGGGGGGCCAAGGTTGGGCTCGCCCCACTGCACCCCAGAATATAAGCTATCAAGAGTATTAATTTATTGGGAATGAGCTGAGGCAGATTTCCCCAGAAAAACAAAAAGATAACTTTAACAAATATATATTTAAAGAGAAGAAATATTATTGATTCTATAGAAAACCATTTACCAACAGGAAGGTCACAAGTCCAGCTTGAGACTAAAGCTGTCAGAGGCTGAGGCTACCTGTCTGCCCTTCTCTTTCATCTAGGAGTGGCCTTGCCCTTGGTCACCAGCACACACACCTGGGAGGCACAGTCTGGGGGATGGCTCTGCCCAGGGCCTCTGCCCAGAGCTTCTCTGTTCTTCCAGCTTGAGTCTGAAGAACGTGAAGCATGTGCCTTGCTCTCACCGGCTCTCCTCCATGCCACACAGGGCTCAGGGAAGGCCTTTTCCTTCTGGGTATGGCCGTGCCCTTGGGGTGCTGGTGTGAGGGTGCATCCAGTGTGATCCCTGTGTGAACGTGGGCATGAGTGCAAGGGCGTGCATGCCAGCCTAGGGGCAGATGTGTGTTGGAGGCTGTGTCTGCCCCCGCTTTCCCCAGGCAGCCTCAAGGCAGCCATTCCGCCCAGCCCCTGCCCCTCCCCAGGCAGCCTCATTTGGCTGCCACCCCGCCCATCTTGAACTTCCATGGACGTTCTGCTCTTGGTCCGAGGCTGTGTCGTGTAGTACTTCTCACCTTCTTTCCTCCCTCCAATACTGACTGGTCTCTCGTGTTTGCTGATCCACAAGTGTTGGGCATAACATTGACATTTCTTTAAAAAAAAAAAATCAAAAAAAAAAAAAAAGAAAAGAAACCCAAAACAAAACCATAATTGTGGTGTAGGCTGGTGGAGGGGCCAACTAAGGTAGTGTGGACACAGGGCCCTTCCAACTGTCACTCCTGGCGCTTCCTTATCTGAACATGCTGACCGTTTATCAGCCTCCTCTGTGTGGGCAGCCCAGGCTAGGGCTCTAGGAAGTGGGGAGGGGGGTCTGGACAGGGAACTGCTGTCAGCTGTCAATAAACAGCAGAAAACAGAGCTGCTTGGCTCACTCTTTGGGGGCATGTGTGTGTGTGGGGGGGGTGTGCAGCTCAGCCGGGAAGCTGGGAGCCAAGGAATGATAAGCTGCCTCCTGCAGGGAAGGAAAGTCCACGCAGCCTTCTTCCCTACTGTCTTGTGCCTGAGCATAGCAATGTCCTTGGGGCCATGTGAATGATGTTCCCAGAAGCTGTCTCCACGCACAATCACAGTCTGTGCAGCTTTTATTTCAACAAGGAAGTAATAAAATCTATATACAGTCTAAAACCAGTAGAAAAGGTGAGTAAAAAGGACCCATGGTCCATCTGGGTCCTGCCAGGAGCGGTGGCACATGCCTTTACTCCCAACACTTGGGAGGTGGAGGCAGGCAGATCTGTGAGTTCGAGGCTAGCCTGGTTGACATAGTGAGTTCCAGGCAAGTCAGAGCTACATAGTGAGACCCTGTCTCAAAACAAAAGTCTGTGGAGTGATACGAATGGTGGGGCCGGGCAAGCATCGTACCTGGCGCCCAGAGAAGGGCCTAGGCATTTCTCTGGTACAAGTAAGGGCGGGCCTTATGAAAGATCCCTCGCCAAGCATAAGCAGAGATGACACTGCCTAGCTGTTTGAACCTGTCTACCTGTCTACCTGTCTCCACAAGACAGGCCGACATTCCAAGGCCATCATGGAGGTCCAGCCTGACTTAGAGACCCAGAGGGAGCCAAGCCTGGCCTGGATTCTGTTAGCATGTCCAAACCTGCAAAGAAAGGGCTCTATTTCAGATCCATGGCCCCAGGACTCCCTTTCAGCCAGTCCACATCTCCCACCCTCTTCTGTTAACCTGCCTGGGCCTCTTGCCCCTCACGCACGCACTCTCCAAGCTCCATCCTATGCAACTCCCACCACGAGCCCAAGCTGCAGACACTTACCTTCACGGTGCTATCCACAGCCCCTGAGAAGAGCCGACCCCGGGAAACCGCCAGTGCAGTGACACTGCCCTGATGGCGCAGCAGCGTCTGTGTGCAGATCATGTTGTCCATGCTCCAGACCTAGGGGAGGAGGGAGCATAGATAGGAAGGCTTGCCCTGACCCAGCCACCTCTGCCCTCTTCCTCCTGGGCAGCACATACCCTGAGGGACCGGTCATAGGATGCACTGAAGACTTTGGTCTGGTCTGGTGTTGAAATGACTGCCAGGGCATATACTGTGCCCACATGGCCCGTTAGGGTCCGCACCTGCTCTTTGGATTCAATGTCCCATACCTGAAAAGGGGCACAATCAAGTGAGTTTAGAGATAGGGACCCAAAACAAGGGCAGAAGAGATGGAGTCTGCTATAGGACAGCCCTTACATGAATGAGGTTCTCGTAGGTCCCACAGACAATGTGGTGATTCGTCACAGCAATGGAATACACACTGCCACCAGATGTCTGCAGGACATGGATGCAGTCAAGGGTCCGAATGTCCCAGATCTAGGGGAAAGTGTGTCACTTAATCTCAGGCCAGGCACTTGCCTACCTGGAGCCTTAGGGATCTAGGAGACAGCCTCAAAGCATATTGGAGGGTAGAGAGAGGACACCCTAGGAAGGACAGCAAAGGGCAAGTCCCTGCCACCAGGGGTAGCTTGGCACACCTTGATTGTCTGGTAAGAGCCACTGTATAGATAGCTCTGTGCTGCCACCAGGGCCCGCACCCAGTGGTTGAGGCCTGTGAGTTCCTTCTTCAACTTTAGCTCAGTGCCCACGATGTCCCAGACCTGTAGAGATGGACGTGAGCCTGGGCTAGTAAGGTATCTATTCCCCCTGTAGCCCCCCCTGTAGCCCCCACATACACACACTCCTTGCCTATACCTTGATGGCTTTCAGGGAGCCACTGAAGAGCATGTTATGGGAAGACACCAGTGTGCATACAGGGTTGTCATGGGCCCGGATGGTGTTCACTTTCTGTAGGTTCTGGATGTCCCACACCTGCAGGGGGTGACAGGACTTGGGGTTAGTGAGGAAGGAAAAAGCACTGGGCCTTCTCAGCCCCCAACCCTTTACCCTGTGTCCACTCACAATGATGGTGCAGTCTGCAGACCCACTGTACAGTTTGCACCTAGGGAAGCAAAGTCAACACGGAAGCAAAGTCAACAGGAAGCAGAAGAGGCTACCATACTAGGGCACGATGCTGGCTAGCCCCAGGATCCAGCACGGCCTGGTCTCAGGGCTACTGCTGCTCCTGAGTCCCATTCTCTGTGTGCATAGCTGGATGTGAACAACTAGGCTGGGAAACATTTGATGGCTCAGCTGAGCAAGGGGAAAGGTCACCTATCCTGAACACCAAGTCCCAGGGAGGCTACCATCACTAGTAAAGTTGAGCAATACCTAGAATCACCATACCTGGAAGCCCAACAAGACACGAGAAAGGACAGCTAGCCTCGGGAAGAGCCTACTGACAGGTTAATCATGGTAGCTGCTACATCAACTATCACTAGAGTTAAGCCCAAGGTACTAGCTATCCTGGTGACGGGTAAGCTATCCTCCTGTCTAAGAGTGCCACCTCTGGCTTCTAGCTACCTAACACACTAGGGCAGGGCCAGGCTGTGCTGGAAATTCATAGACTGTCACCTAGTATCCAGTATTGCTCAGACATGAGTGTTCCATAGGTGAAGAGGCACAAGCTACACAGGTTCAAATACAGGCTCGGGGCCCACAGGGTGGCGTACTGCACATTCCAGACCTGCCCTGTGGTCAGTGGGTCCCATATTAAGACTCACCCCTGGATACAGAGCGCCAGCACAATACCATCATGACCTTCCAGTGTCTTTTGGCACTTGTAAGTGGTACACGTGTCCCACACCTGCAGAGATCAGGTCAGACCAGGTCTAGCAGGGTCAGTTTGGTGACGAAAGGACAGGAGAGAAGACCCAACTGTAGACAGGGGATAGCTGAGGCTGGCATGCAGTGCCCACCTGAGCCCAACCAGGCTGCAGAGCCTGTGAGCCTGTGGGACAGGACTCCACTCACCTTGATCGTCTTGTCAGAAGAGCCACTGAAGAGCAGGTCACCCATGGAATAGACACAGAGACACCAGACAGGGCCCTGGTGTCCCACAAAGGTCCCTTTGCACTTGAAGATCTGCTGAGGATCATAGGCTGCAAATGGTAGACGTTAATGAGGAGCAGCAGTGCCCTGGGGACAGTGTGGGGGCAGGGGCGGGCTATACTCACATCCGAGGATACCCATGTTCAGGCGTGCGTTGATGTGAGACAGCTCATCCTGGAAGGCCAAGAACAGTAGAAAATGGTTGGGTGGGGTTCACACGACCTGTGGTGAAGCTACAGAGCCCTAGGTCAGCTCTTCCTGGACTACTGAACCTGAGACCCTGAACCCCAATCTGTTTTTCTGAGTTTCATCACTGCAAACCTCACCCACTCACATTCAACATGGATGCATCCCTCCGGAACTCCATGAGGTCCTCACTGAGCTTGCTCTGGTTCTCATCCAGGACATCTGAGCATCAGGAAAAGAAAGGTAGTACTGAAGTCCAGAACAGTGCTGAACCTGTGTTCTCAGAACTAGACCTTACCAAACTTGAGCTCAAGGCTCTTCTCCAGCTGGTCAATCTTCTCTGAGAGTTTGCCCAGCATAGACCGCAGGAAGGCAATCTCCTGGTCCTTCTGGGCCAGTGCCACATGCATCTCATGGAAGCGGTCGTCGGTCTGCTGCAGGAACTCCTTCAGACCCTCAAAGCGGCATGTTTCTAGGTGTGTCTCATAGGTGTCCTGATTCCCAATAAATGTGCACCTGGGGGAACAGCACAGCTGCCCACCTGCCTGGCTGGCAGGATTGACCCCTTATCCTCCCTGACCCCATTAAATCCCTCAAGAGTCATCATGGTCATGCCCATTAGCCCCAGATCAGCAACCTCCCTGACCCCCACCACTCAGCAGTCAGGACATTTCACCAGTGAAATCTTATACCTCCAGAGCTTCAGGGATCTCTCCCTCCCTAAGAATAAAATGTCTGCCCATCACCAGCCTCCTTGCTCCGAACAGCTGGGCAGGATCCTCCTTTCTTTCTTTCCCTGCTTCCCTTTCACACCCATGTGTTCAAATTTATGCCCCTTTACCCACCTTCCCTGGTACCCCACTTCCAACCTGTTCAGTCCTTTCTGTGTCCTCATGGGCACCTGGATATGTGCTGTGATGGCAGTTACTGGTGTGGCTTCTGGCTTTGGTGCATGTCGCAGGTATCAGCTCACAGAAGCCCTTGGCCTAGGAACTCAGCCCCACCAGCCCCCGCCCCCACCCACTCACCCGTACTTAGAGTGGGGACACTTGATGTGCTCGCATTCTTTCAGGTGGGCCTCGAGATTCATCTTGAGAAGGGGTGGGCAGCTGGGGTTGTTAGGGCAGCGCACAGGCCTGTAGTCACAACTACTCTCGTGGTCCCTGTGCATACACAGGACACAGGGGCTGAGCTGAGACCCCACAGTATAGCCCCAGACAGGCGAAGGTGCTGAGTAACCCCAGGGAGGTGGAGGGTCAGAAGGTACTCACTTCCGGGCACTAAGCTTGATGGTGAAGGGGCAGCCCCTTGGGTCTACCTCAAAGACACCAGGCTTTCCAGTGCCAGCTGCATGGCAGCCATGCCGACAATGTATGAAGAGCTCTCCAATCTGCTCAGCTACTGCAATGTTGTTCACCACCACTGTCAGTTTGGCATTGTCCACAGGACACTTCTCTGGGAGAGGAGGACATGTTGAGCCCACCACCTGCCCGCCACCTCACTCCCTGGCAGCTTTGCCCAGTGGGAAGCCAAGTCCTGGGGAAGGGAGACGCAACGGCACGACAGGTAGGGAGAAGCCCACTGGTGCCTTGCCCACTCCTTCATCTGCCCCAAGGTGCCGGTGCAGGAAGAGCTACACAGCAGACCTCCCGGGATGAGTAGGTGGTGACAGAGGGCAGAAGGGCAGTCAGCTGGGTGTGGAGAAGAAGCGAGGACTGCCAGGGACAACAGCATCTGTTGGAGCCCAAGCCCTCGTCCTGGGACCCAGCCCATGCCCACAACAGCCACGGCTCTGAGTCTGGAGACATCAGGAATTAGGGGTCTGCTTTGCTATCAAGGTCCTTTGCCAGGCTCGAGCCCCTGCAACACTAGTCAAGCCCCAGGAGAGGCCACACATGCCTGGAGAAGAAACCAGCGGCCTCTGCTGGCTGCCCAGGAAATAGCAGGGTGGGAAGTACCCACCAACTCACAGGTCTGGATGGGAGGCACAGACCTACCTGACTTCAAGGCACATCGTCTGCAGAAGGTGTGCTGTGGGGACAAAAAGTGGACTTGGGGGACAGCTGTTAACAGTCTTCCCTCCAGTCTAGGTCAGTGGTAGCCCAGAACTCACACCATCCCACACCACTGCAGAGAGTCACAGGAGTTGGAAATAAGAGTCTGTGAGCTCACCCCACAGGTAGTGATCACAGGGTCCTTGAACACACTGCAGCAGAGCTGGCAGCAGAGCTTTACTGAGGGTTGCTCGGCAAACACCAGTGGCTCCTAGATAGAGTGGAGCAAAACGATTAGGTCATGGGCCACAAGTACTGATGTGGCACTTCAGGAGTAGACCCTCAGTAACATTAACTACCCAAGCCGCCTGCATGTCCACCCTGTCCAGGGCTGTTCACAGGCACTGGGCCTATCCTAGAAAGGCACTGCTGACTAGAGAGACTCATGAGAAGACCAAGGAGCTAAAGCAAGGGGTGTGGTTCAGGAGCAGGTTGTCAGCAGTGAGAGACCGTATATACATATATACAGTGTCTGCACACGTTGTCTCAGACAGCCTTCCTGGCCTCTCTTCCTGGCCTACAGACTAGCAAAGTAGCCGATCTGAGCCCCACCATCCCACAGCTCATCCCAGGCAGCCTTCCTTCACATAGGAGTCGGAGATTTCAACACATACTAGAGGCCCTAATTGGGTCTGATCTACCCTCAATGAGACCTGTGTTGGTGCAGCAGTGACAACCCTGGAAGATGATTCCTGCCAAGCCTACCACACCTACCGGCTCTTCTTCCTCCTCAGGCAGCGAGAACGTGGAGCGCAGGGACATGCTGGACTCGGAGTGTAGGGAGCGGACAGAGATGGCTGAGTCAGAGCGGCGAGGAGTGTTGATGGGGGGCTGCACAGATGGAGGCAGCCTATTAGGGGGTTGAGCCCTGTGGAGGCAGGGGTGCCTCTAAGCCACCCCACTTCCAGCAAGCCCACAAGGCTGTGGATTGTGTGTGGGAGACTGGTATGGCCTCAATCCCACTGCCTGTGGTGGCCAGCCCTGGCCTCTGGTGTTGGGCTGCCCGTTCTTGCCTGCCAACTTTCTTTGTGTAAATGGAGAGATTTCCTGCTATTCAATTTTACAGGACATGCTCAGGCTTCTTCCTGCTTCCCGTGAGGGAATGTGGGCTGCAAAGAGGCTGCATCCACCAGCCAATCCTGGGGCAGCTAAGACCCCAGATTACTGGACAGAAGAGAGTAGAAGCCTGGTCAAGGAGAGGTGCTCATGGGCTAAGCTGCCTTCTTGTCCAAGAGACACTCGACCCAGCCAGGAAGGTCCATGACAGGAATGTAATGACAGGAATCTTTTACCAGAGGCTGACCTAGCCTCCTGAGACCTGAAGGGAACAACCTTTGATGAGGTCATAGGGGAGAGAGGCTCAGCACCTAAGAGCTTCTGCTGCCAGAGCTCCCCATGCAGGACCCATGCCCAGGCCCACCTGCCTCTCCTGAGCCTGTGCCCAGAACAGGGAAGGGGGACATGGGATAGGGATGCACCCCATCCCAGTTCTGGGTATCCCCAAACAGGAGCCAGAGACTGGGCACACACTTATTCACCAGGGCAGGGCCCATCTCTCCTTATGATGTCCCAAGTTCTATCTTGCATAGGAATGCCGTGTGAGATCCAGAGGACAAAGTTAAAGGAAGCGGGTCAAACACCGCCACAGGCAGCAACGACAGGCAGAGGAATATGGAGTACTAGGCAGGGGCTAGTACAGAGCTGCACTCTCCCCTCTGCCTACTGACAACGCAGCTCTTGGGCTCCCACCCCAAGCACAGGAACTAAGGCCAATCAGTGGGGTGGCGTGGGCATGGCTGCCCATGGTCCCACAGCAAACAGAAGATTCTAGGACATCGCTAAAGTCACCGTAACATGTCAGATGCCCCAGAGTTATCGTAAACCAGAAGCATAATGAATCCATTTCCAAGGCCCAGGCCACAGTCAGAGAAATTGGCTGGAGACAGAGAGGAAAAGCTGTGGGACGTAGGCACCACATATCTGACCCATCGTTGGTCTCAGGGCAGTGCCTGGCCTGTAATATGCCTACTCAATCTTCCTATTGAAAAGGGAAAAAGGGTTGGGCATGCTGGCACGTTCCTTTAATCCCAACACTCCAGAGACAAAGATAGACAGATCTGAGTTCAAGGATAGCCTGGTCTATATAGTGAGTTCCAGAATAATGAGGACTACATAGAGACCCTGTCTCAAACAAAACAAAACAAAACAAAACAAAACAAAACACAACAACAACAAAGCCCACCAAAAGTAAAAAAAAGCAAAAGGAAAAGGGAAAAGAAATTTGGTTCTTCTGCCTCTCACCTGGCCTGCCCTCCCAGCAGAGGACTTCAGTCCTGACAGCCATCCTCTGTCCACAGGCAGACTTACCTGAGTGCACCTTCTGTGGCTCCCACCTCACTTAAGATGGAGCCCCAACTGCCTGACCTTCAGGTCCTCAGGCCTTCAGGGGCCACACCCTAAAGCACAGTCCCACAGGTGGCTTCCTGCTGTCACTCGCTACAGGAGCCTCCTCTTAGGTTCAGGGATGCAGCAAGTGCTCAGACCTCAAGGTGCCTCACTATCCTGACTCTCTGCTCTCCTAGGAC
Organism: Grammomys surdaster; assembly: GCF_004785775.1. Taxonomy (NCBI): domain Eukaryota; kingdom Metazoa; phylum Chordata; class Mammalia; order Rodentia; family Muridae; genus Grammomys; species Grammomys surdaster. The sequence continues at coordinate 1,348,967 of NW_021621401.1, read as the reverse complement.
CTGGACCGCAGGGAGGAAGGCCTTCTTGGGAATCACACTAGGCTCCTGCATTGTGGAGACCTACCATGCCATCCTCCTCATCTCGTGGCGAATAGGCAAGGGTGCTAGAGGAGGAAGGTGTCCTGCGATGCTGTTTGTATGTGCTGGTCCCATCGGCTGCTGGAAAGAGAGGGGAAGGGCTGAGCGATACAGCTGTCAGTGGAGGAAGGGGCTGAAGTGATGGAGACAGCTGGCAGAGCCCTTGTCTATGGAACCCTTCGAACTGTCTCTAGCTCTCAGCCTCCCTGTACTAGACTGGGAGATGGTTATCCAGGATTATCTTCCAAGGTAAATCCAGTATGAGCAGTATGGCCCTGGCTCATCAGCCTGGACCTGCGGACAACTGAGAATGGACTGCTAGCTGCCCAACCCTGCTTACCAACGGCACACTTACATTTATTTCCTTCCTCTGGTGTAGAGAGTCCAGAACTTGGCTCATGCTAATCACCAGCACTAGATCCAGCCTTTGCTTTTTTTTTTTAATTTTATATGTATGAGTATTTTGCCTGCATGTATGTCTCTGCACCACTTATGTGCCTGGTGCTCATGGCAGCCAGAAAGTGGCATTGGATCTCCTAGAACTGGAGTTAATGATTGCTGTGAAACACCATGTCGGTGCTGAGAGCTGTGAAACACCATGTCG
>NW_021621401.1:1307511-1348275 GCF_004785775.1 Grammomys surdaster | reverse complement strand
TGAGAGCTGTGAAACACCACGTCGGTGCTGAGAGCTGTGAAACACCATGTCGGTGCTGAGAATTGAACCTGGGTCCTCCGGAAGAAAAGCCAGTGCTTTTAACCACTGAGCTATCCAGATTCAGTTCTTGTTGAATTTGGCTTTTTGAGACCTGGAACTCAAGGAGATTGGCTAGTCTCTGCCTCCCAAAGGGCTGGGATTAACGCAGGGAGACAGGATCCCCCTCTATTGCTCAGGGTCACTTCAAATGCATTACTTTTCTGCCTCTGCCTCCCAATTGCTAGGATTATAGGCAAGCACCACCAAACCCAACAAAGACCTTTCTCTCAGAGCCCCTACAAGGTTCCATTCTTCAGCCCAACAAGGGGCTCTTCATGCCTAGCTGGGCATAGAATCAACCCCAAATAGTACGTGAGTGGCCTGGCATCTTTCTAGAGTGGGTCACCTGGGGACTTCCCTTTGATCTTTAAAGTGATTCTGCCAGGTTGAATTTCCAGAAGAGGAAACTGAGGCACAGAGAGACCAAAGGCCCTCAGCTAATCCATGGCTAGTCTAGGTCCTCCTCACTCCTCCCTAGCGCACAGCCAGCATCAGGAACTGGAGCTAGACTTTTGGTCTCCCTCCTCTTGCCTATAGAATACCTTGCCTAGGCTGGCCCAGAAAGCACAGGTTCCCCAAGAATGAAAGGCTAAGGGTCCATGAGGGAACCAGAGACCCATTTCATAGACCCTATAAGGCTACAGCGCTAGGGATAGGCTACACCCAGCACAGGCTAAAACAGAGCCAGATGTCAGAGCAACTAGAACCCTAAAGGACTCCATTCAAGATTAGGAATATGACTGCCTATCCTGTGACTGGGCCTCAGTTTCTCCATCTGTAACAAGAAGGGCCAGATGAGGCAAATACTGGTACATTGCTGCCTCGTTGCCAGACACCAGGGTACAGCAGACCACATGGCATTTTGGCTCTGGAACCCTCAACAGTGGTAACAGGCACTGTGTAGTCTCTAAAGGTATATGAACTGTTAAGCAATGGTCTCCCGAGTAGGGGTGTGGGAGAAGAGGCCCTTTCAGAGCCTTCTCAGGTCATCCAGGAATAAAAAGCACTGGTATGCACCTGGTAGCCCTGTGCCTTCAGCCATGGGAAGGCAATTAAAAAACCAATTAGTAGCTGGTGCACTCCTGCAGTGGAGTGAGTACTGGAAAAGCAGGACAGCATGCCCCAGAACTCTGGTCCCTCCCTAGCCTTCAGCATGGATGCTGCCCCACAGCCCTACCCTATGCTATGATCTCTTGAAGCACGTTGTCTGATGGCACCAGATCCCACCCAAGAAAAAATGCTGTGCCATTCACACCCTCAGACACTAGGAGCCGTGGCTGGGCTGAGGCAGGGTCGGTATAATAAGACAGAGATATAACTATTGGTGCTAGGAAGGTCAAGACTGCCCCCAGAGGGAATGGGCAAGTTTTTGGGAAGAAGGAGGGGTACTAATAACAAAGGTGAGGCACAGGAACAGGACTGCCTAACTCTGTCTAGCTGGAGACTGAGACATGGGAAGAAACAGAAGCCAAGAGACCACTCTACCAGGAAGTGCTCCTAGATCCCAGGAGAGTACAGATTCTTCCTGGTCAGGCTCACCTTTGGTGATGGTAGTGACGGTCGAAAAGGTAGGCCCAAAGGTCGTTTCCATCCTGGTCTAAGACAATGGAAAAGGCTTAATGCAAGATGCACAGGGTCATACATACTCATATGCTTCCCTGCTGGTGGCCCAGCTGCATGCATATGCAGGGATACACCATCGAGAGGCACAAGCTATCCTGAGGGACCCTCCAAGGAGGAAGAGGACTGGCAGTAGCTCTGTCCTCTATATAACATGCTGGGGGCCTGGGGTGTGGTATGCAGAGTGGCAGACCCTCACCTACAGGCACCTCTCTTACCCCACTGCTGTCTGAGGAGGGAAGGTTGGCACGCCCCCCGGAGAAACGGCTGTAGCGGGCACTCTTGGCTGAGCTCATGCTCTAGAGAGGCATCCAGAGTCCTTGGGCAATGTCCCCTATGGGAAGAACACAGATGAGGGGCTTTAGAGGTGGCTGGCATCCGGGGCTCCTGCAGGTTAGCAAGGCTTTCCACCTGGTAGACTTCTGGCCAGTCCATCTCAGGGCAGGTCTTAACTTCTTCCTGCCTCTAATGCCATCTTAGTAGATCCGCAATGGGCAAGGGCCTTCCTGCCTACCCCGTTCAGGTGGCAAAGGCTCCAGGTACAGTTGATCTTTAGTGGTACCATCCCTTCAGGCGTGGACCTTTTGAGGAAGCCAACTAGCTCTATCCCTGAAGTAAAAAAAAAACCATCTGTGTTGGCTAATCCTCTGGTCCTGATCATAGATGGTCACTTCAAGGCCTACTTCTTGCAGGTCAAATGTCTCTATGCCTAGGCTGGGGTTTTGCTTTCTACCCATGCATTAGACCGGGCCTAAGGTGTATCACAGACATAGGACTTAGTCATATGGGGACCCACCAGAGCACATGAATGTGTTCTCTGCCACAACACATGCTATCAGGACCTGCCAGGACCACAAAGAACCAACGGGCAGTCCCTTGAGCCTGTCTCCCAGATGTGCTCATACACGGCAAATCTCAGGAAGGAGATAAACCCTAGAACTGAACCAATGGAGACCACCCATAACAACCATGTCACTCAGGAGCTAGAGTAGCAAGGGACAATGGCAACAAACAAGGGGCAGTGTCCCTGTTCGGCCCAGAAGAGAGGGTCAGGAGAAGGGGTAGACATGTGCTATCTACAGAGAAGGGAAGGGAAGGTTAAAAGAGACCCAGTTAGTAGGTCATACTCAGGACAGGTCCAGGACAACATCCACCTCATGACACTAAAGCTGTAGACATGCACGACATAGCATTGTCAGAAGGCATCCCCTAAGGGAGGCCTCAGTCTCAAGATTCCGCGAGGGTGGCACTAGGTCACCACTGTTCAGCAAACAGGCAGCATTCACTCTTCAAGCTCATGGCCCAGGTGGAGCCTTTGAAGGAAGCCATGGCAGTGAAGGCATCCATTCCATAGGCCAGGACCACACCACAGGGTAGGCTGGTTTGTGCCAAGGCCCTTGAGGACAGAGAAGGGACAGGAAGGGAGAGAGCTCCAGAAAGGTCCAGGTGGATCATGTGCTAAGCCCAGGCCCTGGACCGAGGGGGAACAGACAGAGACAGACAGTTTCTACCCAGTTCCCTAGGAATGGTGCACGTGCCATGCTCTCTATCAGGTCCTCCCAGCACCGTCCCTTCCACACAAACACTGGAAGGCCACAAAATGTGTCCTGCTTTACTCAGAGTTGTTAAGCTCCAACCTCAGGACTTTAAGAAAGGACTGGCTCCCACCCTGTCTGCAACCCCTGCTGACTCCTGGTCCTTTTCTTCCCCAGGCCTCCTCACCTACCTCTTCAGCTGTTCCCTACGATTCGAACACCCAACACACACACACACACACACACACACACACACACACACACATCAGAGTAACTCCTGCCCCTGTAATTGGCACTGTCAGGCACTTGCCACCTGTCACTCTAAACACCCCCAAGTACAGGTAAGTGGAGCTCTCTAAAAGGCAGGCCAAGACCTACTCTTCCTGACTTTAGCCTCATGCCACAGAGCTGCCACAACAGTTGCCAATGTGAGCCAGAGGCTCTGCAGTATTCACTTCCCCCCACCCATTACACCAGCCTCAACACCACCAGATTCCCAAAGGCTCAACTGTGATTCTAGGGCTTGGCTCTGTGTACTTTAGACTGGACTCTCTGGGAAAGACAAGTGGAGAGGAGGTAGCCCTGAGGGAGAGATGTGACTGTGGCCTGAAGGACACCCTCATTCTTCTGCCCCTTTCCCCCAGCAGTCTCCTTCCTGAGGAGGAAGGTCCTTGACAGCCCACCAGGGTCTTGTTTGCTAAAGAGACGAGCAAGGATGAATGTATCATCACTAGGTGGCCTCATGAGAAAGAGAGTGCCCAGTTGACGGTGACCCTCTTCCTTGCAGGGAGCTCTTGGGGTTTAAACAAAGCTGCTGCTTGTTTGTTGAGCAGAGTAGCCCTCCTAGAACCAATGCTCAGTCAAAGGGACTTTCAGCCAGCCTAAACATGGGGGCTTCAGGGCTTGCTCTACAAGTGTGAAAGGTTTAACCGTTTGAAGAAACCTAAGACGTGGGCTCACTGGGTGGTATTAAGAGACAGACAGACCTACATTCTATAGACTTGTTTCCTAGCACCTGTTACTCTGCCCTGTGAGCCCAGGAACACAGTGCCTGGTTAGACCTTGCTCTATTGTAAGGTTAAAAGAAAAAGTACACATGGCAACATGCAAATCAGCAGCCAGCCCATAAAGCCAGTATAGGGGAACAAACTAGCCTGAGAGGAAGCATAGAGCCAAAATGAACTGGAAAAGCAGGAAGCAGCTTCCCAATTCACATGGGTTTAGCCTCTCTCAGGGACCCGAGGGTAGCCTAACCTCAGGCTAGTGTCCAAAGCCCCAATCTGTGCAAAACTCACAAGGTGGCCACCACCCTCAACAAGATTGAGTAGCACACTGAAGGTTAGGTCTTCAGGGCCTGAGCTTTGCAATAACAGAATTCAGCAGCTGGTGGGGGGCAGGCTTCAGACAGCAGGGAAAGTATCATACAAACCCACCATTCTGCTGAGGCTCTCTGGCAGAAAGCTGTTAACCTCAGTGGGAACTCTTTTGGGGTTATGTGTCCTGGAAGGCTGATCTCTCCTGTCCTCAATTCCAGGGTGGAAGGACAGCTTCCCACAAAGATGGCAGCCCATTCTCAAGCTGGCAAAGAGCTGTGGGCAGTGGGCTAAGCCAGGACCTGCCATATAAGCTGTCTGCCCTCTTGAGTCCAAGACTACTTGTCTATCTGTGGAGACCAGAACATAAGGCCTAAGAAACAGGATTCTTTCAGATTTTTTTAAAGTGTTATTAAAAACCGAACTTAGTGCCAGGCTGTGGTGATACATGCCTTCACTCTCAGCACTGGGGAGGCAGAGGCCAGATTTCTATGAGTTCTCTGTGAGTTCGAGGCCAGTCTAGTCTACAGAGCGAGTTCTAAGATAGCAAAGGCTATACAGAGAAACCTGTCTTGAAACAAAATACCTGAACTCAGTGGGGCTGGTGAGATGCCTCAGTGTCCCTGAGTTCAGATTCCAGCACCCACACTGTGCCTCGCAGCAGCCTGAACCTCTTGTTCTAAAGGATCTGATGCATTTTTTTTTTTAACCTCCACAAGGACCAGGCACACATGTGGCAAACAGACATACGTAAGGCAAAACTTTCAAATAATAAAAATAAATGAAAGTATACAAACTTAGGGAAAAAAAAAGGAACTTAAGCTTGAGATCTCACACAGACTAGACAAGTGCTCTACCACTGAACCCTCCTCCCAGTCCCAAGATTTTTTTTTCAAGACAGGGTTTCTCTGTGTAGCCCTGGCTGTTCTGGAACTGACTTTGTAGACCAGGCTAGCCTCGAACTTAGAGGTCCACCTGACTCTGCTTCCCGAGTGCTGGGATTAAATACATGTGCCACCACTGCCTGGCCTAAAATTTTTTTAAGACAGTCTCACTACAGCTCAAGCTGGTTTCGTGCTAATGATCTTCCTGCTTTAATCTCCACAGCTGGGATGACAGGCATAAAGCACTGCAGTTGGCGAAAGAATCTTACCTTCTTCTTTTACTTTTTTTCTTTTTCAGATTCTTTTCTGTGCATGTGCATTAGTATACGTATGTACCACAGTCCCTACCAGAAGTGTGTAGTGGTCAGAAAGTAAACTATAGAAGTAGGTTCTCTCCTTCCACGCAGGTTGCCAAGCTTGGTAACAAGCACACGTACGCACTGATGGCACACAACAAGATGGCACTTATTTATTTATTTACTACATTGTGTGAGTGTGTGAGTGTGTGTGTGTGTGTGTGTGTGTGTAAATCAGAAGACATCTTGTGGGAGTCTGTCCTCTTCCTCGTAGTATCATGTGGGTACCAGGGACTGACCTCAGGTCTCAGGTCATCACTTGATGCTAAGTGCCCTTATCTGCTGAGCCATCTCTGCAGACCAAGATTTATCTGTCTTTAGATTAATTTTTATTACTTTACGTATACAAGTGTTTTGCTTTTGTGCATGTCTGGTGTTAGAGGAGGTGCTGCACCTTTATGTAAGTGCTGGGAATTGAACCAGAGTCTTTTGTAACGAGTGCCACAGGGCCGACTCTCCAGCTTCCCCAAGATTTATCCTAAAAAGAATAAAAAAAGTGTGTGTGTGTGCATGCACACACACACACATGTTGAAGCATGCATGTGTACTGGTACCTACAGAAACCAGAAGGAGAGCAGGATTCTTTGGAGCTAGAGTGTTAACTGGTTGTGCAAGACCCAATGAGAATACTAGGAGCCCATACTCGGGCTGTTGCCAAAGCAGGAAGTGCTCTTAACCAATCCCTCAAGTCTTTTTTTTTTTTAAGATTTATTTATCTGATTTTATGTGTGCTGCAGTTTTGCCTACATGTCTCTATGTGCACCATAAACACAGTGCTCACACAGGGGCCAAAAGGGAGCACTGGATCCTGGGAGCTGGAGTTATAAATAGCTGAGAGCTCCCGTGAAGGTACTGGGAACTGACCTGAGTCCTCTGCAAAAGCAACTCTCAAACACTGAGCTAGCTCTCCAGCCCCAAGATTTGGTCTTTTTAAAGATTAAAAAGTTTGAGAGCCTGAGGCAGGATTGCTCCAAGGCCAACCTGGGATACACAGTGATACTCTGTCTTGGAGATCAGACAGACAGACAGACAGACAGACACACACACACACACACACACCATCCATCGAGTAGGGCACTATCTATCTTGGCTGTCACCAGTATATAAACGGCTCAAGGCTTCAGTCCTGCCTGAGCTGTGGGTGGTCAACAGGCTGGACTTCAGCCAGAGCAACCTCTGGTCATACTTGCCAGAGTTCCAAGCATATCTCCCAGTATGAGGAAGCCAGTGCAGGGGCCTGAAGAATGTCCAGCCCCTACCTCAGCTCCTCTGGGCTCAAAACCAGATCTGGCTGCCAAATCCTATAGAAACAGACTTGGTTGCCATAGCAAAGCTACAGACACTTCCCCTGGCTGTTCCCTTGAATGTCCCCTTAAGCACATCTTTTCCATCCCAACCAGGCAAAGTATTACAGCTAAGGTCCCCAGAGTGCCTTTGCTTACTTCAGACTTGAAGATCTCCTAGAATCTCTAAAAAGCCAGGGCAGAAAGAACCCTGTCCGCCTCCTTCCCTCCCAGCTTCCCAGCTCAGCCTGTAGCCTCAGTTTTCCTACTGTCTATATCCACAATCCCAACTTGGCGGGTGGGGGTCCCTTAATTTGCTTCTCCTTCCCAGTGTTCTGCTGTCAAACTTGTGGCAGCAGGTCCAGGGCTCTGCTTCTCACATGGCTTTGACCCCCTCAGGCATGCTTCTCCCCACCCCACAGAAATGTGGGTAAATCACTAAAGTCCCAGGTCAGACAGAATGTAGAGCAGAGACCTGGTCATCCCCATCCCACGCTATAAACCTGCTTCTGGCACTCACAGCAGCTCCAACCATCAAACCTGGATTTCAAGGCTGCTCCCCCTGCCTCCTCCCCTCCCCCATACAACAGGCATCCTCCCCTGGATCTCTTGGGACTAGATGGCCTTATTTCTTGGCTTCTATACTGTGACCTCTTCTGCTTGGGACATTCAAGAAGCATTCAAGAAGTCCTACATTATCAGCTCAGTCTTAGTAGTCTGTTTTCCTTAAGCCATATTGCTCTTCCCTGGGCTGGTGTTCTGGGGATACTAGGAGTATCTGTTGAGGGATAGGAGGCTGGTAGTTTCTTCTCCAAGAGCTTCTTTCTCATAGACAAGCCAGTCAAGATCTGATACAGTGCTGGGTGCCCACTTGCTGGTAAGACCTGATTTATGGGAACCCTTGTCTACAGCAAGATACAACCAGTTCTTAACAGCAGACAGAAGCTGGAACTTCACACATATGGCACTTATGGCACAGTAACCATGACCACGGGCCCCAGACTCAGACAGACCTGAGTTCAAATTCTACGTTGACCATTCAAGAGAATAACTGGGTAAATTGCTTGACCTTGAAGGAGACTGAATTTCTCACTATAAAACATTTTAATGGACCCAAGTCTGAAAGGAGCTATCAGAGATAGCTTCACCTGTACCTTCTTCCTATTTTCCGCACCAGGCATTGCTTCATCCATGATGTATACCCTCTGGGTGCTTAGAATAGCGATACCCCTAAGACTGTTTAGTCTGACCCCTGAGTAGCTAGAAGCCAGCTGGGAGGGAAGGGTACGAAGCCCCGTTTGTTTCTATTGTGTCAGCCACAGATAATAACTAAACATCCTTTCATTCATTTCCAGAAAGACTCTGATGTACAGCTACAAGAAGTTACATCAAGGAACTTCTCGGATTTGGGCAGCACTCTTGGCCACTCCTAGTCTGTGGTCACCTTAGTCAGGCTACATATAGTGGTTCTCATTTCCTGATTAGACAGCTACAACTAGATTTAGGACCTCAGGAGACAGGGACTTGAGTTTCCACAGAGAAACATGAAAGTATGGATTATCTTCAGGAGTGTCTTTATGACTCAAGTAGTGCCTGTCACAAAGACCCTCAAGAAAGGTATCTGAGACATGGAGAGGCCCAAAGAAGACTTAATAAGGCCAACGGTGAACAGTCTGCAAAGGAATGAGTCTGTGTTTGCAGGGGGAGGGGCAGGCGGGGAGATGAGACTGAAGTGACAGATACCTCTAGACCTCAGCCTCATCTGGTCATGTTGGCCAGACTCAAAAGAGTCTAGGCTGGGACAACCGGCCTCTAGTGAGGGTTAGAAAGTGCTGATCCAGCTTTCTCACTATCTCACTTGAATCATACATCACCGTGCATACCAGAAGGCTCTCGGACTTTGCCCTGATCTGCCTCTTAACCTCACCTATCACTTGTTAGTGCTTGCTGGCTTGCTCCAAGCCCTTTCTCACAGGGCCTTTATCCCTCTGGCTCCCTCTGCCTGTAAGGCTCTTCCCACAATGTCTCAAGACTGAGCGCTTCTCCATCAGGTCCTTGGCTAACCCTACCAAAGACTTAAGAACGCCCACACTTTATCTGCGTTCAGCTCCCCACCCCCGTAATACTTATCACAGTTCCTCATGATTTTTAACTTTTCGTCGGTCTCTCGCTCCTTTTAGAATAAGAGTACTGGAGGTGAGTTGCCACAGGAAGACATTTACCAAAGTCTTGAAATTTTTTGTCTTAGCAAAACAGGCTGTGGGTATTATTACTACCATCCAGTGAACAAACCCAGAAATGCTGCTAAACTGCGTACAGTGTATAGGACCCTAGAGGCAGAATGATCTGTCTCAAAACCGCGTACCAGATGAGCTTATCAGTTTGGAATCCGGTTCTCCGACTCTCCAGAGCCTAGAATACTGCTTGGCACACAGGCAGCGTTCAAAAAAGGTAGGAGTGTAGAGAGAACGAAAGAGAGAGTGAAGAGAAGGGGTGACAGATCTACTGAGAGTCAGAAGGACTTACAGAGGCTGAGACCCCAGCTGTCTCAGTCCCGCCCCCCCAGGCTAGGCCCACGACCGCTCGCGACGCTCCCATAAACAGCCAGCACCTCACCGCACCCCCTGGAAGAAGGAGCCCCAGGTCTTGTGCTCCGCGCGCTCACTCACCCGCCCGCGGCTGCCTGGGAGCACAGGCTACACCCTCCGGCATCATCTTGCCCCTCTCGGCCCGCGGCCGGGAAAGGTACAGGATACAGGAGCCGGAAGTCCCAAGACGCTGTGCACGTCGGAAGTTGTAGTTCACGGACTTCAGGAACTCTGTGGGCTGCTTCACGCTTTGAGCTTCCTAAACTACGACTTCCGGCGACCTCTGCACTGAAGAACCGGATTGGTAGCTTCAGAATCACTCTATGTTGCAGATCGGAATTTGATTGGCTAACTGGACTCGTCACTCATGGACTCAATGGCTTTACAACCGAGAGGATATTCGAGCTACCCAAGATACCGCCTCCAAAACAAAATCCACGGTACGATTGGTGGAAATTGAAGGATAGCTTGAGGAGCATATCAGCAGTGGAGGAAGGTGGGCACTTCCTCAGAGATGGCCCAATCACATAAGGAGCAGTTCTATAAACTCTTGAGCCCCTCGCGCAGACGATCTTTTCGGGAGTGTGTCTTCTTCCTTTTGTACTGGCTTTATAAGGAACGTTTTGTGAGTAGTGGTTGACGAATGGAACACAAAGGTCCTCTGATCTGCACATCCACCTTTCTGCAGAGCTGAAGTGCTTTAGTCGTAAGGGTTTAACCTTTTCCCTTACCTTCTGACTCCCTTTTTGCAGGTAAGGACGAGTCGGGCCTGGCTTCCCTTTTATAGCCTCAAGCCTGTGATGAATTCCTTTAATTTCTGACACCTCGTATGAAAACTGCATGTGCAGTCTGATTACATTATAAGTCTGAGGCTTGGGGATGACGCCATTAATTGGATGGGTTTTGAGTGAAAAGTTACCCAAAATGATTTATGTCTGTATTTGATTTTTCAGAGCATGTTGAGTCGGCTGCAGATCTTGACTGTAAATTAGCGTCTAGAGACCCCGCGGGTAAGCTGGACATCTGTGTATCTGAGTTTCTTAGCAATAAAGCAAAAGTGAACCTTACTGTGATTTTAAGTGTCGTTATTTCATGTGCGTGCTGCTAGCACAGTACGATAGAGGCCCTGGTTTGTCTTCACGCAGTCTGCAAAGGGGTTGAGTAAGGTCTTCTGTTTGTATCATCCTAGTCTGGGGTGAGCTTTTAAGCCAGTACTGCTTCAGAAACAGCTTTCGTGGCACCCTAGTCTTGATAATCAAGGATTCCTGTGGGACTTTTTGTGAGGATATCTGCACGTGTGTAAGTTCGTGTTTCCCCAGTTCTGGGACTGGTACAGATTTGCTGGGAAGTGCCTTTATCCCCCCACCCCCCGTAAGCCATTCTTTTGGCCCCCGAAGGTGATTTTCCACAGATGACACAAACTCCAGAAACACCTTTATTAATAGGGACTTTGAGGACTGGTTTTCACTCAACATTAGTGGTTTGGTGACTTTAGTACAGGGTGGAGAGGACTAGGCTGGCCCGCTAAGTGATAACATGGTTCTATCATCCCGATTTTCCTGTGGCTTCCTACATCAGAGTCTCCTAGTGAGATGGAAGCAGCCCAACAACATGACTGACAGCCTTCAGTCGGGGTGGCGCCTGCCTGTGCCTTGTGCAATAGGCATAGCTTTTCAAGAGGCACTATACATATGGTGCCATCCTCACCTCTCGGGGTGCCCACTAGAGGGCAACAATGGTCCATGAGATGGTTTGTATGCTTAAAGACCATTTCTGGGCCGGCCACTGGGGTGAAGGGTGTGAGAGCATTAGCCTTGGGTGTCTTGACAAGGAAGACACTTGACTCCCAACTTTTGAAGGTAGAGCTGTTTCCTCCAGCATGGAACTGAGATTCAGCCAGGTTCAGAGTCGACAGCAGGAAACCCCTTGGCCCTCCCTCTTCACATAGTCATGCAGCCTGAAGCGGGGCTCACTGGGAGCTTTCAAGGATCTTTGTTTCAGCTCCCTGAAAAGCAGCGGGGGATGGAGGTAGATAATGGCACAAGGTAGCCCACTCAGCCACTTACCCTCGAATGTGAAGGCGGTGCTGCTGTTCATAGCAGGGCTTACTTTGCTATGGCTGTAAAAGCTAAGTCCACGTTGAGGCCTGTCTTCGCGCTGGTCTCCATGAAAGGCAGTCCATATTCCTGCAAACAGCTGCTGCCAGCTAGGAGCTGGGCACATGGGGCCAGTGCAAGCGCCACAATCCAAGGACACCCTCATCACCCTGTTTAGACTCACCTTGGCTAGTTTCTCCCCATCTTCCCTCTTTACCACACGTTCTTGAGCAGAGTCAACCTGGCCCAGGCACAGGGTTTTTCATTACTACTAGTCCATGACATTCCCTGTGGGGCCAGACTGCAGAGGAACAAGAGGATTCCCACCTTGTTCCCCAGTAGCATGAGCACCACGTCCTGCTGGGCATATTCTTGGATCTCCGTCAACCAGGCCTGTATGGGGAAAGCCGGGGCCAGTCTCAGGGCTGGTCCTTGGCCTCTTGTGCCACACCTGATGGAGTGGCTTTTCTAGAAGCCCTTATCCGGGTGGTCCTGCTAATGGAGCCAGGTATCACCCAGGCCCATTGAGTTAGCAAATAACCTGGTAACCATGAGATGAGGGGTTCATCAGGTCTATCCTTCCTCTTAAGTCCCAGGACTCTGGGGATCCTGATGCCATTTGGACAATCCTGGTTCATTCCCCCACCAAGGAGGCCACTGACCTGAATGTTGTCGAAGGAATCTTTGTTGGTGATGTCGTAGAGCAACAACAGTGCTGGATACAGAAAACAATGAGGACATTCCTGGAACCCAGTGGCTCCTCAAGTCATAGGATGTGACAGCATCATCCTCACCTGCTGTCCCATAGTGCACCTACTCGCCCCCTGCCCCCTGCCCCCATGCCAGTAGGTAACCCAGACTCTGGAGGATAGCTGATCCCCATGTCTGTGGGCTTACCATGAGCATCCCGGTAGTAGGCATGGGTGACACTTCGGAACCGCTCCTGACCAGCTGTGTCCCAGATCTGTGGCGACAGGCATTGGTCATACTGCCCAACCTCTCCCTAGTGTCTCCAGCCCCACACTCCTGTAATCTCACCTGCAGCTTCACCTTCATGCCATCCACATCCAGAACTTTATTCTGAAACAAAGCAGCATCAATAAGGATGCCTGCCACCCTCTGGTTGAAGTAGGAAAGGCAGTAATGTAAGCCATGGATGAACTTGAGGGGAGAATGGAGGACACCATCCCATTCCTACGGCATCTCCTGGGTCTCTTTCTGCTCTGAGAACTTAAGGTCACATTTATGCTTAAAATCAAAGGCTCCTAGCAGATGCCTGATAATCCCTGTGAATGCCTCCAAGACCAACCCTGGCCTTTGCACACACACACACACACACACACACACACACACACACACACACCAGGTCATATACAGTTCCTACTTGCCAAAAGTGTAGCACTATTAGTACACTGTTCCTGCTTAAAGACAGCTTAGAAGCATCTTCAACTTGAGCTACTATGTACACTGAGAACTACACCCTGCCTGAAGAAGCTAATTTTATCCCTATCCCCTGCCCCCCTCAGTCACTGGACACCCATTTTCCAGGGGATGGACTTATTGCCTATCCGACTCTGTACAATGCCCACAGAGCTCAGATCTATAGTTGATGCATAGGTTATATTCATGAATTTGCTGTCTGCAGGTTTTCCAAATTGGTCCCTTTCAAGATTAGACACTAGACTGGAGTGCCTGTCACCCCAAAGAAGGGTTGACTAGAGGCTGGAGCTATGGGATGCTAAGCCTGGCTCTCCCTTTCTCCAGAGCTCTTGCTATCAGTGCTTCTAGGTCTCCAGGGAACCAGGATCAGCCATCTGCCTGCTGAGGGAGGATTACCTTTCCTGCATCCTGCACAGGGGTGCAGACCAAGCAGCCCTACAAACCAGGAGGAGGAGGGGAGGGAGACCATGACAGGCAGGAAGCCCCTGCTCTCAGCCTGTCCTGCTCGCTCTGACACTTCAGCCTTTACTTCATCCTAGACTTGTACAACCTAGAGGGCTTAAAGAGACCTACAGTACTTAATCGGGATAAAGAACAGTTCCCCCTGGAGGGAGCACCCTTTCCTGTCTCCAGAAATGGGCCTTCCTCCCAACATCCTGCTAACTGGGTCTAATTAAAGGGTGAGAAAAATGCAAATTCAGGATTTGCCAAGAACACAACAACACCTCAGCACATGAGATTCAGGCTGGGCAGGGTCGGGGGTAGGGATGGGGTTTAATGCTGGAGCTCCCAGGACCCCGCCTAGCATCCTAAGGAGGTCTCCATATGCAAAAGCAGGGGCCTCCCAAGTGAACAGGCCCTTAGGTTTTCTCTCTGTCACTATCCTGGAGCACAGATATAGCTCAGCACAGCATCAAACCCTGGTATGAAAACTCTGCTTCACCAGGCGGTGGTGACGCATGCCTTTAATCCCAGCACTTGGGAGGCAGAGGCAGGCGGATTTCTGAGTTCGAAGCCAGCCTGGTCTTCCAAGTGAGTTCCAGGACAGCCAGGGCTACACAGAGAAACCCTGTCTCGAAAAACCAAAAAAAAAAAAAAAAAAAGAAAGAAAGAAAAAAGAAAACTCTGCTTCAGCTGAATCCTTGGGTGTTAGAAGGCTTCCCCAGGACCCTCAGGTGTTGGGAGGCAGCTGGTTTGGTAGGTAAGCTCCACCCGTTGGGCCTATGGACACTTCAAGGGATGGAGAATCAGCTGGCCAAGGGTACTGGGAGGACTCTGTATAGGAACCATAGCAAAGCTGGACCCAGTCAGAGCTCAGGACATCAGCCTCAACTCTTACCCGGAAGTCAATGCCCACAGTGGAGATGAAGGTACCAGCCAGGAAAGCCCCATCCTTGAAGCGCACAAGCAGGCAGGTCTTCCCCACACCAGAATCCCCCACCAGCATGACCTAGAGCAGACAGACGGATCAGAGGATTCAGGTTTGAGGCTGAGGGCTGTGCCCACCTAGAGATGCATCTGGTCTGCCTTGAGCTGTGGGGGAGGGGCAGGAGAGGAGATGAGTGTTCCAGGCTTGTAGGTTCAGCACAGCCTAGGGAAACATAGCAGCATGATCCCCAATAGCATGGATGCCCAGTTTCTCTGCCCCCGTTAGTCCTCTGTCACCTGGCCCTCCAACAAGGCTGCCTCGGTCAACATGGAGTAAGGACAGCTGTCCTCATCCAGGATCTTACCGACCCCTCCTCCGTAGACATCATGCTTGACCTGGGAGGCAGCATTTGGGGCCAGAGCCATGGGATTGCAGCTGGAACCTAAGAGACCCGTGGGGACCCAGTACCAGGGGTTTCTTCGAATTTCAGCAAAGACACAAATCTCAGCAGCAAGGCTCAGGAAAGGTGTGCCAGTCAGCTTTTGAAGTGAATAGGGGCTAGAGATGATCTGTGAGCCTGAGGGGCAGACCAGTGAAGTCGTTCCCTCCCTATAATCCCTGGGGCCTATGTTCCAGAACCCAGTGATGGCCGTGCCTTCGGAGGTCAATTCGCATAGGCTTCAATTTTGGTCTGGTCTGGGGTGGCCTCTTTCTCCTCCCTCCCAGAAAAGGGAGACTTACAGCTCCTGGGGTGAGGGAAGGCAGCATATGGATGGGAATTGATGAGACGGAGCACCGGTAGGGGCCATAGGTTCTAGAGGGGCAGCTTTTAATCTTTCAGGACCCCTTGGTTGGCCTTACAGTAGTAGGTGGAGTGGGGGTAGGGCCCTGCCAGCTGTTGAATACCCCAGACCCAAGTCTAATAGTTTGTGTGTGTGTGTGTGTGTGTGTGTGTGTGTGTGTGTGTGTACGCGCGCGCTCGTGCACGCACGTAGGGCCGCGCGACAATGTGGGTACTGCCATGCCAGCTGCGAGGTGCTGTTCTAGCCAGCCAGTTCAGCGCCGAGGGTCCGCATGGCCCTGCTCTCTTCCCCAGCGGCGGTCTAGGATCCAACGCCACCTGCTGCATTCCCATGGCTGGGAGGTGCCTGGCTCACCTTGAAAGCAACGTCGTAGAAGTCTCCAGTGCCACCAAGTGAGGGCCCGCCGGACTGCGGGGGCCCGTTGGGCGGTGCCTCTGGGCCAGGGCGCGCAGTCCTGGGATGTGCCAGACGTGGCCCGTTGGCGGCGGCGGGCAACGTAGAGGCAGCCGGCACACTTCCCCCCTTGCTCTTGGAGGTCTTCTTCCTGGACATGGTTCTCAGTGTGCTCTTGCTGCTACCACCGGATCCCGGGTTGTCCCACGCTCCGTGCCCGCCAAGACAGACTCGGACCCGAACCCGTCCCGCAGCAGCAGCGGCAGCGGCAGCAGCAGCAGCATCTCCAGCACTCAGTGCCTACCCCGCCCCCGCGTCCCCACAGGCGGCGCAGCCACTCAGGCCCGGCCTCCCGCCACCGCTGCCAATGACCGCTCTGAGGCGGGGCCATGCAAATAAGCCCGTCGCTCCAGGGGCGGGGTCAAGAGGTCCCACGAAGGCCTTAGGTGTGCATCCCAGGAGCATGCTCAGGTGCACTGTGCTCAAGGGCTCTAGCTGTCTAAGTCGAGTGAAGCACTTGTATCTTGTGTCCTCTCGGTGCACTGTTCCTTGCCCCAGTCTTCAGTATCCCAGCTCAGTAACCTAGCTCAATAGACTGGTCCATGGACCTGGGACTGCGATGAGACTGGGACTGAGATGAGGATGCTGAGGCAGATGGCTTGCATGAGTAGGCAGCCTGAGATTCAGGGTTTTTTCATCAGAGACACCAGCTATCTGATACTTGTCCTCAATGCTATTCCCTCCAGGCCAGGTAAATTCAGGAAGCTCCAACACTCGTGCAATCTCTGCTATGCCAGGGCACTCTGGGCTCAGCTGATCAGAGGCATAATGGGCACAATGTTCTTTCTCATGTATTTTTCCACCTGGGCTGAAGCATGGGTATCTGAAGTGAGAAAGGAAGTAATTATCACAGCCATCCAGCATCCGGCCCTCTGAGATAATCATTGCAAGACCTCTGCCCTGACAGCCTGGGAGACTAAAGGTCCCTTCCCCAGAATTGACTGGTCCATGGTCTTTCCATCCTAGGTTTTCATCCAAAAGAGTTCAGTGTTGATTCTCTAGGCCCCCAAACTGGTCCAGGACCTGGTATACCCTTGCTGCTTCACTATGCTGACTGGAGGAGTTCTGTCCAAAGCCTCTCACCCAAGACACTCCAGTCAGGAGAAAGAAACTTCAATGGTCAGAGGTGAAGACAGTGGATGCTGCAGGGCGCTGCCCTTGAGACACAGTATTTCTTGGTGTTCTTCTGGAATGGCCTAGCTATTCTCCAAGATGTGATCGTTGAAACCAAAACACTGGGTCTCTTGGGGGCCTCCTAGGCTTTCTCAGTTGGCAGTGAGGAGAGCATGAAGAACTCTCTACCTCTGGGACTCAAAGCCTCCTCCTATCTTTTTCAGGCCAATCTCCAGATCTGTATGTCCTGACCTAGAGTGGAGGTACTAGGATCTCACTTTTTCATTCCCTGAGGACTTCAGTATCCCATCCTCACAAGGCCAACCTCAAGGTGATTGGCCTAGAATCTCAGCTGAGAACCTCAACAGCCTGTGCCTATTGCTCTAGTAAATAGATCATACAACCTCCTTCCAGCTGCTGCCCGGAATCTGTCCAGTACGGGGGATACACAGAGTTCAAGTTTGGATGCTCTGGGGCAGGGGCTGCAAAGAGGAGATCCAGGATGTGAGCAATGAGAACACTGCAGGCATCTAGGAGGAGAGAGGGAACAGGCAAGCCAGAGAAAGTGGGAGGGCAGCAGAGGAGGGGGGCCTCCACCAGCAGAGGAGACAGACTTGCCTTTAAAAGGAGGAACATTTACATAAAATCCAGGTCTCTCCTTTCTCCTGAGAAACCTTGGGCTGCTCTCTCTCTCTTCCCCACGCTTCTGCTCATCTTGGATTACTGTATCTCAAGGCTTCTGTGCTCCCATCCGTTCTTCATTCTGGAATGGAAGCTTTTCTGGGCACAAGAAGCAGCTTGTCTTGGTCACGGCCATATCCCTGGCAGCCAGCTCCTGGCCTCAATAAGCAGCTACTAAATTGGTGAAAGAGTTATAGACACAACCTCAGATGGACTAAGTGGCGCATGCCTTTAATCCTTGTGTTCCTGAAGCATAGGTAGGCAGATCTCTGTGAGTTAAAGGTGAGCCTGCTCTACATAGCAAGTTCCAGGTCTATCAAGGCTACCTAACGAGACCCTGTCTCAAAAGTAATTAAGTAATTAATTAGTTAACTCATTCAGCTTCCAGCTGCTGCCTAGAATCTGTCCAGTGGCATGATTAGAGAACACTCAAAGCAGTTAATGGAGAGTAACTGACTAAGTAAGCCAAGTCTCTCATGAACACAGAAGCCCAGTGGATGATGCTGTATACAACAGTTCTTCAATGTCTAGACCAAACTATCCTTAAGCTCACAATCTTCCAGCCTGGAGCCTACCAAGTACTGAGATTCTAGCAGGCCACCATGTTCTTCTAGAGATGAGCCTTTTAAAACTATAGTTTCCTAAGTATTTGGGAGATATTTGTCACACAGCAATAAATAGCTAATTGCATCTCAGAGCAAGCTCCAGGGAAGGGCCGAGTTTGGTAAGAAAGGGTAAGCAGGAGGTAACAGCTTGGAGTCCTCCAAACTCTGAGATCTTCAAACTCGGAAAGAAGAGCACAGCTGGTAGGGACCAATTCCCAAGGTAGGGAGTCAGAACTGGCTGCATGCTCCCTGGAAAGTGTAGTCCAGCCTTCAGCCTTGGAATGTAAAGAAAAAGATGTGTAGCACATGTCCTTGTCTCCAAATGTATGGAGCCACCCAGGTCTCTCATGCCCCTCAACTCCTGTAAGTTTCTAATCGGTCTTTCTGGGAGCTGCCCTAATACAGTGTGCCCAGTGAGTCCCCAGCCTAGCCTGTCTCTCATCTTGGGGTAGGCTTCTAGCTTTACCCCAAGTCCAGAGTCTGGCCTATGCTGGAGAACAGACAAGAACGAGAGCCATCTTCTTGACCTTACAGGCTCTGCTTAGAACCCTGCTTCCCGCACTCCTCCTGTCTCCGCTTCCTGCACCCTGGATGCCCTCCAGTGGTTCTCCAGAAGCTTCTATACTGATCTGGGAGCCTTCTGAGGACAGACCCTTGTGCTACCTGCTCTTGTCCTCTCTGGCACCAAAGAGAAAGCTCTGTGATTGATTGGCAGGAAGTTAGTCTGGGCTGCAGGGGTCCTTTAGCAGGCAGAAGCAGAGCCCCGAAGCTTGTGTTCTCAGAGCATCTCCTGAGGAGTCAGTCCTGTGGAACTCAGCTGTCTTCTAAGTGCCAGAGGGCAGAGGTCCCTTTCTTGCTGTGTGACCCTGGGTATTTGGCATTGTCTCTCTGGAACTACTTCCTGTTCCGTAAAATGTGGAGGAGGAGTTGCTCTCCAAGGGCCCTTCCTGATCAAACACCTTATGTTCTATGAAATCCTTGTGAAAGTTGCCATGGAAACATCAGAAGAACTGCAACAGCCCTGAATTGTATGAGAGAGAGAGAGAGAGAGAGAGAGAGAGAGAGAGAGAGAGAGAGAGAACACACTGAGTCACCCTAGAAAAGAGGTGATGTCAGAAGTATATTGACTCTGGCACCCAGATGTAAAGGATCCAAATATATTCCAAATATATTCTTCTGCTGCAAAGATATCCCCAAGAATTTACTCATCTTGGTGGCCCTGATTTGGTGTCCCTAATGTCCTGCTGACTGGTAGTAATGGGTGAGTCGCCATCTTTGCCTGAAGAAACAGCATCTGTATGGGGCCCAAGCAGAGAGTAGCTCATTTGAAGGTTAAGACCACAGTGGCTTATGAGGCAGAGGTGCTCACCACACTCGAGGTGAGTCTGTGCACAGCCGTAAGCACAGGACTGGAGTAAGAGCTGAAGCAGAGCTTCATTTAGCATGACAGGATTCTATCCCTAGCACTGAAAGTAAAAGTCACATTCTCTATGTTCTTGGGGGCCATGGTCCCTAACTCTGTACTCCTATGGAGTCAGGGACCAGTTCTCAGCAGTGCTGGCTTCCAGCTCCTCAGTGGGACCCTCTTGTCAACAGAGGGGGCTGAGTGGGTTCTTGTGGATCCACATTCTCAAATGACATAGGAAATAGAAGCATAGAATAGTTCCTTGCTTTACCACACATAATCCTTAGGGTCTTCTTTATTTTTTCTTTACAGGAGGAGATGCTTTTTAATGCAGGTCCTATGTTGCCTCGTTTTGCAAAAATAGTTGTATGGATATCTAGGCAATGTGATATCTAAGAATTGCCTAGGTTTAAAGTGTACAAGTCGAAGGGCTAGGGAGATGGCATAATGTGTAAAGTGCAAGTTGGGCAAACTTGAGGACCTGAATTCTGATTTCCAGCACCTGATTTAAAAAAGGGGGGTGGGATGGGGTGGGGCTGGCTTGCCACTGTGTCTGTTGTAACCCTGCAGCTGGCAAATGGAGACAGGGGAAATCTGGTCCGGCTGAAACATTAAGCTCCAGATTCAGTGAGAGACTGTCTCAAAAACTAGGATAGGGCTGGAGAGATGACTCCATGTTTAGGAACATTTGCCACTCTTGCAAAGGATTCCATTTCTAGCATACAGTTTACTGGGGGTCTGTAGTTGCTTTTCCCGAGGATTCACTGCCCTCTTCTGGACTCTGTGGGCACTGCATGTATGTGATACACTTCTATACATGCAGGTAAAACACTCATACATAAAGAATAAAAATAATTAATTAATTAAAAATAATAACAAGTCGGGCAGTGGTGGCACACACATTTAACCCCAGCACTCAGGAGGCAGAGGCGAAGTGGGCGGATCTCTGTGAGCCCAAGGCCAGTCTTATGCACTTAGTGAGTTCCAGGACAGCCAGAGCCACATAGTGAGACCCTGTCTCAGAAAAAAAAGATGGAGGGAGGGAGGGGGCAGTGCTGGGAAGTACAAACACATGCGCACATGCACACACACATACAGAGTATACAGTTTATTTAATAATATGGAGGTTTCTCATCTGGGCATAACATGGCCATCACAATCTTGAAATCAAAGCCGCTGTGGTTACCGTCATGAGACCCTCACAAGACTGAATCCCTTTAACATTTCCTCCTGAGAGGCGCTGGGGAGAGCTCCCACAAGACACACACAGTTCCTCATCTCCTGGGAGAAAAGACTTTTACTTTTTCTCACAGGGGTGTAGTTGCCAGTGACTTGCCCGTGCTCTATTAGTAACCACAGTTACATTCATTGACCCCACCCAGCTAGACTTGGGGGGAATCGCGTATCTGCCTATTATTACCCTCCCTCTCTAAGGTGTAGAAATAGAATCCCTAGGGAAAGTCAGGCAACAGAAAAGTTTCAGTATTTTTATTTTTATATATCCATGAAACCATCATGAGTATACATCAGCCAAGACAAAAACATATCTTTCACTCATTGTCACTAGGTATTGGGGTGTATAGCTTTGTCCCAAGACCTTCTGTAGAGAGCTCTTAGGCCTCTATACTCAGGTGGGGGTTCCTGGTTTAGGGCGGCCTTGGGCAGCCTCCATGGCCTATCTATAGCCTCCGTGGCCAGGTATAAAGAACAAGAAAGAACCTCTAGGGGCGCTATTGCTCCAGGCCTTGCTCTAGGTGCTAAAGGGGGTGTTACCTGCTGCCTTGCTGTTACTGAAGTATTTGAAGTATTTCTTCTGACCTTGTGGATTATCTGCTTTCTAGAATATATTTAATAGCTCTGTTATACATTCACATAGATTGACCTGACACCTAATTGACATTTTTCCTTAATTTCCTTTTTTAAAAATTTTATTTATTTATTTATTTTAGTTTTGGTTTTGGTTTTTCAGGATAGTTGTAGCCCTGGCTGTCCCAGAACTTGTTCTGCAGACCAGCCTGGCCTTAATCTCCAAGATCTGCCTATTTCTGCCTCCTGAGGGCTGGTCCATTTTCTCGTATCGCATGAATACTGTGATTCTTGTTCATGCTTTCTTGTGGTTTATGTGTGGATGTATGTGTATGTTCAATTCATGTGTATGTGTGTTTTCCTAGCATTTATGTCCATGTACCATGTGTGTCCCACAAAGGCCAGAAGAGAGTGTTGGATCTCCTGAACCTGGAGTCACAGACCGTTGTGAGCCACTGTGTAGGTCCTCTGGAAAACAGCCAGTGCTTTTAACCTCTGAACCATCTTTCCAGCCACTTATTTCGTGCATTTTGATGAACATACTGATCTTTCTCTTCCTGTTTTCCTTCCTTCCTTTCTTTTTCTGGTTTGAGTATTTTCCTGAACTGATCAAGTTTTTCTTGTTTCTTTTCCCCCTTTCTAGTTTCTTTTATATTATTAGTTACTATTGTTTATTTATTTCTAAAAACCTATATTTTGGGTATGGTAGCACACAGCTGTAACTCAAGTACCCTGAATACTGAGGGAAGAGAATTGTTTCAAGTACAGACGGAGCTGTAAAGTGAATCTCTGCTTTAAAAGAAAATTAACCAGCTGTGGCTGTTCACACCTTTAATCCTAGCCTTGGGAGATGGAGGCAGGCTGATCTCTGAGTCTGAGGCCAGAGTAGTCTACAGAGAAAGTTCTAGGACAGCCAGGGCTACATAGGGACTCTCGGCTCAAAAAGCTAATAATAATAATAATAATAGAATCTGGGCATGCATAGTATACTATGCCTTTAATCCCAGTACTTCGCAGGCAAAGGCAGGTGGATCTCTGACCACAAGACCAGCCTTGTTTACAGAGCTAGTTCCAGGATAGCTATGGCTACACAGAGAAATCTTGTACATGTATAAAACAAAACTGAAAGTGTCTGTATGAAAAATAATTCAATTGTTTGGAAAAATTTTAAAAACACAAAAGACATATATATTTTTATTTTGTTATGTGTATGGGTGTTTTGCCTACATATATGTCTGCACAACATATGTGCCTTGCTTTCATGGAGGCCAGAAGAGGGCACTGTATCCCCTCAAACTACAGTTGACAAATGACTGTAAGCCTCCACATAGGTCCTCTGAAAGAACTCTGGGCCTTCTCTCCAACTCTCAAGACATATTGTTTTCTCTTATTTTGTTTTGCTTTGCTTTGCTTTTTACAAGACAGGGTCTCACTATGTAATTCTGGCTGCCCTGGAACTCACAAAGAGCCACATACCTCTTTAATCACATGCCGGGATAAAAGGTGTACACCACCATGACAGACTAAATTTCATTTTATTATTATTAGTAGTAGCAGTAGTATTGTGTGCATGAGTGTGTATGATGTGTGTTTGTGGGTATTTGTGTGGAGGTCAGAAGACAGCTTTGTGGAGTTAGTTCTGTCTTCCCACCTTTATGTGAGTTCTAGGGATCAAACTTGAGTCACCAGGTTAGTAGAGTCAATGCCTTTATCTGCTGAGCCATCTTGTAGGCCATAAAAGACATAAATTGGTTTTTTTGTTTGTTTTGTTTTGTTTTGTTTTTTTGGCATACTTACTAGGCTAGAGAGATGGCTCAGTGGTTAAGAGCACTTACTGGTCTTGCTGGGTTCCAGGTTTGCTTCTCAGCACCCTTATCATTCTCAGCGCCCGTATCAGGTAGCTCACAGACAACGATAACTTAGTTTCAAAGGTCTGATGCCCTCTGGCCTCTTTGGGAAAACTGCAGGCACACATTTACATAAATCAATACATCGTTTAAAAATTTAGGGAACAGAAAGATGGCTTGGCAGTTAAGAGCACTGGCTGTAACCAGGCAGTGGTGGTGCACACCTTTGATCCCAGCACTCAGGAGAGGCAGAGAAACTCTGTCTCAAACAAAGCAGAGCAGAGCAGAGCAGAGCAGAGCAGAGCAGAGCAGAGCAGAGCAAAACAAAACGCATGCTCTTCCAGAGGGCTGGAGTTTGGTTCCTGCAAACTGACTTCAATTTTGGAGCATCAGATGATTTTTTTGTCCACTGTGGATACACTGAGGTCTTGAGTACACACACACACACACACAAATAAAAATCATAAATTAAAACACAGAAAATGTACTGTTCGGAAATGGGATGAAAGGCTTCGTATCCAGTCTCAGCTACTTTCAGGTCATTTAGAGATGAGTAGTCTGGGACTGCACGGCACATTCCTTTAATCCCAGTACTCCAATTCCAGGCCAGCCTGGTCCACATAAAGAGATCCATAAAAAGAAGTAGAAGCTGGGCATAATGGTACACGCCTTTAGTCCTAGCTCGTGGGAGACAGGGGTGGGTGGAGGATCTCTATGAATTTGAGGCCAGTCTGATCTACATAGTGAGTTCTAGGATAGCAAGAGCTATATAATGAGACGGTTTCTTGAAAGAACAACAACAAAATAATAATGATAATGAAAATGATAATAGTAATAAAAAACGGGGTAGAGCCGGATGTGACTAATTTTTGGCTACTTTATTGGGTTCTTACACCTGCACACCAAAAGAGGGCATTAGATCTCAGTATAGATGGCTGTGAGCCATCATGTGGTTGCTGAGAATTGAGCTCAGGAAGAACAAACAGTATTCTTAATGGCTGAGCCATCTCTCCAGCCCCCCATAACTGGGTGTTTATAGAAACCAAAATTCTCACTACAATTGGAGAGACGGCTCAGCAGTTAATGTACTGTTGGTCCAGAAGACCCCAATTCAGTTTTCTATACCCATGTCAGGTGTAAGTCCAGCACCAGGGGATCCTACACCATTTTCTGGTACTTATACACATGTGGAATGCACACACACACACACACACACCCCACAAATGAATGTAATCAAAAATAGATTTTTAAAAAAATGTAGAGCTGGTTAATCTGTTTTCCTTATTTTGAAACAGGATTTCATTATGTAGTGTTGGCTGGCCTAGAACTCTGTTTACTGAAGGCTGGCCTTGAGATCTGCCTGCTTCTATTCTGGAATGCTAGGATTAAAGGTGTGTGCCACTCTGCTTCGATGTTTTCCTGTGGGTGTATCTTTCTGTGCTTTGAATTTTAAAAAATCTGACATCTGTCTGCAGAAAAGCCTGGACTTTGAATATGATCCTAAGTCTGCTATTCACCTGTTGCCTGGAACATTTCTTGACTTCTCTGTTTCTCCAGAAATCTCATTTTGTAAAGGAGTAACAATAGTCTCAGTTGCTAATGCTGTTGAAATTCAATAGAATATACCAATGAAGGAGGTTGTGAAGTGTGTGATATTGCCCTTTCTTTCCATCTCCCAAGATGTCCTCTGCCTCCTGTTCAACCTCTCTGCTGGCATGCTTCCCTTAATCTGTAAACCCTTTCCCATATTAAGAAAAAAGCTCAGGTTTGCTCTGTCTTTTGTTGTTCCTCTTCCCTGCACAGCCAGGGCTTTTGAGATAGCTGACCACAGGACATGTTTACAGTCCCTACATGCCATAAACCTGCTGGCATGTGGCTTCTTGCCAAGTCTTCCTTTCAAAATGCCTTCTATAAAGGTCACTTCCTGACACCTTTCCTTTAGCAATGCACAGGTGACATGGCAAGGGCCAGGGCCAGGGTGACCTTAGAGAACCCTGTCTTCTGGGTTTCTGACAAACTTGAGACAATCGCTCTGTCTACAGCAGACGGCTGGTAGATATGTATCCCTTCCCCCTTCCCCCTGGGGTCCTCATGGCCAGTGGTGTCAAATTATTTCTGGAATGTTCTCCGTCTACAATTTTATATTAGTTTGTAGTTTTTTCTCTTCTCTTCTCTTCTCTTCTCTCTCTCCCTTTCTTTCTTTCTGTCTGTCTTTTTTTTTTTTTTCAAGATGGGATTTCTCTCTGTAGCCCTGGCTGTCCTGGAACTCACTTTGTAGACCAGGCTGACCTTGAACTCAGAGATATGCTTGATTCTGCCTCCTAAGTGCTGGGATTAAAGGCATATACCACCACATACTCACTGTGTACATACATGCACACACCTAGAATTAAAAAAATATTTTTCGAGACAAGGTCTCACTATATAGCCTTGCCTGGCCAGGAGTTAGCTATGTTGACCAGGCTGACTTTGTACTTACAGAGATTCTTCCGTTGCCTCACCAGTGTTGGGATTACAGAGTGTGCCATCACTATGCCTATCCTATCCCTATAAGATAATTTTTTCACACACACACACACACACACACACACACACACACACACACACATATATATATATATATATATATATATATATATATATATATATATATGTTGCTATTGTTTTTCAAGACAGAGTTTCTTTTTGTAGCCATGTAGCCAGGCTGGCCTCAAACTCACAGAGATCTGCCTGCCTCTGGTTCTTGAGTGCTGGGATTAAAAGCATGCACTACCATTAACCAGCAATAAAAATATTTTTAAAAGTTTAAAAAAATTGCTGGGTGTAGTGGTATACACCTTTAGTTCCAGCATTCTAGAGGCAGAGAGAAATGGGTTTACTGTGAGTTCAAGGCCAGCCTGGCACATAGGGACCAGCCAGGGCTACATACTAAAACATTGTCTAAAAATAAAAACAAAACATGCCTTATCTGTAAAGTATAAATGTTAATCAGATATGACGGTTTATACCTGTAATCCCAACATACAGGAGGCTGAGGCAGGAATTGTCTTAAGTTTGAGGCCAAGCCTGGTCTACAACGTGAGAAAAACACAACAAAACAAAATAAAACTTCCAGCCGGGTAGTGGTGGTGCACGCCATTAATCCCAGCACTTGGGAGGCAGAGGCAGGTGGATTTCAGAGTTCGAGGCCAGCCTGGTCTACAGAGTAAGTTCCAGGACAGCCAGGACTATACAGAGAAACCCTGTCTCAAAAAACCAAAAATAAAATAAAATAAAATAAAAATAAAAAAAATAAAAAAACCCCTCCAAATTAGTTAGCTATGTGGAGAAAGCATGCCTTTAATCTGGAGGCAAAGGCAGGTTCATATCTGAGCTCCAGGCCAGCTAGGGCTGCCTAGCGAGAGCTTGTCTAAAGCCACACACACACACACACACACACAAACAGAGGCATGTACAAACAAAACATTGAGATACAATTCACCAAGCATGATATCTAGTATTCTTTTTAAGAATATTTAAGCCCAGCCTGGAGGCACTAGTCATTAATCCCAGCACTCAGGAGGCAGAGGTAGGTAGATGAACTCTATGAGTTCAAGGCTAGCCTGGTCTATAGAATGAGTTGTAAGACATCCAGGGCTGTTACATAATCAAACCCTGTCTCAGAAAATAAAAAATAAATAAATAAAAAAGGAAAGAAATATTTATGTTTTTGTGTGGGTATTTTTTTTTTAAAGGTTTATTTATTTATATGAATACACTGTAACTGTCTTCAGATACACCAGAAGAGGGCATCAGATCCTATTAGAGATGGTTGTTAGCCACCATGTGGTTGCTGGGAATTGAACTCAGGACCTCTGGAAGAGCAGTCAGTGCTCTTAACCACTGAGCTATCTCTCCAGCCCGTGTGTGGGTATTTTTTATTCACATACTTGAAGAAGCTCAGAGATGTTAGAAGGATGTTTTTTGAATCCTCTGGTTGTATGCTGCCATGTGAGTGCTGTAAACTGAACACCTGTCCTCTGAAAGAGCCATCTCTCCAGCTGTACCTCATTCCTCACCAGCGTGTGTGTGTGTATTTTCTTTTCTTTTTTTTTTTTTTCTTTTTGGTTTTTCGAGACAGGGTTTCTCTTTATAGCCCTGGCTGTCCTGGAACTCACTCTGTAGACCAAGCTGGCCTCGAACTCAGAAATCCCCCTGCCTCTGCCTCCCAAGTGCTGGGATTAAAGGCGTGCGCCACCACTGCCCGGCGTGTGTGTATTTTCTTGAGAGAGAAATTAAGCAGTCTGGTCCAGGAGCTTTTGGGAAGCTCTCATTCTGGAGTACTGGTCTGAGAAATGCATGCTACCATGTTCTGTGCATTTTAATATATTTAATAAGGCTGTTCAATCACTAATTACAGAACAAACATGCTTATTGGTCCCAAAGAAACCCTCCCTCCCTCCCTCCAGCCTTAAAGCACTCATCAACTTTCTGATTTATGGACTTTTCTTTTTTTTTTTTTTAATTTTTTGACTTTCCTCTTTTGAATATTTTCTGTAAATGGAAACACAGAACATGTAGTTCTTGGTATTTGAGGATCTAAACATGTTTTCAAGGATTATTCCCCAGTGCTGTGTTTGAAGTCTTTTCTCTCATTTTAATTTTGTCTTGAGCTCCTGCACACAAGGATCTGCAGTACCTGGAGTCTGAAGCCTGAGCTGGAGCTGCTTGTGGCTGGGCGGGACAGCATCTCCCCAGCACCTTGCCAGCCGCAGGGCAGGGTGGGCTGCGCGTAGGGATGGAAGGCACCGCGCTGAGTTTCACCCACTCTAGGTGAGCGTAATCTCAGGCATCACTTCCGAGCCTCTGCTGCATCCTCTGGCAAAGGTCCACCATATGACGCAGCAAGTACTTATTGACTCAGGTCGGCCGTACTCTCCATGGGTAGAGAAGATTTGCGGAGTGGAAGCTCGCACGGCTGGCACCCAAACACTGTAGGCCGCAGTATTTTTTTTTTAATTTATTATTAGTGTAGGGCGCGTGCTATGGCGAGGGTGTAGTGGCCAGAGGACAACTTTGTGTAAGTTTATCTTTACGTGCATTTCGGGATAGAACTCAGGTGATTAGGCTTTCATGGCAAGCTCCTTTATCCTCTGACCGCCCCCACCTTGCCAGGGTTTCTCTGTATAGTCCTGGCTGTCCTGGAACTCACTCTGTGGACCAAGCTGGCCTCGAACTCAGAGATCCACCTGCCTCT
Organism: Grammomys surdaster; assembly: GCF_004785775.1. Lineage (NCBI taxonomy): Eukaryota > Metazoa > Chordata > Mammalia > Rodentia > Muridae > Grammomys > Grammomys surdaster. The sequence continues at coordinate 1,319,743 of NW_021621401.1, read as the reverse complement.
GCTACCCGAGAATTAGGAGTAAAGTCTTGCGCCACTACCGGCCCTGACTCCTCTCTTCCGCACCTATTAGAGTTTTCAGTGTTGTGACTGTTGATTGCAGAAGACTGGGAGCGAAGAAACCTGATTCCGAGGAGGCCTCAACAGCCAGAGGACCTCACGGGGGAGCTCGGGAAAGCGAGGTGAATAGCCACAAGCCCTCCAGCTGTAGTGGGTAGGGGACCGAGCCTAAGCCGGCAACTGCTCAAACTGCAGCCTGATTAGTAGGGGCTCGAAAGTCCGCCGCAGAGGGGGCGGAGCTTCCTCCACCTTCAAGTCTAGTCTGCAGCAGGCCCAGCTGAGCAGAGGGCGGGGCCTCTGGAGGACTCCCTCCCGTGAGACCCGGTCCGTCAAGGCTCTCGCTTATTGGGCGGAGCCTCTGCGGGCGCCCTTCCTTCAGGCCCCGCCCATTGCAGGATCTGCAACAAAGGGGGCGGAGCCTATGAAGGTCTTCTCTTCATCTAGTCCCACCTACGGCCATCTAGGAAGCGCAGGGGCGGAGCCTGAGGGCGTCCCGCCCAGCGCCGGGGTTAGGGGGAGGAGGAGGAGCTGGCGCTAGGTCTGCAGTGCAGCGCGAATGCGCGAGCTGGCGGCCAAGGCCCTGAGGTGCGGCCTGCCCCAGAGCGCTGAGCAGCTGTCGCACCGCAGACGGGCCACGGCCGCCGCGGTATCCAGCCTCGGCCCGCACCATGAGGTCCGCGGGCCCCTTCTGAACTGCGGCTGCCGGCGCAAAGGGCCTCGGGGAACCGGGGCCATGCGCGGGCTGCGCTGACGATGCCGCCCGGCGCGCCCGCTCGCCTGGCGCTGGCCCTAGGCCTGGGCCTGTGGCTCGGAGCGCTGGCCGGAGACCCTGGGCGCGGCTGCGGGCCTTGCCCGCTCCCCTGCTTTTGCGGCCCGGCGCCCGACGCCGCCTGCCGCGTCAATTGCTCGGGCCGCTGGCTGCAGACGCTCGGGCCGAGTCTGAGCATCCCGGCTGACGCCACCGCGCTGTGAGTAGCTGCGCCGAGGCAGTGCAGGCAGGCAGGCGGTTGCCATGGCGGCGGGCGGCCTGGCTAGAGCATCATGACTGGGTCCAGCGGGAGCAGGGCTGAGGTAGATAGAGCCCTTCTGGAGCATTGCCGGGCTGTCGGCCGCAGAGCGTGGGCGCGGTCCTGAGCTCGGGCTGCAAAACGCAGCGGGGCCTGGCCGCTCCCAGGGCGAGGCTCCAGCAGGGATGTCGGCCCGACTAAATAAGGAAAACCTTGGACCTCAGCCGGCGTGACCCAGAAGAGTAGCCAAAAATCCCAGTTCCTATGAAGACTGACGTTTTACGCTGCGGGGCTCCTCAAACAGAAGCTGCAACAGTGCGTGGGGCGGGGTAGGAGGTTGAAGAATAAACGTTAATTAGAGACTAATTGAGATGCATCGTGGGGTTGTAGATTTCTGTTGGAGCTCAGAGCTGGCGTCTAGGGGAGGAGTCTCGACAAGAATTTTATGGATGTGTAAGAATTGTCTATGCTTAAAGGGACAAGAGGTGGGTCCAGCAGCCTGGCCTGTGGTCTTGGCCACACATAATGACTGCTGGAGAAGTGTTAGAGAGTAGAGGTCATGATGGGTGTGGGCCTCAGGTAGATACTTAAGGAGGGAAAAATGCCAGAAGGGGTTAAAACGTTTGAGACTTCTTTGCCTTCTGAAAGTAACAGGCAAATCTTACTGAGAGATTGTCTTGAACCAGGCTTAACTAGTCTCTTTTTATAGATTAATTCTTAGTCCAGTTCTCTGGAGGATGGTAGTGCTAGATCTCTGTTTTACAGGTGAGGAAACAGGCTTGGAGATGTGATATATTTTCAAGGTATCACATCCTAGACATAATAGTCTGAGGTTTGAAGCTTTTGCAGTGTTGGCAACCAGGATTGGATCAAAAGTGTTGAAGAGGACAAGAAGATTGCAGACATTTGTCTCAGGACCTGCTGATTCCACTCTCTTAGACTTCCTGGACACTTCAGCCCCAGTAGTTCCTGCTGGAATCCCCTCAGGAACTTGTTAAAGTAGAATTGGGCCCTTTCACTGGGTTTTATAATGGGTTTGGTGACTCCACCTTAGTAAGGAGCTGAGGTTTGGGTTCACTCAGCCTATCTTTGTGCTCCTTGGCCACTGTAGCATTTGTGGTGCAGCTATCTCTGGAGATGGATCCCCTTTTGCTATCTAATAGGACCCACAGAATTGCATCAGATCCAGATTTATGGATGCTATGGATGAGGGCACCTCTTTCTGCTGCCTCGTATCTGTGAGAGTCAGGTTCAGCTCCTGTTGGTTCCTTCTTCACCCTCTGCTGGCCTCCCAGGAGCTGTCTAGGAAATGAAAGAAGAGAGCCTACAAGTCTGTGAGCTCTCTGCTCAGCAGTGAAGCTTGGGCTGTTGCCCTGGGTTTTGGTACAAGGGGTTTTCTGAGAGCTGATAGCCTGGCCCAGCCTGAGCTCATATCAGCTCTCACATTGTGTGAAGAGATATCAGAAAGATCTGATGTGTGGACAGATGGGTAAAGATTGCACATTTTTCTTTCTACCTCCAATACTGCTTCTAAGAGAATTAGTGAGCTGTAAAAACCAGCTGATAGGAAGCTGAGGCCTCACAGGCAGGTGTTGAGTTCCCCCTGATGGTTCTCAAGGCCAGTTTGTGTCCAGTAAGTTGTCCACCCTGCAGACTACTGGAGATCAGATAAATGGTTTTCTCTGAGGACCAAGGCCACAGACAGCAACCTTCAGGCCAGTGCTTAGGTGCCCAAGGAACATTACATTCTTTCTGATCATCAGAGCCCTCTGTATGTGTGTGACTCTTTGGCAGAACGTCTGTGTCCTGGTAGCAGGACAGCTGGTCTTCTGAGAACATAGCCTCCCAGCGTTTCTTGGCTTAAAACCATGCTGCTGCTTAAGGAAGATGACATTACTGGAAGGGTGCTGCTACTTGACCGGCTTTGAGCTTTACTGTGGGTCACTTAAATCCTTGCTATTGTGAAAAGTATGCAGAACAAAGTAATGAACACTGAAAACACATCGAAAAGAGGAAATGCTTTCTTAGGTCTAGTGGATGTCCACTGTGTACATTTTTGTCAAGCTGACCTCAAAGTCATAGAGATCTGACTGCTTCTGCCTGTCAAGTGCTGGTATTAAAGGTGCATGCCGCTATGCCCAGCTGTTTGGGGTGTTTTCTTGTTGTTTGTATGTTTGTTTGTTTTTGTTTGTTTCTATACTTTCTGAGACAGGTAGACATGTAGTACAGGCTGGCATTGAACTCTCAAACATTTGATCCTCCTGCCCCAGTCTTGCTAGTGCTGGAATTACAGATGCGTACTTTCAGACCTGGTTCTGGGTTTTTGATAGTTTAAATTAGGGTCTGAGTTAAGTCTGCATAGTACAATTAGTTGATGGCTACATTTGTCCAGTTCTCCTTTTCTACTTTTGACTTTGGGAGAAGCTAACTCCTGCATCCAGTTTCTGACTGACTGAGCTGTGAGCTGTTGGCTTCTTGCATGTCTTTGTCCTTTGTGTCTCCAGCTCTGTTGTGGAGGGTGACACCTCTTTCAGGGTCTCTGAGACCTCTCTGGCTGGTAACTACAACGCAGGACATTCTGTTGTTGAAGAAAGATCTCTGAGACATCCACCTGACACTAGGTATAAACTGCTTTTTGGCTTCAGACATGGTTGTTTTACATTTCTGGTGACAGGTGCTACACATTTTAAAACTCGAGACTAGCCTGGTCAACATAGTTCCAGGACACAACTAGAGCTATGTATAGAGACCCTGTCTCAAAAAAAAAAATAGTGGGGAGGGGGGTAAGTAGATATGATGGTTTATACTTGTAATCTCAACACTGGGGGAAAATTGAGGCAGGAGGATTTTGGATTTGAGGTCAGCCAGGGCCATATACAGAAATATTGTTATTAAAATAATGAAATCCCAAACCTTAAAACATAAAATAAGAAAAAACCCAGAAAAGTTAAGAATAGGTAAATCTGTTGAGACAGAAAAAGATTAATAGTGTGGTGAAGGTAGGTAGCCAAGGACTGTTGGGCTTCTTTGTAGACTGATACAAACATGAAATTAGTGTTGATGGTTACCCAGGCTTGTGAATATACCAAAAATCATCAAATTGTAAAGTTTGAAATGTGAACTTTGTAGTATGCAATTTTTGTCTAAATTTTGTTGTTGAGGAAAATAAGATTTAATTATAGTATACTAAGTAATAAATATATACAAAACTAGAGTTTGGTCGTTGGGAGGTCAGGTATGGTTGTACATCCCTATCATCCCAACACTTGGAGGCAGGGGCAAGATGATTGCTACAAATTTGGATACAGCTTGGTTCATGTAAGAACTCCCCCCAAACCCCAATCTTGAGAGACAAAAAAAAAAAGAGTCTGAGGAAGTTATCCAGGAGACACACTCTTCCTTCCCTCAGAGGCTTATGCTAGGCTTTTGGTGTCCTTTCTGCCGGTGGTGTCTTTCTCTGGGGTTGTGGGATGGACTCTCATAGTTCTTGTATTAACTTTGAAACTGAGGCTCCCAGATGTTGAAGTAGTTTTTAGAGTCATATACTGGTGTGTCACAAAGAAGTAATGTGGTCAGAAAGTTTTACAGCTGACCCCCAAGACTGCACTCAGTTTGGTTAATAGATGTCGAGGAGTAAAGATGACAGAGCCTGACAGGGTCTCCTCTTGTGGGCCCTGAAACTCACTCAGGAGATGGGATAGATTGTTGAGGTACTTTGTCCCTAGTTAGTTTCTCTCCCCGCCTTCTCTCTCTTTACTTTTTCTCCTCCTACCCCTACCCCACTACCCCAGAGATAGGGTCTTACTATATAGCCCTGGCTGTCTTGAAACTCAGTATGTATACCAGGCTGGCCTTGAGCTGATAGACATCCACCTGCCCCTGCCTCCTGAGTACTGAGGATTAAAGACATGCACCACTATGCCAGGCTTCTTGCAGGTTTGGTATGTGCTATGTGCTCCCTGGGGACTCCTAAGCTTGCTCTGTTCTCCCCGCCCCAGTTCCCTCTGTCTGGAGAAAAGCATTGGAATCTTGTTTTTAAAAGCATGTTATCAGACTTTGGTTCACTTCTTGGGCTCAACCAATCGGCCTCAAGTCTTAATTTCCTTGCCTATAAATAAATACCTTAAGGGGTCTTAAGGGTGAATTGGGGGCCCTCAGAGATGAGGGATTGTGATGCATGGACAAGTTCAGGCACTGGCACCCACGCTAACACTACAGCTGTTTAGGTAGGTCCCCTGTCTTCTCTGTGATTTGTGGGGGAGAGGTGTCCCCCTGTCCTTACATACAAGCCAGCCACCAGGAAATGTACCTGAAGAGCATCCTGCTGCATTGCAGACAGAACAGAGAGCCTGAATGTGGGATGTGTGCTCAGCCAGATGCTGTACAGAAGGAGAAACACTGTGAGCAGGCAAACTCCTACTCATACCTTAATGTCCAAGTCAGGGAGACCAGAAGTCTGACTTCAAAGATGCCTTTAGCATTGGGAGGATTTATGAGACCTACCCTTAGCTCAGTACCTTCTCCCTCTGTTGCCAGGCTGGTCTTGAACAGGCCCAAGAAATCCTCTTGCTTCAGCATGTATTGGGACTACAGGCATGCACCAAGTATGTTGGCCCCCCCTCTAATTTTTTGTTTTGCTTTTTGAGGCAAGATCTCACCTTGTAGCACTGTCTGGCCTAGAGTTTGCTGTGAACCATCTCAGCCTCCTGAGGCTGAGGTTACAAGTATGAGCCACTACACCCAGCTTCTTTGTTTTGTTTTATAAATTTATATTTGCTTTAAAGTATTATTTTACTTTTTTTGGTTTTTTGAGACAGGGTTTCTCTGTTTAGCTCTGGCTGTCCTGGAACTCACTCTGTAGATCAGGCTGGCCTGGAACTCAGAAATCCGCCTGCCTCTGCCTCCCAAGTGCTGAGATTAAAGGCGTGTGCCACCACCGCCCAGCTTTACTTTAATTTTTATATTTTATTTATTTATTGGTTTTCTTTTTCTTTTTTTCTTTTCTGTTTTCTTTTTCTTTTCTTTTTTTTTTTCGAGACAGAGTTTCTCTGTGTAGCCCTGGCTGTCCTGGAACTCACTCTGTAGACCAGGGTAGCCTCGAACTCAGAAATCCGCCTGCCTCTGCCTCCCAAGTGCTGGGATTAAAGGCGTGCGCCACCACCTATTTATTGGTTTTCAAGATAGGGTTTCTCTGTGTAGCCCTGGCTATCCTAGAACTTGCTTTGTAGACCAGGCTGGCCTTGAACTCAGAGAGAGATTCATCTCCCTCTCTCTCCTGAGTGCTGGGACTAAAGGTGTGCGCCATCATGCCCAACTCTAGATTTTATTTTTATTTGTGTATATCTGTGGTATATTTGTATGTCTGCTACATACGTGCAAATACCCTGATAGGCTAGAGGAGGGTGCCACATCTCCTGAAGCTGGACAACATGGGTGCTGGAAACTGAATTTAGGACCTCTGGAAAGTAGCACAAACTCTTAGCTGCTGAGCCACTTCTGCAGCCCCCAATTTTATTTAGTTTTTTTGAGACAGGGTCCCATGTTGGCCTAGAACTTAACTATGTACTGAAGAAGGGCCTTGAGTTCCCTATTCTGCCTCTACTTCCCTTGTGCTGCTGGCACTGCAAGTGGGAGCAACTGTGCCTATCCTTTTTGTTTTCCTTTCTTGCCCCTCCCCCCTTTTTTTCCTGGTTTGTTTCTTGAGAAGGGGTCTTAATGTTTCATTCTGTATCTCTGACTGGCCTGAGCTTAATATATAGAACAGGCTGCCGTCTAACTTGGCATCAGTTCTGTTTTTGTCTCACTGGTGCTGGGATTACAGTGGAAAACCAACATACTTAGTTTTCCTTTTATTAATCTCAGCTTTCATGTTGTCTTTTTATGTCCTGAAGGGCATGTATGAAGCAGTGAGGCTGTGCAAACAGCATACTGTGGCATCTGATGCCTCAGTTTACTTCATTCTCTGGTTTGGGTGATTATGTGATACTGCCCTGCATTCTGCTCCATGTGCCAGTGAATCTTGGCTTAGTGTGCTGGGCTCTTGGGAGGTTTTAGGAAAACCAAAATGTATGTAAACCTCAGTTTCCCTTCCTGTTTTTGTTTCTGTTTTGAGGTAGACTCTCACTAGATATCCCTGTCTGGCTTTGAACTTGGTATCAGTTTTCCTGCTTAGTAGTGTCCCAATACATGGGCCACCATGCTAGTCTTCCTCTTCTGGGTTCTCCAAAAGCATTCTGGTTTTTCCATCAACAGTGGGCAAACAATGTCTCCACATAGACTCCCTGTGTAGCCTTTTTCTGTCTTTTCTGCCTGCCATTTTGTGATTCTCACTAAGTTATACCTGGACTTCCGTGAACTTTCCAGGAGTATAAGGACCCATTCTGCTGTTTCTTTTCTGTCCCAAGGTGTCTGCTATGAAGGAGGAGGGCATAGTGAACCTGAGTCCTGAGGGAAACCCTGGCTGGGCTTGAGTTTCAACTGAGGAAGCCATTTTGGATGGAGACACATTTTCCTTTCCGGAACATTGTGGTGGCCAACATCAGCAGCAGGAGCCCAGACAGCCGGCCCGCCTAGTGCTCTGGAATGAAAACACTGCTTCTCCTGCTGCCTTCTGGGGTGTTGGCTGTCTGGGCTCCATGCTTAGGCCTGGCCTGCCTCAGCTGTCTGTGTGGCTCCAGCTGGCCTGGTGTGGGCGCCACAGGGTGTGAGCAGTCTCTCTGAAGGACGAGATACAGCTGGAAAATGCAGCTCATGTCTTTTCTCAGAACACCTCGTTCTCTCTGGCTTGGCAGAAGTCTTCATCAAGAGGCTTTGTGATGCTCAGGCACTAATTGCCAAGGAGAGGGATGTACTTGGGGATCGAGGGAGGCAATCATTCTCCCTGGCACTCCTGTGGGTTAGATCCTGGCAAAGTGTGGTATCCCTAGTGCTAGGAAGGCAGGTCGGATCCTGTGGAGCCACCTTGGGAAGAGCCTTGTCCCTCTGGCAGTGGCAGAAGGCAGTTCTCCTGGTTGCAGCCTTTGGGGTAAGGATTATAGTAAGGGGCTACCTTGTACCTTAGGAGTGGAGAGGACTCAAGGGTCCTCCTAAGCCCCCATGCTGTTCCCATTGCCTGGGTATTGAGCTGATTCTTGCTGCTGGCCATGCCTGGTTCTCAAGTAGTTGAGATGTGACTAGCTGCACTGAGGCCCCTGCCCATTACAGGACGCCATAGGGCCTAGGAAACCAGGGCAGCAACAGAGTCCCATCTGCCTGTTGATACTCTTTCAAGAACTTAGGTCTACTGGTTGTTGGTAGACATAAGATAGTGTGCAGGAGAAGGCAGGCTCTCTGAACCATGGCATCAAGGTTGGAGTAGCTCCTGCCCTTGCTGGGTGTAATGGGACATATATGGTCCTGGCATGTGTTACAGTGCACAGACACTAGGAGGTGGTCTGGTCGGAGGCTAGTGTCTCCAGTACTAGTTCTTTTCCTTTGTGTAGTCTGAATGAGTGGTCTCCATGCCCCATTTATCTGTGGAGGCAAGCAGATCTTTCACCCTCAACTGTTCTTGTTAACATGGGGACAGTGGACAACTCTTAGAACAGCCATTTCTTGGGCTAGGCTGGGTTGTTCTCAATATTAGGAGCACCCACTGCCTATCACATTCTTTCTGGTTTTGAGGTCTGAGTCTTTGATTCCTGTTCTTGCCTATAGAATCCCAAGAAAATCTTAGGCAGGTAGTGTCACTCCTGGCATCTCATACTGGTGATAGTTTAGTTGTGGAGGGACTCAGGACTTGTGACAAAGGGTTCTGTAAGGACAAAAAGACCCTACAGAACATCTTGTAACGATGTGGGGCTTATTCTTTACCCGTGCCCTGGGACTGTGAGGTCCTAAAGCCTAGTGGAAGGCCTCTTAACATGGATATCTCCACTGCCCGAATACTGTGTCCTTTCCTGGTCATCTCTGAGAGTGAGCTCCTTATTCTGTGTGTGCAGAGTCCTGGTTTGGAGCCGGGAGAGAGATGGGCTTCAAGGTGCATGCAGAGTGTTGGGAGGTATGGCTTACCTCTCTGACCCTTCTCCCTAGACAAACAGTTAGTATAATCTGGAGAATACCCCAGTTCATACTGATGCCAGTGTGCTTGGCTGTTTTTTTTTTTTCCAACTCTCTCTCTTAAACTTGAATTCATTAATTTAAACATCATTTCCGGCCCTGGAAGCCAGCCTTGCTTGCCATAAATAGAAGGGAACAAAAAGCAAAGAGAACAAAAACAGAGTAAGGATCTTACACTTAACTGGCTCTGCTGCTAGGCTACGAAAGGCCCATTAGTGCAGAAAGGCACCCAGAGAGGCCAGCCTAGGGGCTCTGTCCCTTGGCTGAGACCTAAGACCGTGCCCTCATGGTGGTTTCCATTTCCTTCTGTCCTACCTTTGGTTGGAAATATTTGTGGGGATCATCCTTGCTGATTGAAGAGTCTCTGTTCTCCCAAAGAGAAGATGAAGCTGGGCTTTAGGGGATGACTGGGGGCTTCCTCCTTACCATACTGGCCTAGCCTGCTAGAGGGAGGAGGCAGCTGGCTCCTCTGGAATTGGTTACATAACATCCACAAACGGCCCCTCAGAACTGTTCCCCCTGAGCCCTGTTTCCAGCATGGCGGCCAGCAATGGGCTGGGGGGGGGGGTGGCTGGCACTCACCCTCCTGTTGACCACATGTGTCTGGAATGTGCAGATGTTTCCTTTGGGGCTCCAGCTGGCCCTTACATCCTCCCTACCCCCTGCATCTAGACTAAGGAGTGGGCACCTAGGCCACTACCCACAGCCGAGGAGGAAACCGAGGTTGTTTAGCTCTTGGTCTGGGTTGTAGCTTGTTGTGGGTAGCCTGTTGAGAGCCTCCTATTGCAGCTCTGGAACAGGGCTGGTCCTAACAACTGGCCCATCTTAGTAAGGGCTTGCAGTGTTCACAGTGACCCTCCTTGCTCTCCACCTTTGCATAGACCTATACACTTGCCTTTATATGCTCGCTGTCCTTTTCTTAGAGAGTTACCCTGAGATTGCCTGCTTTCCCTGTCTCACAATGTTACCCCAACTTGTGTAGCCTGTGTGTGGAGGCTCAGGTAGCTCCCTGTTCCTCTTTATTAGAGGAAAATTGGGAGTCAGAAACAAGATGTCTAGTGGGGTATGAGAGCCCACAGATATGCTTGGGAAGCTGAGGTCCCTTTCATCAGGTCAGAACTTACACGCACTGGGGCAACAGGCAAATGTCCATACTATTTCCCAATATGGCAGGCCATTATACTGCCTACATTACCAGGAAAGATAATAACCTTTGTTATAGGTGGCAGTATTGGGATCTAGCCCCACCAGATGGTCTGATCTGGAAGGCAGGGTGCTCACATGTATGGAGTATAGGTCTTTGTTCACCGTTTCCAACATGGTCACCCTTTGTGGAACAGGAGAGGAGCAGCAGATATCTGGAAGCTCTCTACATTTATGTGGAGACAGAGGTTATATCTTTCCTGGTAATGCAGACAGTATAATGGCCTGTCATACTGGGAAATAATATGCACATTTGCCTGTTGCTGCAGTGCGTGTAAGTCCCAGCTGAGGTTCCCTCTAGCCTTGACTACTGGGTCTTCTGTAAGTTGCTGGCTTAGGTCTTAGAGGGTTCAGAGTACCCAGTTAGCCCATGCTCTCTTACAGTGTTCTAGCTAGGCTACTGGCTTACCTCCTCATGGCAGGTAAGGGGCTTGTGGTGCTGCCCCTTACTTCTGTGTGCCTTCTGCCATGATACCTTGTGCCTGCCCTTGTTTTGTCCCACATCATTACAGAGAATCCAAATATGGTTCCTGGGCATCAGACTGTGGTGACATCATCTGGCAGGAAGTCACGCCTTCAGAGATGGGGCTAGTCAGGTTTGGCCATATTCTCAAGGCAGTAATGGCAACAACAGATGGGGACATGGAAATTTTCTGTTCAGGGCCTTTGGGCAGTGACCTCGTGTGTCTCTCCACTGTTCCCCTCATCCCTTCATACCACCCTGTCTGTTGGTGCTACTCTCCAGCCCCAGAGGTATGAGTCAAAGTTCTGTCCAAACTGTCTTGTTCACTACCATGTGTTTGGGGAGCTTAGCTGAGTAGATTCCCTATGACCCTGTTTCTTTTCTAGGCTATAATCCAAGTTCAGGTGAGGTCTAGGGAAAAGTACTACAAAGCAGCCTCTTGGGAAGGGAGCCTCATTGGTTCCACTGAGCTTGGTTTCAGTGGAGTACCTGGTTGGATAAGGAGTTGAAGTATTCTTAGATAAGAAGGGGTGCCCAGTACTACCTGGTTTCTTAGGTGACCTTAGCAGCTAACACTCAGGGTGGCTTTCCGAGAAAATGAAAATTGGAGATACTTCCTCCTCCTCTAATCTTGAAGGCTGGACTAGAAAGCCTCCATGTTAGGGACAAATGTAAGAGCCTGTCTATGTTGGCCTCTAGTCCTGCCTCATCAGCCTTTCCTGGATTACTGCTGCTCAATCTACATCCCGGTTTCTCCTAAAAAAATCAAGTTTTTCTGTTGTTGTCACTAGCCACTGGAAAGTCCTTGCTTAGGTCTAACTGATGTTTCCCCTGGTATGGCCATTGCCTCTCCTGTGGGAGCCTGGATAGTAGAGGTGAGATGAGTCTAGCAAAGGGCCAGGGTGGTGTCTGGGGAGATTAGTTAGGGATAGAGGTCAGGCCAGGAAGACCCTGGCCTCTGGCTTCAGCAACTTGGTCATGTCGTAGCACCAAGTTCAGTCTTTCCTGTGTCAGTCTACAATCTGTTCATTGGTATGGTTCCTGTTGATCTTAATATAGGTGCTTTGAGTGCTGCTTCCATAGGATGTATGATGTTTTTCCTCTTCTAGGGTGACAGATGACATGGGACAGCCAGACACAAGACTAGACTATCACATGTACATGACTAAAGACCATGGGATTTTATAGCATCCTGGATGGTTCACATCCTGTGAAGTAGAGATTGGGCACTGCACTGGGTGCTTATTCTCTTCCTTCCTTCCCTCCCTTCCCCCCCTTCCCTCCCTTCTTCCCTCCCTTCTTCCTCCCTTCTTCCCTCCCTTCCCTCCCTTCCCTCCCTTCCCTCCCTTCCTTCCCTTCCCTCCCTCCCTTCCCTCCCTCCCTTCCCTCCCTCCCTTCCCTCCCT
>NW_021621401.1:1208894-1307411 GCF_004785775.1 Grammomys surdaster | reverse complement strand
TCCTCCCTTCCCTTCCCTCCCTTCCCTCCCTTCTTCCCTTCCTTCTTCCCTTCCTTCCCTTCCTTCCTTCTTTCCTTCTTTCCTTCATTTGTTGTTGTTAGCTTTGAAGCAAGGTCATTCTTCATAGCTCTGGTTGTCCTAGAACTGAACTGTGTAGACTGGGCTGGCATCCAACTCAAGAGGTCTGCCTGCTTCTGCTCCCCAAGTGATGGAATTAAAGGTGTGTGCCACTACCTGGCAAGGTGCTTCCTCTTAGGTTTTGTCTCTCCAATTCTGGAAAGGAATGAAGGAGGTCTTTGCAAGAAGCATGTTCTTGATGGTAGTCATCACCATCAGAAAACTAAGCACAGTCTTACGGGGAATGTGGGTCAAATGAATTAGAGAATTGGAGTGGTGTGTAGACCTGAAGGGCTGTCCTCTGAATCAGGGTGATACAAGGTCTCCTGCCCCAAGAGCCTCACTGGACATGGATGTCAGGGCTGACTGAGGGTTACTAAGAACCTGGAGCTAGAAAGGAGGCAGGTTGTTGGGTAGAGTTTGACACTAAAAGGTCATTTATTTGGCTTTATGAGTGGAGTCCTAGTTTCCTCTCTGACATTAGAGTTGGGCCTAGACTTATGACATTAATACAATTGCAGACTTTGAGGGTGAAAAACATGATTATATTGTTTCTGTCAGTAGATGTCAAATTGTTTTTTATTGTTTTTTTTTTTTTTTTTTTTTTGGGGGGGGGGGGGGTTGGTTTTTTTCTCAGCCAGGTTTTGATAGCCCTGGCTGTCCTGGAACTCACTCTGTAGACCAGGCTGGCCTCGAACTCAGAAATCAGCCTGCCTCTGCCTCCCAAGTGCTGGGCTTAAAGATGTGCACCACCACTGCCTGGCAGAGTCAAGTTGTTATGAAAGCTTTCTCTAACTCTTCTTTTTGATTGGAGCTGTTAGCTACAGAGCTATATCACTAGCCTTAAAAGGTGTCATTGACATTTGCTGAATAGTTTATTCCTAAGGTTTGCAGCAAGGGTGTGATTGGCCTGTAGATAGTGGGTTAGATGAAGCCCTATTGCGTCTCCAAGCCTAGGGTTTTGTTACTGTTTTTAAGTATCTCGCTATTTCCTGTAGAGTCTTTTGTGTAGAGGTTGCTTATTTTAGAAGGTACTGGGTCTGTTGGTTTTATAGTTTGTTTTGAGATAGGATCTCACTCTATAGCCCTGGCTACTCTAGAACATGTTACAAGCTTCAGCTTCTAAGTGTGTGCTACCAGACCTGCCTATGTTTGTGTCTTAAAACAAACACCACCTGATTTTGAAATAATTTGTTTATTTGTGTGTATCTGTGTGTTTTGGGTCAATCTTTCATGTATGCATAGGTTCCGTGGAAGCCAGAAGAGCATGCGGGGTCCCCTTGGACTGGAGTTACGGTGGCTGTGAGCTGCCCAATGTGGGTGCTAGAAACCAAATATGGGTTCTCTGGAAGAGCAGAAAGTTTTCTAACTGCTGAGTTGTCTCTCCAGTCTTTTGTCTCTTGTCTTGATGTTTTATTTTTTGTGCTTGCACAGGTTCATGGTTTGAAAATACATGTCTGTCCCAGTGATAGCATGTTCTGGCTCCATCACAGGTTTCAGGTGACTTGAGTTACAAGGCCAGGCTCTGGCATTGTCATCCTGATTCTCTCCTGAGGCTTAAAGGCCAGTGCCTTTCTGTGACTCCTTCCTCTCAGTATCTTTACTCCAGTTTACAGACAGAGTAGAAAGCAGTACGGTTCATGTTCCCACATTTCTTCATTTTTATTTTTTATGATGTATGTTATTTTATGTGTATGAGTTTTTTCCTGCATGTTTTTCAGTGCCCCATATATGTATAGTGCCCACAGAGGGCAGAATAGGTCATTGAATCCTTGGAACTGGAGTTACAGATGGTTGTTAGCCACCATGTGGGTGTTGGGGGCTGAACTTGAGTCCTGTGCAAGAGCAGCAAATGCTCTTAACTTCTGAGCCATCTCTCCTGTCCCAACATTTCTGGGATGGGGTGGGACAAAGGACAACTTCAGTTGTCACTCCTTAGGAATACTGTCCAACAGTTGGGTGTGGTGGCACATGACTTTAATCCCAGCACCCGAGAGTGATGAATCTCTGTGAGTTTGAGGCTAGCCTGATCTATATAGTGAGAGTTCCAGGATAACCAGAGTCACATAATGAGACCCTCTTAAAAAACAAAAACAAAAACAAAACAAAACAAAGAAAGGAATACTGTCCACCATAATTTGAGGCAGGGTCTCTCATCTGCCTGGAGCTTGCATAATTAGGGCAGGCTGTCTAGCTAGCAGGTTCCAGGGATCTGCCTGTATTTGCCTCTCTGTACTAGATTACAAATATGCACCACCACACCTGGCTTCTTTTTATGTGGATTCTGGGGAATCAAACTCAAGTCTCTCATCAAGCACTTTACAGTTTGATATATCTCCCCACGTTCCATTCCGACATTTCTTAATTCTCAACAGTGCCTCTAGACAAACCTTCACAGCATCTTTTTTTGAGGTCTGGGTTGCATTTCCTCCCCATTTTTATGTGTATGTGGTATGTTTGTGTATGTTTGCATGTGTGTACAGATGGGTGTAGAAAATCCTGAGGTTGATGTAGGGAATCTTCCTTAGTCACTCTTCCATCTTATTCTTTGAGGCAAGGTCTCTCAATCAAACCCAGAGCTCGCCAATATGGCTAGTCTCACCAGCCAGAATTTATGAGAGTTCTGGGGATCTAAACTTCAGTCCTCTTGCTTCTGAGGCAATTGCTTTAACAATACTGAGCCATCTCCCAAACCCTGAATTTGGGGTTTTTGATGGTTGGTTTGGAGAGATTATATGTCATCATCAGCACTGTGTTATGGGGTTATTCAGCAGGGATACATCCTTAGACATCTCACCTTCGTGCCCCTACTGCATCTTGGGAACATTTGAGGACCCTCTATTACCAGCTGGTTTCTCCAGCCCTGGCGAATCCTGAATCTTATGTAAAAAGTGTAAGGAGCCAGTCCTTGATGATGTGGGGCCCTTCTATTGTACTGGAGGTAACCCAAGGTTCTCCTTTTGGAGAAGAGCTGTGGAGGCCACATAGAAGGTGCTCAGGTCAGTTATTCTGTGTGGCTCCACTCTGTGGTTCCTCAGTACAGGACTGAGGTGATTGCAGGTTCTGAAGTCCCTGGCTACTCCAGTTTCCCCAGATTAAGTATTTCTCACATCTTTCATGAGAAAATGTGTGCAAACTTGACCACAGCCACTTCTTGCTTTGTGGCCCTGACCTTGGATCCTAGCTGCCTGCTACATCTTGTCATCTGCCACTGAGGGGCCCAGTGGATGTCACGGAAGAGGCCCAAGAGGCCCAGCAGCCTGCCTTGCTCCCACTTTCCCTTAGAGAGTTGTAGCACTTTGGTCATTGTAAGCTCCCATGAGAACTTTTGCTGCTGCTGGCTAGGGAAAGGATTTCCCGCAGGCTGTGTCCCGATACACAGACCAGCAAGAAAAGCCCTCATGGGGACTGTGAGAATAGGGGTGGGGGCTTGTGGGGTGAGGAACCATAGTTTTAGATGCTGGGAGGCTCATGTCAGAACCAGGTATGCCTTCAACTAGCCCAGAGCTCCTATCATGACCATAGTCACTTGTTCCTCAGAGACCTGTCCCACAACCTACTTCAGATCCTGGACATCGGGCTCCTGGTGAACCTTTCGGCACTGGTAGAGCTGTGAGTATCCCTTCCTTGATGATATACCTGTCACACTAAAGGTTACTCAGGGCAAGCAAGAAGAGCTACTTATCATCAGAAGGTCACACTTTGCCCCATCCTTCTTTCTTGCAGGGACTTAAGCAACAATAGAATTTCTACATTAGAAGAAGGCGTGTTTGCTAATTTATTTAATTTAAGTGAAATGTAAGTTTCTTTGTTTTTAGTGGGTCTCAGTAATTGGACTCCTGTCCCCATCACCTCCTCTGTCATCTTGCCCAGTTCCCTAGCCCCTCCCAGTTTTGAGAGCTGTGGGTAGTGGGAGGCTGAATTATACCCCTGCTGGTCTGGTGCCCCACACCTGCTCCTCTCCTGCAGAAACCTGAGCGGGAACCCATTTGAGTGCAACTGTGGTCTGGCGTGGCTGCCACGCTGGGCAAAGGAACAGCAGGTGCATGTGGTACAGTCTGAGGAAACCACGTGCAGGGGGCCCATTCCACTGGCCGGCCAACCTCTCCTCAGTATCCCCTTATTGGACAATGCCTGTGGTGAGTGCAGTGGGTATGGGGCTTTAGGACAAGAATGACATTATTTTTTCTTATTGGGCAGGACCCAGGGAGAGTGGAGCCACAGACTTGGTGGCAGATGAGGCCCAGGGAAAGGCATACATGGGAAGATAGTAGCCAGATAGGGTCTAGAAGACCTTTTTGGGGGTGGTGGCTCTGATACGGAGTTTAAAAAGGGTTGGTGCAGCCAATGCACTCAGATGCAGCCAGAAGAAAGTAAGTCCCTGGGCTGGAGAGATGTCTCAGCGGTTAAGAGCACTGACTGCTCTTCCAAAGGTCCTGAGTTCAATTCCTAGCAACCACATGGTGGCTCACAACCATCTGTAATGAGGTCTCATGCCCTCTTCTAGTGTGTCTGAAGACAGCTATGGTGTACTTACATATAATACATAATTGTTTAAAAGAAAAAGAAAAAAAAAAGAAAAGAAAAGAAAAGAAAAGAAAGTAAGTCCCTGGAACCAGTGTCTGTCTGTTCCCAGGTGAGGAATATGTCGCCTGCCTACCTGACAACAGCTCAGGTGCTGTGGCAGCAGTGCCCTTCTTCTTTGCCCACGAGGGACCACTGGAGACCGAGGCCTGCAGTGCCTTCTGCTTCTCAGCTGGAGAGGGCCTTGCGGCCCTCTCAGAACAGAACCAATGCCTCTGTGGGGCAGGCCAGCCCTCTAACTATTCTGCAGCCTGCTCATCCTGGTGTTCCAGCATCTCACTGTCTCTCAGCTCTGCCTGTGGGGGCCCTACCCTGCTTCAGCACACCTTTCCTGCCTCCCCAGGGGCTGCCCTGGTGGGGCCCCATGGACCCCTGGCCTCTGGCCAGCCAGCAGATTTCCATATTACTTCCCCTCTGCCCATTAGCTCAACACGATGGAACTTTGGAGATGGCTCCGCTGAGGTGGACATGGCTGGCCCTGCTGCCACCCACTCCTATGTGCTACCTGGGGGCTATCACGTGACAGTTGTGCTGGCCTTGGGGGCTGGCTCAGTTCTGCTGGAGACAGAGGTGCAAGTAGAAGTGGCACCTACTGTCCTGGAGCTTGTGTGCCCATCCTTTGTGCACAGTGATGAGAGCCTTGAACTTGGCATACGGCATCGTGGAGGCTCATCCCTTGAGGTCACCTATAGTATTCTGGCCTTGGATAAAGAGCCTGCCCAAGGTACCTACTCTGGTTCACCTTTCATGCTTCTCTTGTAAGCTGGTGGTAGGGCAGAGCCTGGCACCCAGCCTCAGGCATACCCTGATGTCTTGTTCATTGCTTGCATCACTAGTGGTGCACCCACTCTGCCCCTCGGACACAGAGATCTTCCCTGGCAATGGGCACTGCTACCGCCTGGTGGCAGAGAAGGCGCCCTGGCTGCAAGCACAGGAGCAATGTCGGACCTGGGCTGGAGCTGCTTTGGCTATGGTGGATAGTCCTGCCATCCAGCACTTCCTAGTCTCCAAAGTTACCAGGTACACCTGTCCTGGAAAGGGCAAAGTGGGTGGAGGTTGCACAGAATTCTGGGTGTGTACAGAGCCCTGAAGCCTGTAGAGGCTCAGGAGGAGAGCTAGGACAACTGGACCTTTGCTGGCAGCTCCGCGTATATAAAGGCAGATGTAGGTAGGGCCAGCTTCTCTAACTGCTTCTGGGAAGTGTCACAGGTGGAGCGGGGTCCTTGCCCCCAGTCTTTCCTGTCCCTGTAGGGGAGGGCCCTGGGTCCTGCTGACAGGACTAGTTGTTGGTCACTATTGATTGTATTTTCTTCTCATACTGCTGTGCTCACCCCCAATGCCAGCCCCTGAGTATCTCCCCTCCCAATGCCACATACTGTCCCATCTGTGGAAAGCCTGTTGGCCTCCTATGCCCTGCCCAGGCTTGTGGGAACATATTCTTAGGTCGTATAATCCTCTCTGTCTGGGTGGGTGATAAGGGTACACTCCAACTCTCTCGGGTGATTGCTCCCTGGGTGGAATGGGAATACCTGTCTTGTGAGTGGTTAATCACATTCTTTACATTGCCTGTGTTGTTGAAAAGGGGATGTAGAGGTCCAGAGTGGTTAAGACCTGCTCCAGATTGATCTAGTTGATGGGTGATAGTGCCCTACATGGGACCAGGGTTCCATTATGACTCCTTCCCAGGGTGTGTGTCCAGGCTTGTGCCCACACCTGAGCATGTACCTTTGTATATATACATTACTGTGTATGTACCTGTGCCTAAGCTTGGCTGTGAACCTCTTAAGTTTTGCCTCTGGAAGGGCCTTGCTGTGTTGATAGTACTGTCATGCAGCACTCATAGGTACAGTCTTAGTCCTCTGCTACAGCCCTCAGAGTTTCCGTTCAGCTCTGGTAGCCCGGGAGCCTTGGCCAAATCTAAGATGGGTACCCAAGAAGAGCTGGTTCCATAGACATAATTCTAGATGAATGTGGCTATGGGCCTAGGTTTGTGGTCCTTGCTGGGTAACGTTTCTGAGGCTGTTTTAACCTCTTGGAAAATGAGGCTGATATGGCCCATTTACCAGGATGTTATAAAGAGTGTGTCCTCAGAGGTAAGGCAGAGCTGTCCCCTGATGGTTTGGCCCTCCCTTGAATCTGGCCATAGGAGCCTGGATGTGTGGATTGGTTTCTCATCTGTGGAGGGGACAGAAGAAGGCCTGGATCCCCAGGGTGAGGCCTTCAGCCTGGAAAGCTGCCAGAACTGGCTGCCTGGGGAGCCACACCCAGCCACAGCGGAGCATTGTGTGCGGCTGGGGCCTGCTGGGCAGTGCAACACAGACCTGTGCTCAGCACCACATAGTTATGTCTGCGAGCTGCGGCCCGGAGGTATGGACTGCTGCATGGCAGAAGCCACCTTTCCCTGCGCTTGTCTTCTCAGCTCAGTATTGACCATGGATGTTTGTTGAATGTTTGTTCTTGTGACTGGGTTGGTACAAAATCAGAAGAAATAAAGACAGAGGAAACAAGATGAGAGGGAGCCAGATGGTCCTGCCAAGTGGCTTAGCCCTAAGTCTAGCTCCAACCTGGATGTTTCCCCAGTGTCACCTCTGCCTGTCCCTGGCATCTCATTGCATACTTACCACCCCTAGGGCCTGTGTGGGATGCTGAGAACTTTCTCGTGGGAGCATCTGGTGGAGGCCTGTCTGGACCCCTGCACCGACTGGCACAACAGGAAACTGTCCAGGGCCCTCTGCAGCCCGTGGAGGTAGACTAGTCCTTCTGTGTTCTAGAACCCTTTGCAGTATTACTTTACTGCTCTGTTGCTAATAATCAAGGTGGGGGCTGGTGATATGGTTCAGTGTCTGGATTCAGTTCCTAGCACCCTAACCATAAAAAATAAACCAAACCAAACAAACAAACAAAGCCTCTCAAATTGGTTTTGTTAGAAGTTATTAAAATTGTTAGTGTGCCCAGTGTGACAGTTAGAAAAAATACTCAAGAGTACAGAAATGGAAAGCTGTTATCTGAAAAGATCTGCTTCTCCTGAATCTTTGCTCAGATAAATTTTTATTTTGTCACACAAAGTCTTGTTGTATAGCCCAAGCAGGCTTTGAACTCATGATCTTCCTGGTTCAGGCTTCCTATTGTTCATAGATGTCTTTGATTTGGTTTTTCTTCCCAAGTGACATGAAATGAGGTTTATAGTGGCCTTGAGAGGGCTATTATACTTACTCTGCAAGGGGTAGATCTTTTGAGCTGAGGCTGTCTTATCTCCTCCAGGTCATAGTGTTCCCTGGCCTGAGCCCTAGCCGTGAAGCCTTTCTCACTGCAGCAGAGTTTGAGACCCAGGAACTTGAAGAGCCTGTCCAGCTGCGTCTGCAGATGTACCGGCCCTCAAGAGAAGCAGGTGGGGCTCTGAAAGGGAAAGGAATTGGAGGCTAAGTGGGAATTTTCTCATGCCTTCTGATTCCAGCCTCAAGTAGAGTGATGGCAGGCTCTACAGAGTTGCCAAATCCTGTTCCCTTGTCCCAAAGATAGATTGGGTGGTACCTGCTTGGGCATGGTCTAGAGGCAGGGGAGTGATGGTGGAGACTGGGGAACTACTTATAAAGGTTTGGTTTTGTAGTGGCTAAGTGGAACATCCCTGATGGTAGCTTGTTAGTGAATCAGGCTCATGGCATCCTTCCTTTCCCAGCAGTGGCCCCAGAAGACAGCAGTGAGCCTGACAACAGGACTGAGCCGGCCCCCAAGTGTGTGCCTGAGGAACTCTGGTGTCCTGGAGCCAATGTCTCCGTACCCTTTGATGCTTTGTGTAACTCTCATGTCTGCGTCAATGGGTCCGTGTCAAGGCTTGGACTCCCTAGGGCCAGCTATACACTATGGAAGGAGTTCTTTTTTTCTGTGCCTGCAGGGCCTCCCACACAGTACTTGGTATGTGTCCTGGTGTGGGTCTCTGACCTATTCTTGAGGCTACTTCCCCTATCTACCCAAGATCATGGTCTCTCAGTTAGATACCTTGCAGGCTTGTATATGCCCAAAAGCCTTGCCCTCATGCTCTTGCCTGCATCCTGCTCCAGAGCCCAGTCGCATCTCCTTCTCAGGGCCTCTGTCCTCTGCCCTCTGTCTTCTGAGGGGGAACTTGTACTCTCACTTAGAACAGCTGACTGCTTTCTAGCCTTAGATCCCCTGAGAAAGTTCTTTCCACCTGTGGCAGTCACTCTTGCTATATCTTCCTTGTGCAAGTCCCCTGTATTACAATGTCCTCTTTGTCTCAGCCATGAGTGCCTTGGGGCAGGGACTCATTGACAGTGCTGAGGCCTGATATGGGTAACCTGTTCACTGTCTCAGTTGTCCTTCTGGTCTTTATTATGGAGATATGATATAACACTGCCTCCCTCGTCTATAGGTCTCCCTCCCCAGCCAGGATGCTCCTATGCTCCCTGGTGACATCATTGGCTTACAGCATGATGCTGGCCCAGGTACCCTCCTGCACTGTCCCCTGGCTTCCAGCTGTCCTGACCAAGTCCTGTACATTTCAACCAATGCCTCAGATTGGATGACCAACCTGCCTGTCCATCTGGAAGAAGCTTGGGCTGGCCCTGTCTGCTCTCTACAGCTGCTTTTGGTCACAGAGCGGCTTACCCCACTTCTGGGCCTTGGGTCTAACCCTGGACTACAGCATCCTGGGCACTATGAGGTCCGGGCTACAGTGAGCAACAGAGTATCCAGTCAAAACCTGTCATGCAGCTTCAGTGTGGTCTCTCCAGTAGCTGGGCTGAGAGTCATTTACCCCATTGCCCTTGATGGCCACATCTATGTGCCAACCAATGGCTCAGTCTTGGTGCTTCAGATAGATTCTGGTGCTAATGCCACTGCCACAGCTCAGTGGTTTGGGGGCAATACTAGTGCTCCCTTCGAGGATGTCTGCCCTCCTGAAGTGGATTTTCTCAAGCAAGATTGCACTGAAGAGGCCAATGGCACCCTGTTCTCCGTGTTGGTGTTGCCCAGGCTCAAGGAAGGGGATCATGCAGTGGAGATTGTGGCACAAAATGGAGCCAGCCAGGCCAACCTCAGCCTGAGAGTGACAGCTGAGGAGCCCATCTGTGGCCTCCGTGCTGTGCCAAGCCCCGAGGCCCGAGTGCTGCAGGGCATCTTGGTGGTAAGTGTGTCGTACAACCCAGCCCGCTAAATGGTAAAAACAGGAAGCCACCCCCCCACTGAGGAAACGATGCCCTTCAGCTGTTTTCTAGGGATGATAGTGTCTATTACATGATTTCCAGTGGGACCTGTTGGGGAGCCCTTGCCTACTTAGTGATTGTATCTCTCCTTAGTGGTGTTGGGTATAGAACCTAGGGACTCGTGCACAGTAGACAGGTTTTATTGTTGTGAGCTACACCTGAGCCACATTTAACAATTTGTAAGTTACTGAAGGCCACAGTTAGAACATCTGTTCTAAAGACTCAGATCTTCTTACTCTTGAGAGTTTAGGAAGCACTTCATCATACTTGCCCCCTCCCTTCCCTGGACCTCCACGAGTTGCATGTGTTTCTGGGCGATCAGCAGTGCTTGTAAGCTACTTGATGCAGGTGCCTATTGAAGTGGGATCTGAAAGCTCAAGATCTAGAGAGCTACTTTAGTACCCCAGGGGGATGGCATTGTCCTCATCTTGGGCATGCCCACCGTAGCACCAGCAGTCATTCATTTAAAGGGCCATGTCTGTCCCTCTCTCATAACTTGTCCAGTTGTATACTATGGATACACCTGCTCTGCATTGACCTGGATCAACCTTCAAGACTGAGGCCCATTGAGATTCAAATGTTTTCCTAAAAGATTATCCACCTGAGAAGGAAGCTTATGAGGACTGGCTGGTCAGGGTGACTATGTTGCTGATGCTAGGTCCACTTCACAAATGCAGGGATTGAGGGAGAGGTCAAGGTGTAATTAAGAGCACATAGCTGTAGATTAGAGAGGTGTCCTCGACACTGGCTCTCTGTACCCAAGCTTGGCCCCCACACTATATAGCTCCAAACCAACATGGTCTTGGGTACTTCCTTGCCCTCCTTTGCATGAGTGCCTTGCAGTCAGGGTTCAACAGGTAGACCCCCTTGTCTACCCTGCACCACACAAAAAATTCTTCAGTAAGTCTGAGGGGGACAGGGGGACAAGAGCCGAGTCAGCTTTAGGTTAGAACAAAATTATAGCTTCAGCCAATGTCATGTCCTTTCCCTAGCGGTACAGCCCTATGGTGGAGGCTGGCTCAGATGTGGCCTTCCGGTGGACCATTGATGATAAGCAGTCCCTGACATTCCACAACACTGTCTTCAACGTAATATACCAGAGTGCTGCCATCTTCAAGCTCTCGGTAGGGAGAGGCCAGTGGAGGGAGGCATGGGGTCCTGGGATACCTGGGTGCTCATTTTGCCTTCTGTTCTGCTTTGCTTTGCCCCTGAGGACCCTGCTGCAGCTGTGGGTGAGTGTGGGGAGGCTGCTGAGTTGGGGCTCGAGGCCTTTCACCCATTGGTCTGTCCTTGCTGCCTCTGGGCCATACCCACTGATGCCTGTCTCCTCAGCTGACAGCTTCTAACCATGTGAGCAACATCACCGTGAACTACAATGTCACTGTGGAACGAATGAACAAGATGCATGGGCTGTGGGTATCTGCAGTGCCGGCTGTGTTACCCCCCAATGCCACACTGGCACTGGCAGGTGGTGTGCTTGTGGATTCAGCTGTGGAGGTGGCCTTCCTGTGAGTGCCTTTGGGTCTAGAGAGGGGCACTGGCTAGCTGGATAGGGTCTGGGTTGGGGATGGCATCAGGTTCTTATTTCAGCCCCTAACATTTACCCTGGAATCCTGGTTTAGAGGTACAGTTTCCTCCTCCTTGGGAGTACTAGTGGGTAGGGCCATGAGGGCCAGAGGTCTTGGTATAGTAGAGCTGATGTGGTACCTTGAACTCATGAACCAGGAAAGAGTGGTTGTAGAAGTTCACTCAGAGCCAGGGGCACCCTGTCTACTCACCTTGCTTGCTCACTATCTGCCTGCTGCCCTGCCAGGTGGAACTTTGGAGATGGCGAGCAGCTACTCCGCCAGTTCAAGCCTCCATACGATGAGTCCTTCCAGGTTCCAGACCCCACAGTGGCCCAGGTGCTGGTGGAACACAATACCACGCATATTTACACTTCCCCAGGTGAGGGGTGAGGCTATTGCCTTTCATGTCCTGAGCTTGGACAGCCTACCTTTGGGCACCCACACATCGAGGATTGGGGGTTGACAGAGTCCCTGAGTCCTCAATTTAAAATTTCCAGGAATGGGGTTCTCTAGTCTCCAACTTTCAGCCTCTTAGGGAGAGTAAGACGGGGTCATTGTTTAATTGTAGAAACACCTGAGGCTACACACCCTAACAGCCCCACTCCATACTTGGCGTGTGATACTCGTGCTATATACGCACTCCTGCTTGTGCTGGTACTCACTTCCATGGTCACCCCTATGCACTTGTGCTTAGAAATGGTCCTATGCATTTTCTTGTTCATTATGGACTTGGGTGCTCTGCCCAGTCCATGGCCTGGGTGTGAACACTGTGTCCATGCAGTAACAGGTGCTTGGTGGGGTTCTGTGAGTAGGAAGTCCCACTTGGCCATGTCTCCACAGGTGAGTACAACCTGACGGTCCTTGTGTTCAATACCTATGAGAATCTGACACAGCAGGTGCCAGTGAGTGTGCGCACTCTTCTCCCCAATGTGGCTATTGGCATGAGCAGCAACGTCCTGGTGGCCGGCCGACCCATCACCTTTTCCCCATACCCACTGCCCTCAGCTGATGGTGTCCTGTATACATGGGACTTTGGGGATGGCTCACCTGTCCTAATAAAGAGCCAGCCAGTACTCAACCACACCTACAACATGACGGGCACTTACAGAGTCACCTTGGAGGTTAACAACACAGTGAGCAGTGTGGCAGCATATGCAGACATCCAGGTCTTCCAGGAGCTGCATGGCCTGACTGTGTATTTGAACCTATCTGTGGAGCAGGGAGCCCCCATGGTGGTCAGTGCTTCTGTGGAGTCAGGTGACAACATTACATGGACATTTGACATGGGAGATGGCACAGTATTCACAGGCCCTGAGACTACAGTACAGCATGTATACCTGCGGGCCCAGAACTTCACAGTGACAGTAGGAGCAGCCAGCCCTGCTGGCCACCTGTCCCAGAGCTTGCATGTGCAAGTGTTTGTCCTGGAGGTATTACGCATAGAGCCCTCTACCTGCATCCCCACACAGCCCAGTGCCCAGCTTATGGCTTATGTCACTGGGGACTCTGCCCATTACCTCTTTGATTGGACTTTTGGGGATGGCTCCCCCAATGTGACTGTCCATGGGCATCCATCAGTGACACACAACTTCACTCGGAGTGGCATATTCCCACTGGCATTGGTTTTGTCAAGCCGTGTGAACAAGGCACATTATTTTACCAGCATCTGTGTGGAACCTGAGATACATAACATCACTCTGCAGCCTGAGAGGCAGTTTGTGAAGCTGGGGGATGAAGCCTGGCTGGTTGCCTATTCTTGGCCCCTATTCCCTTATCGATATACCTGGGACTTCGGCAACGAAGACACTACCCATACCCAAATTGGGGGCTCTGAAGTGACATTTATCTACCGAGAACCAGGCTCCTACTTGGTGACAGTCACTGTGTCCAACAACATCTCTTCTGGCAATGACTCGGCTTTGGTGGAGGTCCAGGAGCCTGTGTCAGTCACTGGCATCAGGATCAATGGCTCCCGTGTGCTAGAGCTGCAGCAGCCATATCTGTTCTCAGCCATGGGCAATGGGAGCCCTGCCACCTACTTGTGGGAACTGGGAGATGGCAGCCAGCATGAGGGCCCTGAGGTCACCCATATCTACAGCAGCACTGGTGATTTCACTGTCAGGGTGTCTGGCTGGAATGAGGTGAGCCATAGTGAGACTCAACTCAACGTCACCGTAAAGCAGCGTGTGCGGGGCCTTACCATCAATGCCAGCCGCACAGTGGTGCCCCTGAATGGTAGTGTGAGCTTTAGTACCTTGTTGGAGGTGGGTAGTGATGTGCATTACTCCTGGGTGCTCTGTGACAGATGCACACCCATTCCAGGCGGCCCCACTATTTCCTACACCTTCCGCTCTGTGGGCACCTTCAATATTATTGTCACAGCTGAGAATGAGGTGGGTTCTGCCCAGGACAGCATCTTCATCTATGTTCTGCAGCTCATTGAGGGGCTGCAGGTGCTGGGGGGCAATGGCAGCTGCTGCTTCCCTACCAACCACACACTGCAGCTGCAAGCTGGAGTTAGGGATGGCACCAACATCTCCTATAGCTGGACAGCCCAGCAGGATGGCGGCCTCACCCTCATCGGCAGTGGCAAGAGCTTTTCTCTCACTGCACTCAAAGCTAGCACCTACTATGTCTATCTTAGGGCCACTAACATGTTGGGCAGTGCCTCAGCCAACCGCACTATAGACTTTGTGGAGCCTGTGGAGAGTCTAATCCTATCTGCAGCCCCCAATCCAGCTGCTGTCAACATGAGCCTCACCCTTGGTGCTGAATTGGCTGGTGGCAGTGGTGTTGTTTACACTTGGTACCTGGAGGAAGGACTGAGGTGGGAGACTTCCACGCCATCCACCACCCATACCTTTGCTACACCTGGCCTACACCTGATCAGAGTCACAGCTAAGAACCAGTTGGGCTCAGTCAATGCCACAATTGAAGTGGCCATACAGATGCCTGTGGGTGGCCTGAGCATCAGAACCAGTGAGCCAGATAGCATCTTTGTGGCAACTGGCTCCACTGTACCCTTCTGGGGTCAGCTGGCCGAAGGTACCAATGTGACTTGGTGCTGGACCTTGCCAGGTGGTAGTAAGTACAGCCAATACATTGCTCTACGCTTCCCCACTGCTGGCAACTTCTCTCTGCGGCTTAATGCTTCCAATGCAGTCAGTTGGGTCTCAGCCATGTACAATCTCACAGTAGAGGAGCCCATTGTGAGCCTGGTGCTGTGGGCCAGCAGCAAGGTGGTGGCACCTGAGCAGCCAGTCCACTTTCAAGTCTTGCTGGCAGCTGGCTCTGCTGTTACTTTCCGACTTCAGGTTGATGGGTCTATCCCAGAAGTGCTCCCTAGTCCTCACTTCTCCCACAGCTTCTTTCGGGTTGGAGACCATTTGGTGAATGTGCAGGCTGAGAACCATGTGAGCCGTGCCCAGGCACAGGTTCGAATCTTAGTGCTGGAGCCTGTTGTTGGGCTGCAGGTACCCAACTGCTGTGAGCCAGGCATGGCCACAGGCACTGAGAAGAACTTCACAGCTCGGGTACAGCGGGGCTCCCGAGTTGCCTATGCTTGGTATTTCTCCTTGCAAAAGGTTCAGGGTGACTCGTTAGTCATTTTATCCGGCCGTGATGTCACCTACACGCCTGTGGCTGCAGGGTTACTGGAGATCCATGTGCGTGCCTTCAATGAACTGGGTGGTGTGAACCTCACACTCATGGTAGAAGTCCAGGATATCATCCAGTATGTAACACTTCAAAGTGGCCGCTGCTTTACCAACCGCTCAGCCAGGTTTGAGGCTGCTACAAGCCCTAGTCCCCGGCGTGTAACCTACCACTGGGACTTTGGGGATGGGACTCCAGTACAGGAGACAGAGGAGTCCTGGGCTGACCACTACTACCTGCATCCTGGGGACTACCGTGTAGAGGTGAATGCTACAAACCTAGTGAGTTTTTTTGTGGCACAGGCCACAGTGACTGTCCAGGTGCTGGCTTGCAGAGAGCCTGAAGTGGAGGTAGCGCTGCCTCTGCAAGTGCTGATGCGGCGTTCCCAGCGCAACTACCTGGAGGCCCATGTTGATCTACGCAACTGTGTCTCATACCAGACCGAGTATCGATGGGAAGTGTATCGAACTGCTAGCTGCCAACGGCCAGGACGAATGGTTCAAATGGTACTGCCTGGTGTGGATGTGAGCCGGCCCCAGTTGGTGGTGCCACGGCTGGCACTGCCAGTGGGCCACTACTGCTTTGTGTTTGTGGTTTCATTTGGGGACACACCATTGGCACGGAGCATCCAGGCCAACGTGACAGTAGCTGCTGAGCGTCTGGTACCCATCATTGAAGGTGGCTCATACCGGGTATGGTCAGACACACAGGACCTGGTGCTGGATGGGAGCAAGTCCTATGACCCTAATCTGGAGGATGGTGATCAGACACCGCTCAACTTCCATTGGGCCTGCGTGGCTTCAACACAGGTCAGCCATGGGGACTTAGAGTAACAGGTCCTCCCTGCCTCTTCTGTCTCATGGTTCGTGTCTTCTAAGTGCCTAACACTTGGGTTATTCTTGGGGTGGGTCTTAGGCCCAGCATAAAAAAGGTTTTCTAAGCTAGGCTCTGCCTTGAGGATGGTTAATGATCTTGTGCCCCATTTCCTTTATTTGCTATCATAGAGTGAGACAGGTGGCTGTGTGTTGAACTTTGGGCCCCGTGGGAGCAGTGTGGTCACCATCCCCCTGGAACGCCTAGAAGCTGGTGTAGAATATACCTTCAACCTCATAGTGTGGAAAGCAGGCCGGAAGGAAGAAGCCACCAACCAGACGGTGGGTCATACCCCCACCCTCCCAGTGTGTCCTCATGCCAGGACAGTACCAGTTCCAGCCTGGTATTTTTCAGTCCTAGTTGTAGTATCCCCTGGGGCTATGAGTTCCCTCTAACCTAGTGCTGATTTTGACAAATGATCAAACTCAGCATTGCTTCTATCTGAAAACCCAGGACATGGTAGCTTAGTTGTGTGAAATTTGAGAGGACAGGTTAGCATGGTGGCACTTTGAGATTGGAGCCAGGAAGACTGGGAGTTGTAATCTTACCAACACAATGATAACCTGTGTCTGAAAACCAAAACGAAATCTTAAGTCGTACAAGCACTCTGGTTTGTAAACAATGAACTTTCTGCTACGAGAATGAAAGACAGATGATGAGAAAGCATGGCCCTTGCCTCCCTAGGCAGCAGCATTGTCCACATGACATGGCCTTCCTTCTGGGGGCAGTGAGCCAGTTCTTGCTTTTAGACTTCTTCCCTGGACCTCCCATAAGGATAAGGACCACTTCTGTTGCAGGCTGATGAGTCCTGCCAGTGTGTTTGGAGAGGTACTGGGCAATTCTGATGCCTGGGGAGGGGTGGGGTTGTCTTCTCCAGCACTAAGCCTTCTCAGGTCACCTACCTAGTAAAGTCTTCCAAGGAAGAGGACCCTCAGTAGGTCCTGCCTGACTGAGCTGTTCCAGGCCCCACTCAGGTCAGCCAGCATCTCTGGGACAGAGCTATGTAAGAAGCAACTAACCTTGACTTCCTGGATGCTTTGTTTCTTGTCAGTGGGTGCCCATGCTTCCTCTTGCCAGGCCAGCAAGGCCCTGGACTGATAGCACTCACATGCCATTCTGGATTTAGCTAGTTAGCTCACTTACTTCACTCCAGCCCAGAGGTACAACTTGGACCAGACATGAGTGACCTGGTCCAGGAAGCTTTCCCGGCATGCACAGAGTGTGGAGCCTCCCTGTGACGTGCTCGTCCCTTCTAGGTGCTGGTCCGAAGTGGACGGGTACCCATTGTGTCTCTCGAGTGTGTGTCGTGCAAGGCACAAGCAGTGTATGAAGTGAGCAGCAGCTCCTATGTGTACTTGGAGGGTCACTGCCACAACTGCAGCAGTGGCTCCAAGCAAGGGGTGAGTAGCCATTGTTAGATGGCAGGTGTCCTGGGAAGGCTCCAGGACGCCACTCTCACGGTTCCCCCATGCTTCCGTCATGCAGCGCTGGGCAGCTCGCACTTTCAGCAATAAGACTCTGGTGCTGAATAAAACGACAACATCCACCGGTAGCACTGGCATGCATCTGGTAGTACGGCCTGGTGCCCTCCGTGATGGGGAGGGCTACATCTTTACACTCACTGTACTGGGCCACTCAGGTGAGGAAGAGGGCTGTGCCTCAATCCGCCTCTCGCCCAACCGCCCCCCACTTGGAGGCTCCTGCCGCCTATTTCCATTGGATTCTGTGCGTGGCCTCACCACTAAGGTTCACTTCGAATGCACAGGTGAGTGTGGATTATCTGGAGATGCTGCTATGGGCCTGGACTCTGTACTGATGCCATTGTCCATAGGTTGGCGTGATGCAGAGGATGGCGGAGCCCCACTGGTATATGCCCTATTGCTGAAGCGCTGCCGTCAGAGCTACTGTGAGAATTTCTGCATCTATAAGGGTAGTCTCTCTACCTATGGGGCTGTCTTACCTCCTGGATTCCAGCCCCTTTTTGTGGTGAGCCTGGCTGTGGTTGTAGAAGACCAACTGGGTGCTACTGTGGTTGCACTCAACAGGTGAGCTGAACCCTGGGGAGGGAACACCAGCTGACCGCCAACTGCTTACAGTCTACTTCCACTCTCTAGGTCTCTGACCATTGTCCTACCAGAACCCAGTGGAAATCCTGCAGACCTCATACCCTGGCTCCACAGCCTGACTGCCACTGTGCTGCCTGGGCTCCTGAAGCAGGCTGACCCCCAGCATGTCATCGAGTACTCCTTAGCCCTCATTACTGTGCTCAATGAGGTCAGTGCACACAGACCGAAAGGATCTCACACGTGTGCTCCATGATTCGGTTCAAACCAGTATCATTCCCTAATATCTTGGAATGCCAAGTCCTACCCTCAGTCAGTACCACATACTGGGCCCTTACCAAGATCACCTTACCTACAGTACTCTCTTGATACTCTGAGCCCTATATGTGACCTGAATTATCCTTGATCTTTATATCCCTGCCCATGCTTCATAACTGTACTCTAGAACCCTTGCCAGATATCACATGGAGGCCTGCCCTCCTCTCACGGTTCTCCTATGTTCCCTGCCTTCTCCAGTATGAGCAGGCCCCAGATATGGTGTCAGAGCCCAACCTTGAGCAGCAGCTGCGAGCCCAAATGCGTAAGAACATCACAGAGACCCTGATCTCCCTGCGGGTCAACACTGTGGATGACATCCAGCAGATCACTGCTGCATTAGCCCAGTGCATGGTAAGACAGATAAATGCAGCCTTCTGTACCATGCACAGCCCTGTGTGCATGAGTGTACATACGTGCAGTGCATGAGGGCTTCGAGACTGAGTATTCTGACCAGGCTGTGCCAGTTTTCTGCATCCTCACTGTTGTCTCCCAGTATGAGCCCACATGCTCTTCTGATGACTTTAGGGTATCCCCAGATAGAAAGAAGAGTCCAGATGTGTGTGCCTTCTCATCAGGCCTGTCCTCATGCCCCACTTAACTAGGCTTACCTGACATGGCCTTACTAATCTATGAGGTATAAATTTTCTAAGCTGTAGACTTTGTGAGCAAAGCAGGCCATATCTGATGGGAAAGGCACGTTGTCAGGGTGGGGGTCAGTGTAGGGGCCAGGACAATAGTCAAGTCCTCGGAGGACAAAGACTCAGAGAGCTCTGGGTAGAGGTCACTCTCGGCACCTTCTATAGCTTTGAGTATATCTAGATTTGAATGTATCCAGGCTCTTGACATTACCTTACTTGTAGCTATGGAAACAGATAGTCGGGTGATCAGGATAGTGTAGTATAGGTCTCTGGAAAAACTCAGCTGCATCCTGGGGTTGGGAGGAGCCATAGAAGTCTTAGCAGGGAAAGCCTAGATTTCCATCCAGGCAGGTGATCAGTGCAGGGTTAGAGGCCGGAAGCTGCCTTGAATCTCAGCCAGTATGAGGAGGCAGAGCCATTCAGTTGTGTGGGGGTGGCACCCATGGGTGTGATGAGTCTGTACCCTGTGGAGGGGTCTAGACTCCTTGCTGATCTTCCTTGCAGGTGTCCAGCAGGGAGCTCATGTGCCGCTCGTGCCTGAAGAAGATGCTGCAGAAGTTGGAGGGCATGATGCGCATCTTGCAAGCTGAAACCACTGAGGGCACCTTGACCCCCACCACCATTGCTGACAGCATTCTCAATATCACAGGTGCACAAGCTGCCCCTCCCACCTCCTGGCCTCCCCTCCAGCTCTTACCAACTCTTCTTAACACCTCTTACTTCCTTTGCCTGTCCCAGGTGACCTCATCCACCTGGCCAGCTTGGACATGCAGGGCCCACAGCCCTTGGAGTTGGGGGCAGAGCCGCCCTCCCTGATGGTGGCCTCCAAGGCCTACAACCTCTCATCGGCCCTCATGTGCATCCTCATGCGTTCCCGAGTGCTCAATGAGGAGCCTCTGACTCTTGCGGGCGAGGAGATTGTGGCCCTGGGCAAGCGCTCAGACCCACTCAGCCTTCTGTGTTATGGCAAAGCCTTGGGGCCCAGCTGCCACTTCTCCATTCCTGAGGCCTTCAGTGGGGCCCTGTCGAACCTCAGTGATGTAGTGCAGCTCATCTTCCTTGTGGATTCCAACCCCTTTCCCTTTGGCTATATTAGCAACTACACTGTCTCCACCAAAGTGGCATCTATGGCGTTCCAGACACAGACTGGTACCCAGATCCCTATTGAGCAGTTGGCTGCAGAGCGTGCCATCACAGTGAAGGTGCCAAACAACTCAGACCAGGCTGCCCAGAGCTCCCACAATCCTGTGGGTTCCACCATTGTACAGCCGCAGGCCTCAGTCAGTGCTGTAGTCACTGCAGAGAACAGCAACCCTCAAGCTGGGCTGCATCTAAGGATCACTTACACAGTGCTTAATGGTGGGTGTTGGAGGTGGGCACATGACCTGCCTGCCTTTCTTCCTTCTTTGTCCCTGGGGAGGGAGTCTTTATGCAAGTAGCATTCAGTTTGCAGTCACTGGTCCTGGGGGTCTGGCTAACACTCAGTTTTCCTGCTGCCTTGGTACCATAAAGCCCACATACCTGTGGCCACAGAGAAGCATGTGTTGACTTCCACGTGAAATTTCTTGTAATCCTCTGCTTAGATGGCCCTTAAGATCCCTGGCACTAACTCATAGGGTGTCCTCAGGGTGATGAGCTTTTTGGTGGCTGTCTGATACTGTGTGTGTTGCCCCCAGAGCGCTATCTGTCTGAGGAGCCTGAGCCCTATTTGGCTGTGTACTTGCACTCGGTGTCCCAGCCCAATGAGTACAACTGCTCGGCCAGTAGGAGGATCAGCCTGGAGGTGCTAGAGAGTGCTGATCACAGGCTCTACACCTTCTTCATTGCCCCAGGGTGAGTGCCTACCACCAGAATCACAGAAATGGGCATTGCAGAGAGGAAGGAGGTGGCAGAAGGGTGAATGTAACTTGGCCCACATTAGTGACAGGTGTGTGGGCTTTATGGAACCAGGGCAACAGGAAGGCTGGCCATGACACCTGGCAATAAGAGTCTGGCTATGACATCGCTCTGTCCCTTGTAGAACTGGGACCTTGGACAGGAGTTACTACCTGAACCTGACTAGCCATTTCCACTGGTCTGCACTGGAGGTGTCTGTGGGCCTGTATACATCCCTGTGCCAGTACTTCAGTGAGGAGATGATGATGTGGAGAACGGAGGGGATTGTACCCCTGGAGGAGACGTCACCCAGCCAGGCTGTCTGCCTCACCCGCCACCTCACTGCTTTTGGTGCCAGCCTTTTTGTACCTCCCAGCCATGTCCAATTCATCTTTCCTGTGAGTAATGTCCCTGCTCCTGGATCCCTTCTCATATTGAGAGGGCCTCCTGATTCCATCCTCAGAAACTAAAGGAGCATGAGCTGAAGCCACCTGTACCTGATGACTCTTTCTTCCCAGGAACCATCTGCAAGCATTAACTACATTGTCCTCCTGACATGTGTCATATGCCTGGTGACCTATGTGGTCATGGCTGTGATCCTGCACAAGCTAGACCAGCTGGATGTTAGTCGGGTCCGTGTCATCCCATTCTGTGGGAAGGGGGGCCGCTTCAAATATGAAATCCTTGTTAAGACCGGCTGGAGCCGAGGTTCAGGTAAGGAGAGGGATGATTTGGTGGGGTTATGGAGTCTACCCTGGTCTAGATGCTCCAGCCTCGATCCTGGACCCTGTCTGGTGATTATGGAGACAGGCATCACTCAGAATGTAAATAAGGACATACCTTGGAGATGAGAAAACAACAAATACGGATTGTGGGTGTAGCTCAGTGGCAGAACAGTGACCTAGGGTGTACAAGGCCCTGGGTCTCATCCACAGTACTGCACACATACAAAGAGAAACTTGGATCCATTTGTCTTTCCTGAGAAAGACAACAAGTCCAAGAGCCAAGAAGGTGCTCCTCACTCTACAGAGCAGCCTCGTGCACAAGTTCAGATGCACTATTGTAGTTGCTCTGCAGCCCATCCTTAGTGTCTCTGTGTTTATTGGCTGGGGCGGGGGGCAGACACACTGTAGCTCTGACTGGTCTGGAACTCCCTGTGTAGACCAGGCTGACCTCACAGACATCCACCTGCCTGCGCCATGGATTGAAGTGTGTGCTTGGGTTAAAGGATAAAGGCTGCACTGCCATGCCCAGCTGATGCAGTAATAATGCTGACACTCATTATTGGGGCTGCAGAGATGGCTCAGCAGGTAAGCCTGGCAACCTGAGTTTGGTTCCTAGGCCCCATAAGCTGAAAGAAGAGAACAGACCCTATGGTTAATTCTCTGACCTTCACATGTGCACTGTAGCTTGTACTCAATAAGTGAAATGCAATAACAAAACAAACCCAACGTGCTAGTGGGCAGTGCTGATACATCCTTTAATCCCAGCACTCGGGAGGCAGAGGCAGGAGGATCTTTGAGTTTGAGGCCAGCCTGGTCTACAGAGTGAGTTCCAGGACAGCCAGGACTACACAGAGAAACTCTCTCTCAAAAAAAAAGACAAACAAAACAAAAAAAATCAAATCAAGGTATTTAGCTGGGTATGCTGCCACATGCCTTTAATCCCAGCAGACAGGAGGCAGGGGCAGATGGGACTCTAAATTTGAGACCAGCCTGGTCTGTATAGGAAGTTTCAGGCCAGCTAGAGTTACATAGTAAGATCCTGATTCAGAATTATAGAAAAAAAAGTGTAAAGAAATAATCATAAAATAAGAGCTCACTGTTTGTGTAGACTGGAAAAATGGGTTGTAAAGGCACCGGACCAAACTGGAATTCAATTTCTGGGATCCACAAGATGGAACGAAAGAACCAGTTCCTGCTAATTACCCTCTGACCTCCATAAGTAAGCCGAGACACAAATGTCTCCCAAAATAAGTGGGGTTTTGCTTTTTTCTTCTCTCGTACAATACATCCCGACTGCAGCCTCCCCTCCCTCCGTTGGCTGCCCATTCTCCATTCACTTCCCTCCCCCTCACATCCACTGTTCTCCATTTCCTGTCAGAAAAAAAAGCAGGCCTGCCAAGCATATCAGCTAAATATGGTATAAGATGTAGTAAGACAAGGCACAGACTTCGTATCACTGATGAGTGAGACATCCCAGGAGGAGGAAAAGAGTTCCAAGAGCAGGCACCCCGCTTGTCAGAGACAGCCCCACTCCCACTGCTAGGAGTTAAACAACCACAGCATGTATGCAGAGGACCTAGTGCAGACCCATGCAGGCTCTGTGATTGCTGCTTTCGTCTCTGTGAGCCCCTGAGTCCTGCTCAGTTGATTCTGTGGGCTGTGTTCTTCTGTTGTTCTTGACTCCTCTGCCTCCTAAATCCTTCCTCCCCCTCTTCCTCAGGGTTCCCTGAGCCCTGCCTGGTATTTGGCTCTAGGTCTCTGCATCTGCTCCCATCAGCCGCTATAGGAAGCTGCTCTGATGATGATTGGCCTAGGCATGGATCTGTGTGTATAAGTGGTTTTGTTCTTTATCAAGGGTATTAAGGGTATTAATATTTCCTCAGTATTTCACTTAAAAGTCACAAGCCTGGCTGGACAGTGGAGGTGCACACCTTTAATCCCAGCACTTGGGACACAGAGGCAGGTGGATCTCTAAGTTTGAAGCTAGCTTGGTCTACAGAGTGAGTTCCAGGACAGTCAGCTACACAGAGAAACCTGTCTCGGGTGGCCGGCGGGTGGGGGGGAGTTTACAAGCTTGGGCTTCATAGTAAGGCCCTTTCCAAACACAGACACACAGACACCCTGGAAGCGAAAGCACTTTGCTTGCTTTTGGAATATTCAAATATTGTGAACCCAACTACTCCAGTGACTTCTGAGACAAAGAGTAGGCTCTGTCAAGCGACATAGCCCAAGTTCAAATTGACTTTCAACATTTTCTGTTTGCTGTGAATGTTATGAAACGTCCCTGAGAGCTCTTTGGGAAGCTTTCACCAACATCCCCTGCCGAGACAGCCCACTCTTTTTTTTTTTTTTTTTTTTTTGACAATTTCCCTTGTTTACATGGAAAGTCTCTTTGCTGACAGAGTCCAAGGCAAGAGCTTTTACGTCAACAACTTTGTTTATTTTTTATCCTAATTTTATTTCCAGTGTTGCCTTTTTTCACTCATAGTGTGTGTGTGTGTGTGCTTGAGGTGGACTCAGAGCTTCCTGCTGAGCAAGTGCTATGCCTGAGCACTACCCCAACCCCACCAGTTTATTTCTTTGCCAGCTTTTGTTATTGCTGCCTCTTCTCTCTTCTGAGTGCCCAGTTTTAAAAGTTATAAGTTCATCTATAGAGAAAAGGAGACTCCCTCACTGTATAGCTGTTGTCTGTGTGACTGACCTGTGAGGAGGCCTGGTCACCAGTGATGTGGATCCTGTCTCTTGATAGGCTGAAAAGGTTTATGGTCCTGGCTACTGGAAGTCATGCTGCTGTGGGCTTGGTGTTTCTTTTTTTTTTCTTTTTTTCTTTTTCTGGTTTTTGGTTTTTCGAGACAGAGTTCTCTGTGTAGCCCTGGCTGTCCTGGAACTCACTCTGTAGACCAGGCTGGCCTCGAACTCTCCAACTCAGAAATCCCCCTGCCTCTGCCTCCCAAGTGCTGTGATTAAAGGCGTGCGTGCGCCGCCACCACCACCGCCCAGCAGGCTTGGTGTTTCTTTCTTTCTTTTTTTTTTTTTTGGTTTTTCCAGACAGGGTTTCTCTGTATAGTCCTGGCTGTCCTAGAACTCACTCTGTAGACCAGGCTGGCCTGGAACTCAGAAATCCGCCTGCCTCTGCCTCCCAAGTGCTGGGATTAAAGGCGTGCACCACCACCGCCCTGCGGGCTTGGTGTTTAACAAATCTAGGAAACAGATTTGTGTCTGTTAGAACTATGCATGCCGAACCTGGTAGTGTTCGCCTTTAATCCCAGCTACTTGGGAGGCTGAAGCAGAGGGATCACAAATTCAGGCATGTGAGGGCAAATTCCAGGCTAGTTTGGGCAACTTAGTCAAATTCTATATTAAAATAAATTCTATATTAAAATTAAGATGTTTTTAAAATGACTAGGGATGGACCTCTGAGGTAGGGCATAACCCCAGGTTCAGTCTGCGTTACTATAAAAATAAAACTTATAAAACCTGTTTAAAGCTAAGAGTGGTCTATTTTGTTGGCAAACAGATGGCCCATCAGGTTTTGTAGATGATGAATAGCACACCCAGAGTTCCCTGCTCTTTAGGTACCACGGCTCACGTCGGCATCATGCTGTATGGAGAGGACAACCGCAGTGGCCACCGTCACTTAGATGGGGACAGAGCCTTTCATCGAAACAGCCTGGACATCTTCCAGATTGCCACCCCGCACAGCCTGGGCAGCGTGTGGAAGATCCGAGTGTGGCATGACAACAAAGGTCTGGGTGATAGCTGGTGCCACTCCTGCCTCCTGCCAGCCTGCCTCAGTCCTCACTGAGGTCCTTTTCTCCACAGGGCTCAGCCCTGCCTGGTTCCTGCAGCATGTCATCGTCCGGGACCTGCAGAGCGCCCGCAGCACCTTCTTCTTGGTCAATGACTGGCTGTCTGTGGAGACTGAGGCCAATGGGGGCCTGGTGGAGAAGGAGGTGCTTGCAGCAAGTAAGGCTACCACCTGCTGAGGTGGAGACTGGGGGAGGGGATGACAGTGATAGGTGTGGCTCACTGCTTCCCTGCTGCAACCCTCCTAAATCTTCCCAGATGAAGCTGCCTTGTGGCAGTTCCAGCGCCTCCTAGTGGCTGAACTGCAGAGAGGCTTCTTTGACAAGCACATTTGGCTCTCCATATGGGACAGGCCACCTCGTAGCCGCTTTACTAGAGTCCAGAGGGTTACCTGCTGCGTCCTCCTCCTCTGCCTGTTCCTGGCTGCCAATGCTGTGTGGTACGGAGTTGTGGGAGATACCACCTACAGGTAGGTCCTTTGAGGTTTGCTGGTACCCTGGCTGACTTCTTCCTACTCTTCTTTCTAATTTGTTCATTCTTTTCTCTCACCTCAGCATGGGGCCCGTGTCCAGACTGATCTCACCCAGTGTCGACACAGTCGCTATTGGCCTTGTGTCCAGTGTGGTAGTCTACCCTGTCTACTTGGCTGTCCTGTTCCTCTTCCGGATGTCTCGGAGTAAGGTGGGCTGAGTAAGGGCCTCAGAACTCTGAGGTCAAGTATGGTTTGTGTTGTTCATTGTGGCAGCCAGAGAAAAAAGTCCAGAAACCAAAAATGATTCTTTGAAAGGGTAGACAGAACTGATAAGCTATCAGCTAGAGTGACTAAAGGGGAAGAGATTCGGATTACCAGAGTGTGAGTTAGAGGAGGCATCTTGGTCCCTCTAGAGATAGATGGGGCTAGAAGCACCTATACACCAACAGGTTAGGGAACCTAGAAGAAGCAGCTGATTGCTAGAAAGACACAAACTGCCAGAGTCAATTCAGAAAGAACTCAAGCAGCCAGGTGATGGTGGCACACACCTTTAATCCCAGAAGCAGGTGGGTTTTTGAGTTCAAGGCTATTCAGGTCTACAGAGCAAGCTCCAGAACACTCAGGGTTACAGAGAAACCCTGTTTTTATTTATTTATTTATTTATTTATTTATTAAGATTTATTTATTTTATGTATGTGAGTACACTGTAGCTGTCTTCAGAGACACCAGAAGAGGGCATCGGATCCCATTACAGATGGTTGTGAGCCACCATGTGGTTGCTGGGAATTGAACTCAGGACCTCTGGAAGAGCAGTCAGTGGTCTTAACCGCTGAGCCATCCCTCCAGCACCCCGAGAAACCCTGTTTTGAAACAAAACAAAACCCCTCAAGGATCCCTACAGCAAGTAAAGAGCCCAAGTCAGTCATTGAGAATCATCACAAAGACAAGGCAAAGCCAGGCCAGTGGCTTCCTGCCCAGTTCTAGCATCCACTGAAGACTGACATCACTGTTCTCTCCTCACAGGTGTCTGGGGACCAAAACCCCACACCCACAGGGCAGCAGGCCCTAGATGTTGACAGCTACCTGGACCCATCTGTGCTAGACAGCTCCCTCCTCACACTCTCTGGCCTCCCAGAGGTGAAGGCTCCCCCAGGGACTCAGGGCAGGTTGAGCTGGTTAGGACCGGTTGGGCTGTCATCTCTGCTGCTGCAGCGTACACTGATGTTCTTTTTCCTTCTAAGCAGGCCTTCTCTGGGCAAGTGAAGAATGACTTGTTTCTGGAAGATCCTAAAAGGTGAGGCTGCCTGGAGAAACAGTGAGCTTTGGCCTACGTCAGGCCAAATGCATTCCTCTGCAGGCCGTGGTAGGGTTGGGCTGTGTGTCCTGATCCTGTTGTGGCAGTCTCTGGGTACCATCACTGATGCGTCTTTGTGTGTGATGCTTCCTGTGCCTGTGTGACTAGGCTTGGGTCAGTTACATGTAACAATGTCTGTGTTGCCCACAGCCTGGTGTGCTGGCCATCCAGTGAGGGTACTCTTAGTTGGCCAGACCTGCTCAGTGACCCATCTGTTGTGAGCAGCACACTGCAGCAATTGGCCCAGAGCAGACCTGGCTGCATGATGGGCTCAGAGGAAGATGGTGCCTCTCTGGTTAGCCCTTCTTTGCCTGCCAAATACTTGTCGGCCTCAGGTGAGCCAGAGGTGGGAAGGAATGGCTTCCGAGCTCTAGGGGAATTCAAGGTACCAAGTGTCACGCCACTTCAACATGTTTTGTTCTCTCTAGATGAAGACCTGATCCATCAGGTACTGGCTGATGGGGCCAACAACCTGGTTCCTACCCAAGATGCCCTCATAGAAACAGACCTCCTTACTAGCTTGTGAGTACCTGGCATGGTTGGAAGGAGATAGGGTGTTTGGGGTAGTTGTGTTGTGGGACCCTGCACCTGCCTCAGGCCACGGAGGCCCTGACTGCACTGTAATCAGGGCTGGACGGTGCCTGGGTTGCTTGACTGCTCTGTAGAGGGGAGTTCAGAGGATCCCCAGGGACCCAGCATCCTTTAGAGAAGTGGCAGAAGCGTGGGATATTTGAGAAACAGAGGCGACCAGCATGTACCTCAGGGGCTTGGTCTGAGAAGATATTTTGGTTTGTATTTTGAGGCAAGGTCTTACTGCATAGCCATAAAGGAACTTTGATTTTGGAGTCAGAATTGAAAAACCATGTAAACGTTCTTAAGTGCCTCATTTTCACTTTGAAACTCTTTTGATTATTTAAATGCTTAAGAATTAACAAGTTTGCCAGGCGGTGGTGGCGCATGCCTTTAATCCCAGCACTTGGGAGGCAGAGGCAGGTGGATTTCTGAGTTCGAGGCCAGCCTGGTCTACAGAGTGAGTTCCAGGACAGCCAGGACTACACAGAGAAACCTTGTCTCGAAAAACAAAAAACAAAAAACAAAACAAAAAAAAGAATTAACAAGTTTCTTGGTTTTCTTGATTCAGTGACAAGAGTTAACATAGAATTATATATTTTTCTCATCTGTATCTATTTAATATCTATATTTTTGTTTAAAATTTTTGTTTGTTTTTTGTTTTTCAAAACAGAGTTTCCTGTGTAGCCCTGACCATTCTGGAACTCACTCTGTAGATCAGCTGGCCTCGAACTTACACAGATCTCCCAGCCTCTGTCTTCTGAGTGCTGGGATTAAAGGCGTGCACTACCACTACCTGGCTCATTCTAAATTTCAAGCACCAGAAATTAGTGATATATGAACTATACCAGAATGTAGAAAGGGAGACTTCTCTGAATTACTTGACCATGGTATGGAGAAACTAGTGACCTCGGGAATTGCTGGTCATGGCTACCAGCTCCCCACCTGAAGGTCTTCTATAGCTGTGCTCCTTAGGGTCACCCCAGAGCTGAGTCCCCAAGAGGTATGCTGTCCCTACTAGGTGACTGAGACAAGAGTCTGTAATTTGTAACTCTCTTTGCCTTCATTCTATAGCAGACTCTCTGAACTTCTTTCCGAATGCAGGACTCGTGTGTGCCTTCTGTCTCCTGCCCTTTTCTGCCTGGACTATTGCTAATACCTGCTCTGTGGGCTCTGGACCTGCTCTGTAGTTTTCTGTTTTCCTGGCTCCCTCATGTTCTCACTGTATCACACATCACCTTGTATCCCATGCTTAAAAGGACAGTCAGTATCCTGGCAGACTCCAGTTATCCCCACAGCAGCCTCACAGCAGGGATGGAGGCCTGATAGCCAGGTCTCCCCAGGACTTTGGCATCCAGTTGAGAGTAGATCTGTACCTAGGAACTGACTGAACAGTGATAGCACAACTTGCTCATGCAGCTGACTGAGTCTGATGAAAACCTGGTGCTCTGTGCTGTGCATCTTGATAGTGTTTGTCTCCATAGGTACTCTGAGACAGCCACAGGTCAGATGAATAGTAAGAAGTAGTGTGCCTGTTCCTCGTTAGATGGGAGTGCTGATATTAAATGTCCTCAGTTTGTAAGATCTTAGCTAAATGCTTTATGACTTTTATGTTCAACAAAGTCAATTTAAAGAAAAACCTTTATTTCTATGTATTTGCTTTTCTGTGGGTGCTTGCCTTGATAGACCTTGCTCATTAAGTAGCACAGCTCTAGAGACATTAGCACCTGTCACAGGCTCAGTGACAGGTGAACACTTGATGTACTTAAGAGCCCTGGAACATGGAAAGCACCAGTAAGCATGGGGACATTCCCCTCAGACAGCAGTAAACATGGGGATGCCCCCCTCAGGCAGCACGGCCATCTCATGTCTTCTTTTTGCCCTCTTAGCCTTGCTTCCTTGTTTGTTCCTTCGTTCGTTCATTCATTTGTTTGTTCATTCATTCATTCGTTCATTTGGTTTTGAAACAGGGTCTCACTATGTATTGGCGTAATTGGAGCTCACTGTGTAGACAAGACTGGCTTTTTCAAAGCACAAACCACACGGGAGTGTGTATCTCTGTAGCATTCTACAGGGCAGGGCTTGGAGAGTACTTGCAAGGTTTAGAACACAGTCCTGTGTGGCTGGCATGTGGTTAGAGAAGGGCTTCTGGGTCATGCCAGGACAGAACATGTAAGCTAAGCTGTGGACTTAGTAGTCCCCTGGGCAGTGGGTGTCTAAACAGGAAGCAAGGAGAATGACCATGGTGTCATGCAGCCCAGTATCACATTGCCTGGTTCAGGACTCTAGGATGCTGAAGCGACTGCTCCTGGATGAATGCAGACTCATACCACTGCTGCGTCTTCCTTGGAAGATGCACAAAACTCATGGCCCTTTCCTGTGCCCAGGTCCAGTGTTCCTGGGGAGAAAACAGAAACTCTGATACTGCAGACTGTGGGGCAGAAGAGACAACCCAGCATGGGCCTGACTTGGGAACAGTCCCCGGTGACAAGGCCTTCCAGGACAGGTACACTCACACAGAGGAGGACATCCCTCCCAGGCCTTCCTGAGCTGGCAGCCATGCAGTTGTCTGTGTGTCTCCAGGACTGGTGGAAGGTCTTCGGAAGCGACTGCTGCCTGCCTGGTGTGCCCCACTGGCCCATGGGCTCAGCCTACTCTTGGTAGCTGTGGCTGTAGCAGTTTCAGGGTGGATTGGTGCCAGCTTCCCTCCCAGCGTGAGTGTCATGTGGCTTCTCTCAAGCAGCTCCAGCTTCCTGGCCTCATTTCTTGGCTGGGAGCCCCTTAAGGTGAGAGGGCTCCTGGAGGGGAGGGGAGGGGCTACCAGTCTCATGCCTGCCAGCTGATCTCACTGCCTGCTGCAGGTACTGCTGGAAGCCCTCTACTTCTCACTTGTAGCCAAGCGGCTACATCCTGATGAAGACGACACTCTGGTAGAGAGTCCAGCTGTCACGCCTGTAAGTGAGCGTGTGCCCCGTGTGCGTCCCCCACATGGTTTTGCACTCTTCTTGGCAAAGGAGGAAGCCCGCAAGGTCAAGAGGCTCCATGACATGTTGAAGGTAAGCCCTGGCCAGCAGCAGCCCCACCTCATCTCCCGCTGTTTGCCCTGCTCCTGACCTCCAGTGGACAGTCAGGCCTTTGCACCTCCTGTCACCTGCTGCTCCGTATGGGTATTAATGTACATCTCAAGTTCCTGCCCCCACCTAGCCTAGAGGGTGCTGGGCACAGCCATTTTAGTTTACAGAGTCCATGTGTCTTCTCCCAAGAGGAGCATTAAGGACTCTAGGACTCTAGGACAGTGCTGCTGCTCCTTAGTGTGGACACCTGACGTGGGAAGTCTTAAAACCCTCGCTCTAGCCCTGTGGGAGTGGATCTGCTGATCAGAGCCATCTATCCCTGTCCCCCAGAGCCTCTTGGTGTACATGCTTTTCTTACTGGTGACGCTGCTGGCCAACTATGGAGATGCTTCTTGCCATGGTCACGCCTATCGCCTGCAGAGTGCCATCAAGCAGGAGTTGGATAGCCAAGCCTTTCTGGCCATCACCCGGTAGGGACACTCAGGACACATACATTTATACACTAGGCCAGGGTGGCACCGATGCCCACCAAGGCCCACTTTGGTTTTGTTGTTAGTCCATCCCACCCTGTAGGGAACATTTGGAAGTGTGTAGAATCCAGGGTGTCCTACAGCTCATGAGCCACATGTAACCCAGGATAGCTATGAATAAGTCCCAACACAAAATCATAGATTTTCTATTTAAAGCATGTGATGGTTTATGTTTTTTATTATTTTTGTTTACTTTTGTTTGTTTTTATAACTCAGTTGTACAGCTCTCAAACATGACCTTTATAGACAACAACATGTCACAATGTCATACAGAATGAACCTGTGTAATGAAAACTGC
The DNA here is from genome assembly GCF_004785775.1 of Grammomys surdaster. Classification (NCBI taxonomy): domain Eukaryota; kingdom Metazoa; phylum Chordata; class Mammalia; order Rodentia; family Muridae; genus Grammomys; species Grammomys surdaster. Next base: position 1,275,672 of record NW_021621401.1, on the reverse strand, counting down.
TATGTTGCCCAGAGAAGCAAAAGACTGGATATCCCTGACCTAGATACTGCTTAGTGGTCAGACCCAGAAGCATGCTGGGATACCCAGTGGGTAGAGAATTGGAGCACTGCTTAGTCAGTCTTCTGTGGTACACAGCACAGTATCAGGACAGAATTATGTGCTCCAAATGCCAGCAGTCCAAGAGTAGGGAACATGGGTCAACATTATTCCTTCTGGCTGCTGCAGCAGCACTTCCTGGACCCTGACAGCCTTAATCTCAGTGGTGGACTATTGTTGGCAGGTCTGATGAGTTCTGGCCATGGATGTCCCATGTGCTCTTGCCCTATGCCCATGGGAACCAGTCTAGCCCTGAGCTGGGACCTCCAAGGCTCCGGCAGGTGCGGCTGCAGGAAGGTAAGCAGGGGTGGTGGTCCATGCTTATCACTCTGCTCTATCCCTGGCAACCTGCAGCTTAGCTATTTGAACTCTGCTTAGCTGTGTGACGTTTGTCCTCCTTAGTTTTCTTCTGTTCCCTTTTTATAACATCATAATGTTTGCTTTATGGGTGGCTAGGAAATTTGGGGAGGTCACAGCACAGGAGCTCAGCTGAGTTGAACAGCAAGTCACCCATTGGGTTACATTATGTTCTGAGTCCTGGCCCTTTGCTTTCTAGCATTCTGCCCAGACCCTCCTAGCTCGGAGCACATGTGTTCAGCTACAGGAAGCTTGAGCACCAGTGACTATGGCATTGGCTGGCAGAGTGTGGTACAAAATGGCTCTGAGACATGGGCCTACTCTGCACCAGACCTGCTGGGGTGAGTAGAAAAAGAGCCTAAGGCCCCCCTGGGTGAGGGAAGGTCTCCAGAGGATCTTCTGGCCCCCTTGGGGGCATGCATGCCTACAGATGCTCTCAGAACTAGGGAGTTTCCAACCCTGCCCTGTCTCCACAGCGCCTGGTACTGGGGCTACTGTGCAGTGTATGACAGTGGGGGCTACATACAGGAATTAGGACTGAGTCTGGAGGAGAGCCGTGCACGGCTGGGTTTCCTGCAGCTGCACAACTGGCTTGACAGCAGGTGGGTGCTGAGCAGGGAAATGAACAGGAAACTAGCTGCTCCCTTGGCAAGCTTTCCTTCTAGCCAGCTGTCCATCTCTATGCCTACACCTGAGTCCCCTGTGCCCTGCCCTCCCTTCCCTGCCTCCTGTGTAACTGGTGATGTACAGTAGCCACTTCCCATCCTGTATCCTCTGCTCCTGTACACACGGCCCCTGTGCTGACAGCACCCTCCATGCAGGAGCCGTGCAGTGTTTGTAGAACTCACCCGCTACAGCCCTGCTGTGGGGCTACATGCTGCGGTTACACTGCGCCTCGAGTTCCCTGTAGCTGGCCATGCACTGGCTGCCTTCAGTGTCCGCCCGTTTGCATTACGGCGACTCAGCACCGGCCTGTCTCTGCCACTACTCACCTCGGTATGCCCTTCCATTTGACATCTCTCCTCAGGATCCTGATCATGCCCCCACAGGAATCTGAACACTTGACAACACCCCTCATTATCTCCTCTCAACCTTCCCCACCCCCAACTTAGGTGTGCTTGCTGCTATTTGCCCTATACTTCCTCATGGCCGAGGTGCATACTTGGCGCAGAGAGGGGTGTGCACGCACAGCAAGGCCTGATGCCTGGGCACGGTGGCTACTGGTGATGCTGACAGCAGCCACAGGGCTGGTACGCCTGGCCCAGTTGGGCATTGCTGACCGCCAGTGGACCCATTTTGTGCACGACCATCCACGCCACTTCACTAGCTTCGACCAAGTGGCTCAGCTGGGCTCTGTGGCCCGTGGACTGGCAGCTTCACTACTCTTCCTGCTTTTGGTCAAGGTGAGGGCCAAAGGTGCAGCTTGGTACATGACTAGGATCAGACTCCCATAGCCTGGTGCAAGCTGACAAATGCCTCCTTTCCACAGGCTGCCCAGCAGCTGCGGTTTGTGCGCCAGTGGTCTGTTTTTGGCAAGACATTGTGTCGGGCCCTGCCAGAGCTCATGGGAGCCACCTTGGGCCTGGTGCTGCTCGGCGTGGCCTATGCACAGATGGCCATCCTGGTAGGTTGCTGTTCTAGAGTGTAGCAGGGAAAGGGCCTCACCCAGGGTATGCCTTTATTTGTGTCTCTTTCCCACAGCTTATTTCCTCTGGTGCCGACACTCTGTACAACATGGCCCGAGCCTTCCTGGTGCTGTGCCCTGGGGCGAGGGTCCCCACTTTGTGCCCTTCTGAGTCCTGGTACCTGTCGCCTCTTCTGTGTGTGGGGCTCTGGGCTCTGCGAGTGTGGGGTGCCCTGAGGTTAGGGGCTGTCCTCCTGCGTTGGCGTTACCATGCCTTGCGTGGAGAGCTGTACCGCCCAGCATGGGAGCCCCAGGACTATGAGATGGTGGAGCTTTTCCTGCGTAGGCTTCGGCTCTGGATGGGCTTCAGCAAGGTCAAGGAGGTGGGTACGGCCCAGTGGGGGGGAGAGGGACACACCCTGGGTCTCGCGAGCCCAGGGTGCAGCCGGACTGACCGAGCCCCTGTGCCGCCCCCAGTTTCGCCACAAAGTCCGCTTTGAAGGAATGGATCCACTGCCTTCCCGCTCATCCAGGGGCTCCAAGTCATCCCCAGTTGTGCCTCCACCCAGCACAGGCTCAGAAGCTTCACACCCTTCCACCTCATCCAGCCTCCCAGATGGGCCAAGTGCTGGCTTAAGCCGCTCGGCACTGAGGCTGGAACCAGAGCCCTCACGCCTCCATGCTGTGTTTGAAAGCCTGCTTGTTCAATTTGACCGACTCAACCAGGCCACAGAGGATGTCTACCAGCTGGAGCAACAACTCCAGAGCCTTCGAGGCCATGGGCACAGCGGACCTCCTCCCTCTCCCCACCCTGGCTGCTTCCCAGGCTCCCAGCCACCTCTGCCCAGCCGTCTTGCTCAGGCCAGTCAGGGGCTAGATCAGACTATAGGTCCCAGCAGGGTGTGCCTGTGGCCTAATAATAAGGTCCACCCCAGCAGCACTTAGGCCCTAAGGGTCTTGGCCATTCCCTTCCCTGGGAATGCCTGGAGCTTCACACTGGCGTCTCGGAGCCAGGGTGAACACCACTCAGTATTACCTTCTGCTCCCCTCTAGGTTGGGGCAGGCAGAATGGCTGCATGCCAGTTCTTTTGGGTACAGGTATTGCTGCCTTCCTTACCTGTCCACCTATGGGGCTTCAGCACTTTAAAAAGGCTGTGTGGGCAGCCAGGACCCAGGGTCCCCTCCCCACAGGAGGACACAGCAGTATTGGACCAAGTGAGTACCCAGCCTCCAAGATGCTAATTTATTTCTCTCCCCCCACCCCACTCCCGAGTCCTCAGGTTCAGCGGGCTGTGCCCAGCTCTACCCCTAGGCGGCTGTCTCCTCTCGCTCCACTTGTCCTTTACCCGTCCCCTAAGTTATTACCTCTCGTTTCTGCAGCATACTCGCCCTCTAGCTACCACCCGCTTCCTATGTCCACCATCAGTAATTTATATGGGGTTAAAATGTATATTTTTGTATGTCAGTATTTTCTACTTGGGCTGAAAATGGGTCCATTGTTATCCAGGGTAGGGGTGCAGGGGAAGCTGCAGCTATTACTGGATCCGAGTCTGGCCTTGGGCGGGTGCTGGACAGCAATTAGGGCCACCATGGCCTTGTTTTCCTCCCTTGTCTGGGACCAGGCTGCATGCAGATCTGCTGGTTTCAGATCTGAGCAAGGGCAGGACTACTATGGGATAAAAGATGCCAAGAAGTTATTGGACAAGCCCACCAATGGGGCTGGCCCCGTGGTGGGGGAAAGAGAATGTATGTGATGGCGCCTGCCTGCTTCTGTGGGCTCAGCTGCAGCTCTAGCCTGGATTCTACCCCAACCCCAAACAGACAAGACAAAGTCAAATAAAGAAGCTGTCTGACTGCTGTCTGTGCTGCTCTCTGAACTCCACCGGCCAGATGGGCGTGGGCAGTTTATTTCATTTTAAGAGTGCAGTCGGGAGGAGTTATTGGACATGGGAGGGCCAGCTGCACAGCTAGCCACAGGACTCTAGTCATGGGTCTGGTGACCTCACACAAACTCTGTGAAGTCATCCACGGAGGAAATGAGGCGTTTCCGCTGGCCTGTCTCATAGGTGGGTGTAGCCTCAGTAGGGGCTTGAGCTGGGACTTTGGTGTGGGCTGGAGGGTGCATCAGAGGCAAGCTTGGGTTTGAATAGTGCACCTCTTCACGGATCTAGAGAAAGAGAAAGCTTTGGCAGTGAGCCCAGAAGTTCTGTTCCAGCCAGATTCAGACATCACATCTCTGAAGCCCTGTCCTCCCTACCCGCTGGCGGAGACGCTTAATATGGCGGAGTCTGGCGATCCACTTGGAGGGGTAGATGTCAGTGGGGTTGGATCGGCTGTGGTGTACCTGTGAGGCCATCTGGAGAGGACAGAGCAGGATGGTGACAGTGAGCTCCATCACGGAGCACCCACATTCTCTCCCAGACACAGCCACCACTCACGTTGGCATGCAGGGCCATCTGTCGGGCCACAAAGGACAGGTTGCGGTCAGACACAATCTTGGCTACACTGGTGTCCACAAGGCCCTCCATGTCTGTGGAGATAAATTGCTCATATCTGACTCAGGCCAAAACTGCCACCCTACCCCAGCTGGGCCTCACCTTTCCTGCACTGCAGGGTCAGTAGGTTGCATTTGTAGTCCAGCGGTGTGATGATCACATGGACAAAGTTGAACTGGCCCTGCCCAGACAAGAGGAAAGTCATCCCGGCATGAGCATGTGGTGAAGGCCACTCTGCTTCACTGCTGTGTGGAGGTTTATCACCTCAACAAGGCGGCATTTGGCCACCTGCCTTTGTCTTCTCTCTGACTAAACCACCTACTCTGCATCTGGGCCCTAACAGACTTGTTTATGTGTTTAGCTTAAAACATACAACCTGTTTGCAGTCTGCCTGGCACTCCTAAAGTACTCTCGACACACATACACAGACTATACATAAGAGACAGAGCTGAGGCTATTCTCCCACGATGACACTGCCCAGGAGCCCCTATAAACTGGCTTCCCAGAGCCCTCATCTCCCTCAGCTGTGATATAGTGCAGACCCAAGTGTGTTACAATGTGTCCAACAAGGACTTACAAGCCACTGTGAGCAGACAGCATTCCTGCTGAGCACTGTACACCCACCAGGACATAGTTACCTACTTAGGAGGACCACAGCTCATCCTAGATATGAAGAAAGGCTTTGTGATCATGTCTCCTGTGTCTCTGATAGCCTGTCTCAGTGCATGGGACTCCCAAAAGCGTACCCTCCCAAGACACTCAAGGCCACTTCAAGATACACCAGCAGGCATTTCTGTAGATGGCCTGGGCTGCTGGTCAGCCTGGCAATGGGAGTGGCAGAGCTCAGCCATTGTCTAGGTACCGCACATGGAGATCTCTCACCTTAATGGTGCCCAGCTTGAAGTCCTCACCAGAATCATTGTAGATGATAGAAACAAAATCATTGCCCAGGTGCCGTTTCTTGTCACAGCGGTGCTTGTCCCCATCCTTGGTGGGCATCAGGGTGGCAATGTGGAAAACAGCTGTAGGGTGGGTGACACTGGACTGGGTGCCAGGACAAGACACCAAATGCTGGGCCTAAGGGCCCAGGCTCAGACCTCTGTATCCCTCCAGATTCTCCTGTTGTAGGTTTTTTTTTTCCAGAGGGCGGGGCTTGGAAGCAGGCCTACCTAGAACAGTACACACCTTGCATGATGTCATCATGCCAGCAGTAGGTGAACTGTCCATCCTCGCCACACACATCTAGTCCACCTAAGTACACCTTGTCTGGTTGGCAGTCCTTGAGCTCAATAAGCCGACCCAGGCCTGTCAGAAACTCCGTGTACCTATAAGAGCCATGCTCATTTGATAGGATGGCCAGCTCACTGCTGCTCTGTGGAAAAATCCAGGGGATGAGAATACCACCAGTTCAACCATCATAAGTCTGGCAGATTCGGCTCTGATGGAAACCCTCTCCCACTCGGTACTTTGGTGCTTACAGCTGTCCAGTCTATATACATGGGTGTCACCTGGCCTCCCTCCTTTCTCTACCCCTACACATTCAGCTAGCAAAATCAACATACCCAGAACCCTAGCACTGTTCAGCAACCCTGCAACCAAACCCAAGCCTGTTCCTCTCGCTTGGATAGTGACCACCTAACTCCATCAAGGCTCTACACAGTAGGGGGATACTTTTCAAAATGCTGGCATTAATGGTGGCTCAAAGTAGTAGTACAGGGTCCCTACCTCACTCAGAAGAAAATTATGGCTCACATTCATATATTGGGCTGAGACTGTCCATGATGGCCCTTTATCCTGCCACTTAGCTACACTCACTCAGTGGCCCACCCTGGGACCTCAGAACTCTGCTATTGCATGCATGCACCCCACAGTCCTCACAGCTCTGTATACCAACTGGCCTGCCATCTCACGGCTGTGCTTCTGGCTACGGCTCAACAAGCTCCCAGCACTCTAGAGTATCAAAGAATCAGAGACTGAACTCTGAGGTGGGAGAGACCTAGACACACTGTTGAGATCCAGTAGTCCTATGCTGACCCCAGGGCCTTACCTGGCCTTCTCCCACATACAGGACAGCAATCTTGTGAGTGTCATAGGATGGGATTTGGTCAAGGAGCTGCACTGACCGTTCGAAGGACTGTAGGCACACAGAGCCTATGTGAGTTCAGAGTGGACACTACCCTGCCACCAGCCACCAACCCAGATAGCCTACATAGCACCAGTCCTCAGGATGATTGTCTCTACCCAAGTAGAACACAGCCTGCTGCCACGAGGGGCTAGACCCTCTGTGACCCCACTCCCTCTTTCCTGTGGCAGAGGGAAGGCCAGCCTACCTCATTGGGCAACAAGATGGGCTTATTGGACTCATCACCAAAAAAGGGCGAATGGTAGAGCTGTAGAAACACAAAGCTGCAGAGAGAGCACTGGTCAGGGCAGGGCCAGGATGGAGGCCCCACCTGCAGAATGGCAGGTCCTAAATGCTATGGCCAAGGACCCACCCTCCTTATGGCTCCCACAGGGAAGACACAAGAATCCATGTCTGCCTGTTCTCCCATGCAGTATTTGGGAGCTCTAGCCAAGAAGAAAGTGTATCCCCTAGAGTTGGTAGCAACCTGGGATTTGTGCCCACCTAGGGTTGATGCCAGGCACCTTTTCGGCACTGGAGGCCGCAGCTCTGCTCTTGAAGTTATCCCTTTCTACCCTCTTTCCCCTTCGTGACGGAGCTGAATCAGAGATGGTATAGCCTCGGGGCCGGAGGCCACTGGGGGAGCGGGGAGAACTGGAAGGCAGGGGACCTTCAGGTGGGACTGTGATACGGTTCTCTTCACCTGGAGCTGACCAGGTAGCTGCTTCCCCATCCAGGATCCCCGACTGGGACCGGACCTTAGCCTCAGGACTCAGCCGTCCAATGTCAGTCTTATCCCCTAGGTCTCCAAGGATGTCCTGTAAGGTCTGCAACTCAGGAGAAGAGCTAGACTTGCTCAAAGGCTGTGAGGGTTGGAAGGAGAGGTCCACTGCAGGCCGAGCCCCCTCAGAGGAGATGGCCCGCTCAATGGGGATACCCCCTGCAGCCAGCTCCTCCAAGTGGGACTTTTCTTCCTGGCTAGATGCTGAGGATGACTGCAAAGACAGTTTGGAAGAAACACTGTTAGAAGGCACTTAAGCACCTGGTCCTCTGGCTCCCCCTCCCGTCTACTGGCAGTGCCTGTCATCCCTTCTGACAAACTGAAAAAGGCCCACAATAAATGCCACCCAGATAGAGGGGGAGAGACCCAGATGGTGGGAACAGAAGCGACATGGGGAAGAACTAGCATTTCTTAGTCAGGAGAACCTATCAAGTTCACACAGCAAGTTAACACAGTACAGAGATAGACGCTATGCCACCTGCCCCAGTTTTCCCAATAGTTGCCCATGACACTCACCCTGCTGTAGGTGTCAGACCGCTGGCAGTGCCTGTCTGTACCTAACACTGCCTCGAAGTCCTCCAATTCGGGGGGCTCCACTGGCACATGAGCCTCTCCTGAACTTCCCTCCTCAAGAACCACGGCTGAGTCTGGGAGGATACAGACAGGGCTGCTTGCTGTGTGCTGGGGAGGTCGGACACTCATGTGACCTCAGAACACCAGCTTCTCCCTGAAGGAAGGGCAGCACCCTGCAGAGCTTTCCACCCTGTGGCCGCTGCTGGAGCAGGCCAAGATGGACTCTGACAGCCTGGGGAACCCTGGCTCTAATACCTCCAGCAGGCCAGTGTGCAGCAGCACTACCCACCCCTGCAGCACTGGCAAGGCAGGTAGGAGAGCAGGGTAAGAATCCCCACTCAGGAAGGGCTCCAGCGTGGGAGGGGTACAGGGTCTGAAGCCAACTCTGAGGCTAAGGAAAGAGGCCTTGTTTCTCCAGGGCTTTGGACCTGAGAAAGAAGCTGACAGGATGCCCCTATATGCAGACTTGTAGCCCACTCTGAGGACAGAAGCTTCAAGTCTGGTACTTGAGAGAAGGCATGAAGTCCCTCAGCAGCACATGCCTGGACAGGGTGTGAGTAAAAAGCAACCAAGGGTCAGTGCAGCCTGACTGACACCCTCCCCTAGCTCCTGCTCACACTCCAGCAGCCATGTAGATAATGCCCTTCCAAAACTGGTCCTTTACACATGAGAGAATCTGCCGGGCAACCTTCAAGAGCCAGTGGCAAAGAGCTAGGGGCCTTGTCATCAAGGTCCTCAACCAGCTATGATGAAAGGAGATGCACAAATGATCAGATCATCAGAAGCCAGGAAAAGGCTCACCTGAGCCCTAGGACCAGGTTCAACCCAACAGCTGCCACCCACAAGGGAAAAGAAAACCTACCCAACCTATCAGCCAGAGGCCACATACAGCTCAGAAGCAAAGCTCAGCTCAGAAGGACATGTGTCAAAGCGTTCTCATGGGCTAAGCACAAGTGTCCTACACAAGATGTCCTCATGTCAGCCAGGACCCTGCTCCCCAAGGGTGATGACAAGCTCAGCCAGCTATGGAAGGGTGACCAGATGAGGGAGGAGGAGAACAGCATCTATGAGGCAGAGTGGTGCTCTGCAGACCACATGGTTTCCTCACAGGGATGCGCCAATACCTGCCCAGGAAACGCTCCTGTGCAGCTGTCCTTGGCAGCTGGACTGGTACAGGGAGGAGAAAGAAGCCACTGCAAGGTAACCACGCGAGTAGCCTCGTCAGCAGCAGAGACTGCACCAGGCCGAGCAGAGAGGATGGGCGTGGCCCCGGGCCTGGAGAGGAGAGAGGGGAGGGCCAGCGGCGGCCAGGGCCGGCACACAGGGCTCCCAGCTCTCCAAACAGCATGCACAGCCTTTGGGAGGTCAGTGCTGGCCAGCTACTGACATATGGATATCCTGAGCCTCCAAGTACCTTCTATGGCCGTGTATGACCAAGGGCCTAGCTGGGCAGGGATGGCAGGCTGAAGCACCCAGGCAGGCAGGCTCAGGCATCCCACCCCAGGCCCGGGGTATGCTCAGCTGCCCACAGAGCCTCCTCACCCAAGGCCAAGCCCATCATGGAAGTGCTGCCAAAGGCTCCAGAGAGCTCCACCCAGACACTGCCAACTTCAGCAGCGTACTGATGGTGCAGCAGGTACCAGTTTCCAAGGAAGAGGGCTTCTTCAGCAGGCATGAGCCTACTCCTAAACTTTAGGGACCAGCACACTAGTATCTCCCCCAAAACACCCTGAAAACTACGCGTGAGAGGCCTCAAAGGAGGAAGCCATGCTGCCGTCAGACAAGGCATCTGAGCTTGACACTGCCCATGCTCTGTGCTCACCTGTATTAGAGCGTGGGAGAGTAGGAGGTTTGGCTGTGCCAGCCGCGGGCACTGACAATGACTTGTACAGGGCCGTGTCCCGGTGCTCCTTGAAGCGTTCAGCAGCCATCAGGGCATTGGACAACTCTTGCAGGGGCATGTTGTTGATGTCTGAGGAGAAGGGGCTGAGCGGGTTCTCCAAGCTCATCAGCCAGCTGGTGTTTCCTGAGGGTGGGTGGCACCTACGCCTTAGGCCACATGTCACAGTCACACCCCATTCCTAGCACAATCTCCAACAGCCTATACCTACTCACACCCTGTGGTGCTGAGCACCACACGGAGGCCAGGCAGGCCAGGCTCAGACACACAGCAGGGCAGGGGCTCCTGAGACAGCCCGGCAGCTTGTACCACATCCCCATGGCACCCATGACTGTTCCTGAGCCTAGGGTCTTCATTAAGCCCCTCCTGGTGACTGGCATGCCCCTGCTGCAGGCTAAATTCATATGCTAAGCTCAGAGAGAACCTCAGAAAGTGACTGTGGGAATGGTAAAGAAGTTAACAAGGTCAGATGAGATTACAGGGTGGCCCCCGTCTAATGACTGGTAACCACATAATAAAGGATCTGGGCTCAAGCATGAGGACAAAGAGAGAAAGAAGCCACTTGCAGGCTCAGGACAGGGCTCAGAAGGAGTCAGCCCCACCCACACTGAGTTTCATCTTCTGCTCTTCTACACCGGGAGACTAAATGTCTGAAGGACAAGCTACCCTGTTTGGCACTTTTGCAAGTGCCTCAGCTACCACATGCCCCTGAAGACCAGCCTCTATGCTTGTTGCTCTGGGTCTACAGCCTGAAGACCAAGGTACTCTCTCCAGGCTGCCTCCTTTCTCAGTACCTGTGGGCCTGCGGACCAAGATTTCTGCCCATCCCTGGGTCAGTAAAGGCACGTAAGCTGCCAAGTTCGTCTTCTCTGCTGTTGGAAGCTGGGTTCCTGCAGAGGGCTTCTCAGACTTTGCTGCTGGTGCAGTCTGTGGTCCTAGAGTAGCAGGGCCACCTGGGGTATACGGAGCTGAAGTCTCCAGGACACCAACTCGAAGGCCGTGGCCCCCTAAAAACAAGGAGTTTAGAACTAGTGACCATCAATTGCCCATTAAGTCTCCAGCACAGACACAGAGTCCAGTCAGCCTGGAAGCAATACTGCCCATGGAAAGCTGGAACAGGGCAGCCTCAGGCCCTGGGTTTTGGCCCTTTAAGAGTGAAAGCCTCAGAGAGATGGCTCAGCGGTTAAGAGCACTGGATGCTCTTCCAGAGGACCCAGGTTCAATTCCCACCATCCACATGGCGGTTCACAATTGTATGTAATTCCAGTTCCAGGAGATCTGACACCCTCACACAGACATACATGTAGACAGAACACCAATGTACATAAAATAAAAATAAAACAAATAAATCACTAAAAAGGTTTTTTTAAAAAAAAAAAAAAAAAAAAAAACAGGCAGTACTGGTGCATGTCTTTAATCCCAGCACGGGGGAGGCAAAGGCAGGTGGATCTTTGTGAGTTTGAGGCCAGCTTGCTCTACAGAACAAATTCTAGGACAGACAGGGCTACACTGAGAAACCCTGTCTTGAAAAACAAAAAAACAAAAAAAAAACAACCCTGGGCAGTGGTGGCACACGCCTTTAATCCCAGCACTTGGGAGGCCTGAGACAGGTGGATTTCTGAGTTCAAGGCCAGCCTGGTCTACAGAGTGAGTTCCAGGACAGCCAAAGATATACAGAGAAACCCTGTCTCGAAAAACTAAAAATAAATAAATAAATAAATAAATAAACAACAACAACAAAAACCAAGAAGGAGGAAGAAGGAACAGAAAAAAAGTAAGGAGGAAGAGGAGAAAGAAGAGTGATGGCCTCCTGAGCAGAGAACAGCAAAGGGTGCTGATACCCACCCACTGACCCACAACTCATAACCGAGAGCACTCCACTGATGAGCAGAGAGGTACCATGCTGCTATACACTGACGGAGACAAGTATCCTACAAGGACCATATCCAAGAGCCATCAGGAAATAGCCAGTCATAAAGCCAGCCAAAGTCCTTCAGCTCTTTTGCACATTGGTTCAAATTGAGAGCTAGCTGAGGGACAACGGGTATTCGTCAGGAAATGGCTTGGGTAGAGCCTTACCTGACATGGAGCGGACCCGGTCCCGGGCCCCACGGGACACCTGCTGCCCAGCCTGGGACTCCAGTTTGGCTGGTGCTTCCTTTGTCTGCCTCACACGTGTGCCAGGATCAGAGCTAAGAACAGAATTACCCATATAGGGTCAACCATGGTCCCCCAGGGTGTTTAGGGACACAGTATACACAGAAGGGAGGGACAGTCACCTTGACTCTGAGCCACCCTGCAGGTCCCCGGAGTCCAGGCCCAGCAACGACCGTGTACCAGTTCCCACACTTGTTGTCACAGTGACAAGCTTATTTCCAACCAGCCAGGTTTTGGTCCTACCCCCTGCCAGGAGGAACTCTCCCACAGGGGACCTAAAAGAGTAAGCGTGTCCACCTCCTGCTTGTATGTCCAGGGTCAAAGGGAACTCCAGACAGTGAATCTCAGCTCCTGAAGGCCAGCAGGACCTCAGGAGCCCAGAGCAGCTGCCACCTGAGGAACAAGTAGACAGCTGCCCCGCCCACCCACAGAGCCCCAGTCCTGTAGGTCCTCACACCTCTTGGGGACCGCAGTAAAGTTGGAGAACACATATCGGGCCATCATGTCCAGACATGTTTCTGTGAGCTCCAAGTGGAGATTCTTCAAGTTGTCATCAGCCTGGGCCATAGAGTTCTCATCCGCAGACCCCAGGCTGGCGCTGGTAAGGGACGTCTGTATTCTGCTAGAGGGAAAAATCATGCCTGGGTTAGAGTCAGGGCTAAGGGCAGGACCGTGCTGAGTCGCCTACCACCAGGAGCCAAAGCTCAATGCATGCACGGCCGAGATGGCCTTGCTCAGAAAGCCCACCAGGCCCAGGGCACAGTGGCTAGTAGAGCTACAACCTCACAAGCCCTGTGGACCACGTCATCCCAGAGAGGAAGGGAGGCATAAGCCCCCTGTCTGGAGCACAGCGGAGAGGCTGGGGAGACAGAACATCCCTCTCCCCAAAGCACACAGGAGTTAGCCATGGCTGCAGCCCACAGCTTAGTCATGCAGACTTCAGAGACCACAGGAGGACAGAGCAAGATTGCATTCTGCCCACAGGGCCACCTCCTGTCAGGGACGGGGAGTGGTTGAGCTTTCTGGGCTAAGTGAACTGGGGTGACTGGTCAAGTCCCACTCATGCCCCAGGAGCCAGAGGAAGGCCTTTTGTAGGTTTGATTCTGACATGAATGTCAGCTCTTTAGCCACATTTTGGCTATAAAAGGTCTGCCAGAAAAAAAGAGGTGATGGGGGGGTACTACTGAGCACTTCACTGTCCCTCACTCTCAGAAGTCATACTGAGCACCTCACTGTCCCCTGCTCTCAGAAGCCTCGCTGAGGTGGAAACCCAAGGCAGGGTGACTGAAGCCACACCCACGAAGGGCTGGAAGGTGAGGGAGATATGCCCTTTCACAAGTGCAGACACAACTCACAGAAAGATGCTAGCACCTACCTCTGGGGCCCAGCATCTCCCCCACCCTTCCAGGCTGGCCTCCACTCCAGATCCCTATACAAAAGCCTCTAGTTCCTCTTAGAATGAAGCCCAAGAAGAAAATCTGCACTACAGAATGTGATGCCACACTTAGGGTAGTGTGTCTGCCACCTGCACAGGAGCAACCTGGATTTGCAAAGTGCTCGGCCTTGCCTTTGTGGTACCAACCTGAGGGGCTGACACTAGCCTCCCAATTTTCTCAGAGCAGCTACTCTGGCTCTAGTCAGGGAGGGCTTGGAGGATGATCTCTGAGGAGGCTGTGCAGCCAACTGTGCTTGTACAGGGCTTGGACAGAATGCAACCTTCCCACCCTTTGCCGCCAGGCTCTGCTAGGCTGGGGCCAGGTTGTCCTCCAGCTCTTGTCAGGGAGAGCTGCCAGCAGGCGAGGAGGTCATGCATGCAGCCCCATGCACCACCACCCGGGTGCTCACGGGGCCAAGCTCCAGGTCCGTGCCCCCCACCCGACACAGCCCCACTACCTGCGGACCACATGTTCAGATACACTGATGCTGCGGCACCGGAAGGCCTCGGCTGCACAGCTCTCTTTGAATTCTTTCACAGGTGGAGAGTTATTCAGGCCTTGTTTGGGGGCTCTGGCTATCCTCAAACTACCGGGCGAGGAAGGAAGCCCCAAGCCCCAGAGAGCCCAGCTCCCAGGAATGGGAGAACAAGCCATTGGAGGGGTGAGGAGGAAAGGTCCCAGGCCACAGGGTCAAGATGGAGAGGTCCCGCGGGTGAGATGAACAACAGAACCATGCCAAAGGACAGTGAGCAGGGGAAGAAACAGAAAACAAAAATGCATAAAAATACAGCTTGTAAATGCGACTGAGAAAAAATGTAAGGTTTCACGCATGACACCAAAACAAAAGACACAGTGCAAATTAAATGTGTGGATCGCCCGGCACGGCAGATTCCAGGCTAGGCAGACCAGATAGCCCTGCTTACCCTATAGAGAGGCCTTGAGGTTAGGGCCTGCAACTCACTGTGGAAAAAGGCTACTTCTCAACACAAGCCCCTGAGGGGCCGAAAGCCCCTAAGAGAAGGTGGCTCTGGCCAAGGATGGTCAAACTGACAATCTTCGGCCCCAACCGTGGGGCTTGAGTCCAGGCTGCACTGGAAAGTGCCGTATCCCACCCAAGGAGAGCTGAGCAGCCCGCAGGAAGCGGGGCAGGCAGGGCGGCAGGGCATGAGGTGCAAACGGAACAATGAGGACCAGCACAGCTCTGCTTTCAGTTTGGCACAAGCAGCTGTGATGGCAAAGAGCGTGTCCCTGATGAGCAAGCTCTGGAGGAAGAGGGGTAGCTCTGGCTGAAGGCTGGACTAACCAGAGACCATGGCACCAAGGAGATGTCTCTGGGCTCTCCCTGGCCAGTCCCAAGTCGCAGCTGCCATCTTTTACTCGTGTTCCAGCGCAGTGAGGCCCAGCCCTGTACACAATCCTGGCCCAGAGAGGCCAAGATACTGGCACGGGCTCCACATCTAGCAAATGGGAGGTACCAGCAGCCTTTGCAGGTCCTGCCCAAGGGCATCTTAGCCTCAGGTCACCATGAACAATACACCCCTTCATTCCTAGTCCCATGTTCACTGGCCTAGAGGTCACTAATCACACGTCACAGCCCGGGGTCCCAGCCCACTTGACATCAGGTATACCCCAGCAGACCCCGAACCTTTTGGGTCTCTCATTAAGACTGGTGCTCCGTGCTCTGAAACTGTCCTTCTCAGGGGTATCATCGAAAGACAGGAGGACATTGGAACGCAGACCCTGGAGAAGGGGCAGAGACACAAGCCGTGAGAGGGGATATGGGAGACCAGATCTGCAGTTCTCTTCCCACGCCTACCTCAGGTTGAGCCAGTAGCCAGCTCAGCATAGCCAGCTCCTAAGTGTTGGAGCCCCAACCATGGCCCTTGGACTAACCTTAGTGATGTAAGGGACAAAATCCTTCCGAAAGGGCAGTCGACATCTGATGAACCACATCGCAATGACATGATGGGCCAGACACACAATGTACTGGTTAAACCTGGTGGAAGAAGAGACAGAAGCTCTGGTCTCCCCCTCGGAGTCAGGGGAAACTATCATGAGACTCTTAAGCTTGGAGCCCACTCTACTGCCAGAGGCTGGGACGGGCCCATGGCTCTGGGGGCCCAGGCAGGCAGACTTACTTGGAGGGGTTGGTGTATGGCAGGGAGATGGCGAACACACTGGCATACTGCTCGGCGGCGAAGTTCCTGTAGAGGTGGGGCAGCCTGGCCAACGCTGTGACACAAGAACAGCCATCAGGGGAGCCCGGCCACAGTGCCGCACATCAGCGCTCTGCACTTCATTTCCAACAGTCAGGGCAGCTACCCACAGCCAGCTAAACAGAGGCTTTGAATCCAGGTCTCAGCCACCCATCCTAGGGACAAGCAACCTACGGTTCCTAGATCAAACCTAGACTATGGCCTACAGCTGATGATCCATGCGCTGCAAACATTTTGAGAATCTTTACAGGGTAGTAAGCAACACAAAGTCTATGTGGCCCACAAAGTCTCAACTTTCCACTCTGGCCACTCCCACCAAGTGCTGAGCCAGCTGTCTAGTATCTCAAGACCCAAGGCTACTCAGATACACAGGAGGTAGGAAAAGGGACCAGTACAATGCCCTGAATGTCTGCAAGTTCTGACAAGGGAGGGAACAAAGCAAGTAAAATTCGCAGAATCCATGTGTTCTAAGAGCAGAGAGAGGCTAAAAAAGAGCCAGTCAAGTATGGGGCAGAGGCTGAGATGGGCAGGCAGGGTTATGAGCAGAAAGAAAAGGAATGGACTATCCTAGACCAGACAGCAAAGCACCAAAGTACCGGGAAAGCTAGCAGGAGGGGCAAGGCCCTGAAGCAGCAGAAGTGCCAAGACCTGTGTCCCCCAGGGAGGCCAAACTGTACACAGTCAGAAGGGCTGGAGAAGTCACAGGGAATTGCTCAAAGGTACAGGCTTACACTCAAAGGTCCACCCACAGATACACATGTACAGGTTCTGTAAGCAGAACCACACACACTCACTAGACAGAAACTCGAGGAGGGGGATGGCCATGCTGGCTGTGGCAGAAATGTGTGTCAGCTTCACCACCAGGACAGGGAGCGCCTTGATGATGATGTCGGGCATCTCCACACTGCAGATGGCCAAGGCTACCACGCACTGGCTGGCACAGCGGTAGATAAGGCCTTGTTCCAGGCAGTAAACCATCTCACGCTAAGGGAAGCAAGATACAAGACACAATGGATCTGCCTGCCATCAGCTGGCAAGGTCCCCAACCCTGCCCAGGAGGGCCAAGCTGCTCTGGTACACCAGGTACTTCCCTAGGCCAAGCTGCTCTGGTACACCAGGTACCTCCCCAGGCCTTATTTCTTTCTTTTGCCTGCTTTAAGATGATTCCTGAAGGAGAGTGGGAGCAAGCCTTAGAAATGCCCCTCAATGCCTAAGTGAGCCTAGCTTCACAGATGGTACCTCACCCTATGGCCAATAGGATGAAACTAGATGTCCTGGGCTCACAACCCCATCACTCTGGGCCTTCCAAAGAACTAGTCTTCAGGGGAGGCACCAACTGATGTAGCAAGTCTCTCCTGGGTAATACCTTCTATGAAGATAACAGTAAAATGACATTTCAGGCCACAGACTGGGGCTCACTACCCCTGAATATTTCTGCTTTCCTGAAGCCAACCCTCAGAACCATTTCAGAGTCAGAGAGCCTTCTGAGCCAGCTGAGAAGGCATAGTGGCAGCAGGGGTTGTGGAGCACACCCCGTGTGCTGGGGCATTCTAGTCTAGTTGGGCCTCAGGGTCAGTCCCCAACGCTGCTGCAGTCAGGAACCTGGCCTCAGGAAAAGACAGGTCCGAGCTCCAGTCCCTCCTGCCTGCCAGGGCTGTGAGCAGGCTCCTGAGCTCAGCAACAGCTCCATTTTGCCATGGAGACATAGTAGAATCTAGGGGACACAGGGAGGGTGGTAGAGAACAGCACAGGACAGGAAATGAGCACTGTATGACTCTGATAAGGGAAGTGACAGCCAGGGGTCCTGACCGACCACCACACTTCTTAAAGCTGTTCTGGTCACTGGTCCCCAAACCTAACAAGAAGAGTTCAAGGAGTGCTTCTCAAAGGGGAGGTCCTGCTGAGGAGAGGACAATGGGCACAGCCAGAGGTCCTTATCAAAGCCCAGAGCCTGCAGAGAACTGACAACTTCTGTAGAGACTGGGTTTTTCAGTTGCCCGCACTCCCTGGCTGGCAGGCAGTGGCCCACAGTATGGAACAAAGCCAAATGACTTCACTCTGGTCCAGCAGCCAGCTCACAGAGTGCCCCTTAGTCCCACTGTCCCTCCGCCCATCTCTCACCTGTCTGGTCTTGTCCAAATAGCTGTGATAAGATATCAATGCTGTTAGCACGGGGACCACAGCCAGGTGCAGGTCAGTCCTCGAGAAGCCTTCCGGGGCCCCGCGGAGCCGCTCGAGGGTCTTGGGGGCTGAAAGCTAATGTAAGACACAGCCCTGAAACCTCAGTCCCACAGCATGACTCCTCAGGAGGCCAGGCTGTGCTAGGGAAGCCCAAGAACCTTCCAGGCAGAGGTCTTTGTGAGACAACCCTCAACTTGTAACAACCATTCCGGGTGCTCTAGTCTAGGGGATGAACACTGAGTAATATGCCTGTGGTGGTCTGAATGAAAATGGCCCCATAGACCCATAGAAAATGGCACTACTGGAGATGTGGCCTTGTTAGAATAGGTGGGGCCTTCTTGGAGGAAGTGTGTCATCGTGGCGTGAGTTTGGTGTCTCACTTGTCTCTTTCTGCTGCCTGTAGACCCCGGTGTGGAACTCTCAGCTCCCTCTCTGGCATCACGTCTGCCTGCATGCTTCCCACCATGATGGTAACAGACTAAACTAAACCCCTGAACTATAAGCCAGCTCCAATGAAATGTTTTCCTCTATGAGAGTTGCCATGGTTACTGTGTCTCTTCACAGCAATAGAAACCTTGACTAGGGACCTCAAATGGTCCTTGACTAGGGACCTCAAATGCTCATATCTGGGATGGGATGGGATGGATCCCTAGGCCATTTTTGGCAGTATAGCCTCTGGCCTCTGTTAGCCCCAGGAGCATGGTCTGGAGTCAAGGCTTATTCTGAAAGACACAGGACCCTAGCTAGATAGTATAAGTGTCTGTGAGGAACAGCCTATATGGAGGAGAAAGCCTATACTATAGCCTACTGCAAAAGCCCACCATAAATGACAGAAGAGGAGCTGGCCCGGAGCTGTGGTGGGCGTTACCATGGAGCAGAGGGCAGAGGACAGCTGGTCCACACTGCAGGGGGAAGTGAAGATGAGCACTTTGTAGCGCAGCGACTCGGGCAGCTTGGTGAGCACCAGCTTCAGCACCTTCCAGTCGCTCTCCTGGAGGAAGGGTTGACAATGGAGGGAGGGCTCTCTAGACCTCGGTAACAGAAGGCTTCATCCGTAGTTGGCGCTGTGCGCTGCTACACAGCTACCAGGCTGAGATCGCTGCTCCTTTGCCACAAGGTATGTACGGAGCCTTGACCTCCATCCCTCAATTGCACTGCAGCCACTGCTCAAAGACAGCCTTGGACACTGACAGTACCTGCGACAATGGTGGCTGCGTCCCGAGGCCGGACTGAGTGGACACCCAGCAGAGAGCCAACGCCCCCTCCAGTTATTTAGTACAACTTCCTCAGACGAGCTCTGCCTCTCTCACCTGCCCAGCAAGGGTCCAGTAACTGCCTGCCTCAGCACAGGGGGGTTCCCAAACCCCCAAACAACTTCTATACCAGCTTCTTCTACAACAATGACACAGTGGCAGAAAGCTAAATCATAGCTGACGGTGCAAGGGAGCACACAGCAATCCAAAAGCCAAGACCTCTGACAGAGAGCCAGTGCTGCCCTAAGGCCAGAGCCACAGAGAGGACACGAGTCATGGCTCTTGACTTCTGCCTAGTTATATCTCCATCAGGGATAGCCCACTCCCAGAGCCAAACCATAAGCAGTCCTGAAAACCATCAACACACTATGACAGAAGGCCTGGATACTCCTAGGGAACAACTCACCAGCTCCAGTGTTTCCGGGGACTCTGGGCCTTCCCCTCCCTCTGTGCCCACACTGCCCTGATCTCTTGCCTGGCATCTTTAGTCACTGCATAAAGCCATACTACCCACCTCTAGGCTTTGCTGACTCCTGTCTCAGGCCTGACTTCAGGCTTACCTGGTAGATACCCCACCTGTGCCCTCCCCATGAGGTGCATGCTGATATAGGGTTACTATTATCTGGGTACATATCTAAGTCCCGTTGTAAAACTTCACTCACACAGGGTTGTTTCAAGAATTTGATACCCTTAGGGTAGAGACAGTTCAGTCTGCCCTGACAGAAGCTAAGCAGGCCCATCTCACCTGCTTCAAACACTGCAAGAGGACACGGAAGAGCAGGGAGTAGGGTAGGTGGCCAAGCCGCACAGCAGGGCCTGTGGGCACAGGGCTAGGGGGCCCAGTTGGAGGTGAAAGAGGCCCACTGGCTTTCTTCTCTGAGGCCCTATCCAGTTCCCTGTGGAGGCAGATGGGACAATCAACAGGCAGCACCACACTGAACAAGGAAAATGACATGGTCCCTCCTGGCCCCGGCTTTTGCTGGCATCCCTTCTGGACAGTTCCTCTTACATGAAATAACCCTGGGTGGGGCAAACAACACCCAACTTCATCTAAGGAACAGTCCACCCTGGAGCACATCACCCTGGAGCACATACATGCAGTCACAGAGGCAGTAAGGGCTGAATCTCACGACCCCATCCTTGTTGGGCAGGCCCAGCCGATGGAGCGAGTCAGCCCGCAGTAGCAGCAGGAAGTCAAAGGCCTGCCCGGGAGAAAAATGACCATTCAATCAGGCCAGGAGCCTGACTCCAGGGAAAGCAGAGAACTCCTAATCACTTAGCACCTTAAAGACAATGAAGCCTGAACTCCTAAGCTGGTGTCCGACACAGAAGGAAACTTCTCCCCAGTAGCTATGTGGTTCCCAGGTAGCAGTATACAGCCACTCACATCAAATAGAAAATATTCTCAGAGCCCCATGGCTTCCCTACAGTGACAGACTAGGCTGGTATCCCTAAAGAACAGGTTATCCACTGAGCCTGGGAGTCCTCAGGGATTCTTAGTGACCTCTACTCAGCAGAGGCATCAAGGTGACCAGCTGTCAGCAGTTGTCAAGCCCCGTCCAGCCACGCCCTCCCCTCTCCCTCCTAGCTGCATCCAAGGGAGCCCATGCCACGGGTTATTGGGACTCTTCAGCACCAGGAGCTCTGGAACCACATGCCAAGCCTAGAGGCCAGTGTGCCCCTATCTTGGACAACTGTGTGACTTCAGAGTAATAAGCCACAGAGGTGCAAAGAGTATAAGCCAAGGACAGGCAGAGGACCTCGGCAAGACAGACACAGCAGATGTGAGGAGGAAGGTGCCTTGCACAGGACCCTCCCAGACCACCTACTGCCTCTCTAGACAGTTGTGCATCCATCCATCAGGCCTAGGGCAGCATGCTGCCCGCCCCAGAAGTGGTCACCCACCTGGCAGTCTTACCTGCAGCCGGATGCTGCTAGCAATGGGCAGGGAGTAGCCGTGCTTGTAATGTAGCTGGATGTGGCTAATGAGTGTCTCATACACTCGAGTGGCGTGGCTGGCAGGCAAGGTATACAGCTTGGTCTGCAGAGAAAGAGTGCACCGATCCTATGATAGCAGTCGGGGGAGATGGCACCTGAGCCAGGTCAGAGGAAACAGCATCACTTCTCCAAAGACTCTCCAGCAGTAGCTGCCATATTTCCCCTATACCCTTCAGTCAAGGCACCGTCCGTCTCACTGTGTGGCCATCTTAACAGAGGAGCATCAGGAAACACACCCAGTGAGCACTGCACAGTAGTGACCCACTCTTCATGTGCCATAAAGGGGTTTGTAGTCCTCCAAGACTAAGGAGGTCAACAGAGATAGCCTGGTGGGGCAAACACGCTACAAGGGTCATCTTCTCACTGAAAGGGTGAATTGGGAGCACCCTTCCTCCCAGCCCCACACCATCCCATCAAGGATCTAGCCCTTCCTGGCAGGTGACAGGCAAACCCAGGAGAAAGGACCCATGTTTCCAGAGGGGACACCATGGTCCCTGAGCCTTAGAGGTGAGCAGTGGGCATTGACAAACTCATTTCTACTAGTTTTGGTTGTTTTGTTTTCCTGTCTGGCCTGGAATTCTCTGTATTCTCTGGCCTTAAACTCACAAAGATCTACCTGCCTCTTCCCCCAGAGTGCTGGGATTAAAGGTGTGTACCACCAACCCTCCACTGCGCTTTTCAAGACTGACGTAACTAATTTCCCTAGTCTCAGAACACACCATCCAAAGTCCTGCCCTAGATGATGTGAGGTGACAAATTTAACACAAACCACACCCATGACAGACAATTTGGGAAGGACATATGGGGCCTCAGAGAGCTACTGTGGGCAGAGAATCTAACCCTTCTGTGGGGTTGAACCCGGGAGAATCATGCCATTTCTATTGTAAGGAAATGACCAGGCCGAGACCGTGCCTCCAGTACAACATAGCTCAGCCTATACCAGGAACTTGGTCTCACAACTAGACTTCTGAGCTGTCCTCATGCCACTGAGGACTTGCAAGCCAGATGGGTGGCTGATGACATCAGCTTGTAAGACAGAGGCTGGAGGATCTCCAGCAGCAGGCCAGCCTGAATTGTAACAACAAGACCATGTTGGGTGCGCACGACTTTAATCCCAAGACAGCGGAGGCAGAAGCAGGCAGATTTCTGTGATCTTCAGATCAGCTTGGTCTACAGAGTGAGTTCTAGGACCCAGAGAGGCATGGAGGCCCTGTTACTCGAAAAAGCTGTAGAGTGGGCTTTGTAGCTAAAAGTATGCCATCAAGCCTGATGACCTGAATTTAATTCCTAGGATACACAGAATGAAAGGAGAAAATCAACTCCCATAAGTAGTCTGTCCTCTGACACCCACATAAATGGCACATAAGTGCATGTGTGAACACATGCATAAAAATATAATTTTTTTAAACTAAAAAGCCAAAACACTGTGTTAACATAGTGGCCCACACTAGTGATCCTAGCACCCAAGAGAGAAACAGCCTTGACTACAAAAAAAGATCTAAGCCAAGCTGGGCTACACAGTGAGACCCTGTATCAATACATACAAAAGGAAAGAAAAGGAAAGGAAAGAAACAAATCTAGGTATGTATCAAGTGGAGGAGGAAGATCATGAATTCAAAATCAGCCTTGGCAAGATAATGAGTTTCTTTCAACAAGAGTAAAAAAAAAAAAAAGACAAAACCCAGACGTGATCTGGCTATGGAGAACTACATATACTCCAATGGAGAAGCCAGAACGTATACAAGGCTAGCAAGTGTGGGAAATGGCACAGCCTGAGTACACAGCAGGCCAGCGAGCCAACTGCAACACTGCAGACCTGTAACAGCAGCACTGGGAAAATGGAGGCAAGAACACCAAGAATTCAGAGCCAGTGCGGCCTGTGTGGGTCCTACCTTTAAATAAGGGGGGGCTAGACATGGAGTGGCGAAGGACTTCTTACACAAGTATAAGGACCAGCATTTGGATCTCCAGAACCAACACACAGCAGGACGTGGTAGCACCTATCTATCCATACTCCAGTGCCTCCATGGGGAGACCGGAGGCAGAGACAGGAGAACCCCTGTAAGCTCCTGACCTGGAGTGGTCAGTGCTAAACAAGAGTCTCTCTAAAGAAGGTGGACAATGAGGACTGACACCTGAAGTTGTTTTCTTTTTTTTTTTTTTTTTGGTTTTTTCGAGACAGGGTTTCTCTGTGTAGCCCTGGCTGTCCTGGAACTCACTCTGTAGACCAGGCTGGCCTCGAACTCTCCAACTCAGAAATCCGCCTGCCTCTGCCTCCCAAGTGCTGGGATTAAAGGCGTGCGCCACCACCGCCCGGCCGCTGAAGTTGTTTTCTAACTGCCAAGTGCACACTGTGGCAAGAGTATGTCTATACTCACACAAACACATGTGTGGACACACACATGAACATACTAAAAGAAAACCTCAGAAACTATGACAACTCCGCAGTCGTTAAACACAGACATAGAGTGACTCAGGAATTCCTCCTGGGCATACACTGCAAAAGGAAAAGATGTCTACACAACACAACACACCACAGCAAAGGCACCAACAAGTAGAGACAACCTGTGTCCATCAGACTACAGAATGTGGGCCATGCACACAATGGAACATTCTGAAAACCAATCAAACACTGGCACATGCTTCAATATGGATGTTTGGTGAAAGCCAACCACAGAGGCCCACATGTGTGAGCCCATGCATGTGAAACATCGAGAACAAGACACTGTCTCCACAGAAGCAAACAGATCACGAGCCCCCAGGACCTGGGGAGGAGGGAGTGGGGGCAGCGGTCAGCAGGTATGAGCCGACTGACTGACTGGACATGGTCATATGCTCATTCAGTCCTATAAGCCTAGCTCTCAGAGGCTGAGGAAGGAAGACTGCTTGAAGTTCAAGGTCAGACTAGGCTACATAGTGAGACACCCCCCCCAAAAAAACAAGAGTTAAAAAAAAAACAAAAAAAAACAAGTAAATTGACTGTGGGGCTAGCTGCATGGCCTTATGGACATATTGATAACCAATGAGCTATTCATTATAATGAAGGATATGATATGTGACATAATATCCCAATAAAGTTCTCCCAGAAGTAAGTAGTCCCAGCAAGAACAGCTTCTCTACTCAGCAGCTATAGGAACAAGTCCTGGCGGCAACAGAGGGAGCTCTGGGCAGCAAGGACTGAATAACTGTCAAGCAGAGAAGGCTCCCCCGCTGCAGGCTGCAGGCTGCAGGCTGCAGACCTCTCACAGCTATGTCACATACTGCCGCTCAGCGTTACCACCCAATCCCTGTACACCTGTCAGAGCTGGGTTTCCAGGAGATATACCTCTTTAGAGAAGCTTCCAGCAAGACTCAACAAAAATTAGTCTTCTTGCCCTGGCAGAGCACCCACCTGAAGGATGACCAGGAGGCCGAGGACCGCGGTCTTCACATCCTCCAGAGAGGCCGAGTACGCAGCCATATCCCTTTCTTCCAGCTCCAGGGGTGGAGAGAGTGAGCGTGCCATCACCTTCCAAGAGTCCAGCATGTAAGTTCCAACTCACGGCTCCCAGGCCGTTCCCCACAGATCTAACTATCAGGAACACTCCTCTTGTACTTCTCAGGAGAAAAGATACATCTTCATACAAGTGACTGTTCACAAACTACATTTCAAAACTGAAAGGACAAAGTGGCTGCTCAGGGTGGGGGTGAGGGTGAGGGGGGTGCAGCCCTGGATCCCTGCTCTGTGCTATTCTATATGTGTCCAGCCCAGATCCCTCAGAGTGACAAGATACTCATTTGCAGGTGCTGAGGCAGTACACCAGCTGAGCAGCAAGCTGGCTCCACATGGCCTATTGACACCACACATTTTTGCTACCCATGGTGACAGCCACCAGTCACAGTGATAAAAACGGGGCAAAGAGGTCTATCCACAGGGCTTTGTCCATGCCAGCCCAGACCTCTAAATGGCTCTCACTTTTTCAATGATGTCCAGCAGACTGTTGAAGTGGTGGGTATGGCAGCCCTCTGCCAGGTCCACCAGCAGCTGGGTAGCCAGCTTTCGGACCTGATGGTCTTTATCCTCGGGAATGTGGGAGAGCTGTGAGATGACCACTGAGTTAATCAGCTCCTCCTGCATCGAGCACAAGGTGGAGAAGGTAAGCATCCAGTCCCACAGTGGGCGGGGGACACACTTCAGTGACTCTGTGACTCCCTCAGACCCAAGATAGCTAAGATGTCACACAAAACTGCAGAAAAGCTGGACAATGAAGGATACTTCCTTTAGCGTTTGTGAGACCCTGGGTTCCATGTCTAACACACACATATACAAAGAACCCTCCTCAGTGGAAGGCCATGTATCAATGTGAGTGTGTGTACGTGTTGAGCAAAGGGAAACCTTGACATCAAAGAAATTACTATATCAAGGACACTGCAAGGGTAGCTTTCACAGAACTGGCAGAAGGTAAGAGAACAGAGCATCCAGACGGCCTTCCTAAAAGGGCGCTGTGCTCCACCCTGAGGGAGGATGGAGCAGACTGTAGTAGAGACAGATGAGGAAAGCCCAATGTGGAGTACAGAAAGGCTGGGAGGGGAGAGAAGGAGAAGCTAAGGAAGCTGGGAAGTCAGGCCCCCGATGGCCATGCAAAAGGAGAAAGACCTACCACAGAACCATCAAGCACTAACAGTGCTCCTGAGAGCAAGAGTACCCCAGACCAGAGGAAGCACGGAGGCAGGGAGGGGGCAGGAATAGCACAGCAAGAAGAGCACCTGGGGGTGCCTAGGGAAGCCTGTGGCTGGTAATGGGGCTAAGGGACGCTGGCCAGTGGAAATGATTACAGAGACAAACCACCCAACAGACTGTGCTGAAGGGTGACAGAGCACAGAACAACACAGAGAAGAAGACTTATGAGGTCAAACCAAATTGTTCAGAAACTCCTAGGTTCTGAGTGGGACTTCAGCCAGAGCTCCACAAGGGTGAAGTACCTACCTTGCTTCTTGGCAGCCTCTAGGGCCAACACAGGCCCAACCAGGACATCACAAAATAAATAAACTACTGAACGTACAGGGAGGAAGAAAGCCAGCTGAAAGCATGCTATAAAGGGAAGCCGGCAGGAGCTCAAGCAGACCTCAGCTCTACTGGAGCATGTGCAAGACTCAGAGAGGGGAGAAGCCAGAGCCAGCCCCGCCCCAGCCCTGCCCAGCCCAGCCCCAGCCCCGCCCGACCACACCCCCCGGGGTTAGACCTGAGTGCACACCTCATAGAACTGCCTGTTGATCAGCAGCACGAAGGACAGCACGTCCAGCACCTTGATGCGCACGGCACTGCGGCACTCGTTCCTGGGGGAGGAGCAGGCTTGCTGCAGCACCCTCAGCACCTGTGCTTTGGCCCAGCACAACTGTCAGGGAGGCTCAACTTTGGACCACCCTCCTGGAATCCACCAACAACCAAACCAAGCCATCTTTATGGGCCACCACGTGGGCCAGAGGACATGTCATACGGAAAGGCCAACCTTCCCACTCATTCTGTGATTTTGGAGGATGAGAAAGGAAAGCCTGAACTTCCTGTGGTCATAAACAGATCCCTGGTGACAAAGGGACCATATAGGCTCCACTACCTGAAGAACCTCTCCATCAACAACTGCAAGTTCTGGATCCAGCCATCCTTGGCTGGGTGGATGGACTGGGCTCTGTAGGATATCAAGTTTAAGAGAGAGGATTCCTGTCAAAGGAAAACAGTTCTAAGGTCAGTGAGATATTTGCCCTTCTGCAGGTGCTGCTAACCTGCTACTAGGCTGCTGAGCCAGGAGAACCCAGTTTCTCAGATTAGCCACCTCACAGCCTTATGGGGAATTAGCAAGAACAAAGGTCTCTGAGAAGTGAAAAAACTCAGGTCAAGGCCATGCACTAGTCTGGCAGTGAACAGAGTAATCCTGGCAAAATGACTGCTGCCCCCTGGAGAGCTGGTCTCTGTAGAACCAGCCCAGAACCTTCCCCACACAGGTGGGAGGAGACTGATGGTTAGACTAGCATAAAACTCTTTAACAAGCCCACAAGAGCCTGCAAGCTAACACCTGCCAGGTTTCCTGCTGGAACAGAGCTAGGAACACAGGAGCCAGTCCATCTTTACTTGGGAATCAGAACCCATGACTCCATGGGGACCATCCCCACAGCTCCACCAGGATAGGGTCCTTACAGGTCTCTGGTCTGCGTAACTCTCCACCAGTTCATAGTATCTTTCCTGTGAGCCATGGAACTCATTCTGGTCACATAGCTCCTCCACAGTGGTCAGCAGGTCATGGACGATGGTCTTGAGTTCTGGGCTGTCCAGGTTCTGCAGTACCAAGATACACCATACAAACTAATTTCCTTTACCCTCTCAACACAGCTTGAGAGGAGATACTTACAAACATACCACCTACCATACACCCACACCATCCCACATACATGCTCTCTCTCTCTCTCTCTCTCTCTCTCTCTCTCTCTCACACACACACACATACACACACACACACACACACACACACACACATTCTGACTAGGCCATCTAAGAGAGATATGGAAACCACTGTCATGAGCCATCTCCTCCTATAGGAATAGAGGCTGAGCAAACAGGAGGTGAGAACACTGCAGCTTCAAACCCTTGCATGCTTCTCCAAGGTCGCAGTCTTTCCTTCCACTGGCCTGCCCTGGTTTCATCTCTTGCTCCAGGCTGAGCTAAGCAAGATGCTGACCTCACCTCACAGAGCCCTACATTTATGAGAACCTGTGACCCTGGTGTTTTCTTTAGCACTGTGTCACTTAAGCTGTCCTCCACAGTCACAGATGGCAGTGTAGATGCTCCATAAACTGCCTTTGGGGCCTACTCAAGCCACAACGGTAATCTGTCCTGTCACTTGCTCAGCCCTTGCTCACCTATTGAATATTCCCAGAGCCAAAATAATGGAGCACACTTGGAAAAACAAAATCTGTCCTTCAATGGAAGACAAATTGGCGCCACCAAGAACCACCAGAAAACATCCACATCATGTGTTCAGACCCCAAGAAAGGCCCCAGACGCTCAGGACTCATGCACACCTCCCATCAGGGACAAGCCTGCCTCTCGGGGCTCTTAATCCTGTCTGGCATTTCTGACTTACCTGGAGTTGCTGAAGCAGTCGTTCAATAATGTCCAGCAGAATATCCCATGTCACAGCCTGGAGCTCCTTCCTATACTTCTTGATGAGTCTTGTTATGGACAGAACAATCTCATATGACACCACCTCATTAGGACAGGTCATAGCCTGAAACACAGTACCACAGAGCAGAGAGGACCATCTGTTTTCTGCTCTCACAGAGGATGACAGCATTCTGTCTCCTATCCTGCCTCAGAGGTGGGTGTAAAATGCATGGATGGGTAGCACTCAGCACACAGGGCCACAAAGCACGTGTGGAACTCAGAAAGGTATCTGTTATGTAAGGCTCAAGGAAGGACTCCACCTCCAAAAGGCCTGGCTTAGAAGAGACAGTAACTCCAAATTCTCCAAAAATACTGTCTCAGCACAAACTGACGGGTGCTAAGATATGGTGTAAGCAATGCAATGTGTAAAGACCACACCTTGCACAGAACTACAGGACCCCTACAGATTAGACGACTGTACAACCAGATGAAAGGCACTTTGTCTGAGCAACTCTGCTGTAAAATGAGGACCCCGGCTTAGCAGGGAGCCCGGAGAACTAAATACAAGCACACACGGAAAGTTCTCTGGACACCACAGGGCACCACAGAACAAAAGCTATGCTGTGGATATCATCCAGAGAGATGGGAAGAGCACTACTTGACAGAAGGGAGCGGCACTGAGAGGAGGAACGCTATCCCAGGGGCAGCACTGGTGGGCAGGAGTTGGAATTCATACAGTAAAACATTTTCTCGAGAATAAACCCTTTTTATAGCCCTAATGCTCATCCACAGTTAAAAAGCAAGCGACTGAAAACAGCTGCTCAGTTCCAGCCCCATAAGTCCCAACCAGACAGGTAGGCAAACCTGATGTAAGCTCTCCCACTTTCTCCAACTCGCTGTGATATAGAAAGCCCCTTACCTCATAAAAAGATGGCAGCACAGATGTGGGGGAGTTCTTGAGAGAATACAGCCGGTGAGCTCCCCAGAGCGCCATGCCTACAAAGAACACAGCTCCTCTCAGCAATGGAGCATCTTCCATGTAGGATCTGAAAATGTTCCCCAGAAAGACAGACATGAGCAGCAGAGTCCCAGCTCAGAGTGGGACCCAAGGCAGAGCTGGGCTCTGGCAGTGTCCCCAGGAGACACCTTGCACTTATGGTACAGAAGTGTGGTTGGGAACATGGGCAGGGAACAAAGAGGCCAGTCGCAACTGTGAGTCCTTCACAACTTGCTCAGCCAGGTCCTGCTGATCACATGGGTTATGGTTCACACTAGACACAGAACTCATGTGACAAGACCATGGGCCGCATGGTGCTAACAGCCTGGTGGAAGACAGAGGAAAAACTACCTGGGAAGTCAGGCAGCTAACACCATATCAAGACCTCACAGAACATCCAGGATGCAGCAACAGTGGGGACATTTTACCAGGAGTAACGGGTATATATGCAGAGGGAGAATGCCAAGAAGAACAAGGCAAGTCTAAGGCTTAAGACTTCCACTGGGTCTGTTTGCACCGAGCCTACTATGATCTCAAACAAAGGCTAACACTGTCAGAACTGTGAAAGAGAAACCTTGTTTGGCTGCTATACAACAGTATGCTGCAGGAGGCAAAGACTGAAGGTCAGGGAAAAGCAAAACGGGGAGCTCTGATGTGGGTGTCTACTAGACAGTGGGCAAACCTGAGCCACCCCTGAGGTAAAGTACTTGCAGTGGCTTGGCCACAGGGGTGAGGATGAGGACATCAGGCCGTAAGTCTAGACTACAGCAGAATAGAAAGGGCCACACTACGACCATCAGGCTTAGGACGGAAGGGGGGTCTAAATGTGAACATCCTGATTGCACTGGTAGAAGCAGAAGATGGGAGGTCATATCCAAATGGAGAACACTACCCAAAAAGAACAGGAAAACCTCAACTTAATCTATATCAGCCAAGTATCTAAAGCCTCCTCCCGATCCTAGCCACCCACCCTCACCAGGCACGCACACACTCACCTGTCCTCCATGATGCGGCACATGTTGTAGATGGCACTGTGGCCCAGGTGGGTGCCCAGAAGGTTACGCATCAGCTGGAAAACAGAACACACACTCCTCCCATAAGGGTTAGGTGATATAAGCCCCAGGCTCAAGGGGGAGCCCCAGCCTCAGCCTGCCTTGCAAGGACAATGTTCTGAAATCCCACCTTGATCCCAAGTTCACTGTGTCCTCCTTACAAATGCAAAAGACTAGAGAGCCCTGTGGCAGTCTGGAAATGTTTGGCCCATGGGAAGTGGCACTATTAGGAGGTGTGGCCTTGTTAAATGAAGTGTGTCACTAAGGGGTAGATTTTGACACCCTCCTCCTAGCTGCTCAGGAGACAGTTTCTCCTGGCTGCAGTCAGATCAAGATGTATAACTCTTGGCTTCTTCTCCAGCACGGTATCTGCCTGGAGGCTGCCATGCTTCCTGCCTTGATGATAACAGACTGAACCTCTGACACTGTAAACGAGCCACAATTAAATGACGGCCTTTATAAGAGTTGCCTTGGTCATGGTGTCCCTTCTCAGCAATGGAAAACCTAACTAAAACAAACCCTCAAGCCGGGCAGAGGTGGCGCACGCCTTTAATCCCAGCACTTGGGAGGCTGAGGCAGGTGGATTTCTGAGTTTGAGGCCAGCCTGGTCTACAGAGTGAGTTCCAGGACAGCCTGGGCTATACAAAGAAATCCTGTCTCGAAAAACCAAAAAAAAAAAAAAAAAAAAACCTCAAAACATCTCCCAAACCTGGGCCTCAACTCAACCACCTGGGGAATGGCCACCAGGATGCCCTCAACATTTCAGTGTCCAGTGACCCCAAAAGTCTAGCAGCGTTCACTGAAGATGGCACAGGCCTGTCCTGTCAGGTGCTGACAGCAGAGCTTGTCCTGAGGAAGGAGCTCCCAGGACTAGCTCAGGCAACGCCTACCTTCCAGCAAGGTTCACACAGCTCCTTGACATTGATGGTGCGGCAGAGGGTGATGATGAAGAGAGGCAGGCTCTCAGCTGGCAGGCAGTTGTAGCAGACCACAGCATCCAGCACTTGCAAGGACACCTGCAGGAGGGGCAAAGCATCGTGCTGGTGCCCAACTCTTACCCTCCCGCCTATACCTGAGCAGCCTGTGTAGGACACAGGGCAGGTGTACAAGAATGAGTGTGCACTTGGGAGGGGCTGTTAGCTGCCACTACAGTCTATCATAAGCACGACTTCCCATCCTAAGCTGTTACAACACTATGTAGACCACCCAACTGTCCTGACAGCACATGCCTACAGCTCAGAGAAGCTGCGCAGCCTCCAGAATCCACACAGCCAGAGAATGGTAACAGGGCTTGACCTCATGCCCCAGCCTTCCACAAAAGAAGCTGGGAGTGACTGACCTCAATGTCCACAGAGGACACTGTCCGGATGCATAACAGACAAATCATGCTGGAGGAAGAAGAACATTGAAGTCAGTTCAAAGAGCGTTTCAAGAAGACTCTGTGACTACATTTTATTTCTTCTCCAATATATGGTATCAGTCATTTGAGTGGCCTGTCCATAGTGTGCCTATTCTGTGCCAACCACATGCCCAGTGTTGAGTGCATGCTGTAAATAAAACAAACCTCTGCTTTCATTGAGATTTCAAGATGGTTTTAAACAAACAAAAAAACAGGGCTGAAGAGATGGCTCAGTGGTTAAGAGCATAGTCTGCTCTTTTAGAAGACCCAGGTTTAATTCCCAGTACCCAAAGAGTGGTTCTCAACCATCTTTAACTCCAGGACTAGGGTATCTGATGCTTTCTGGCCTCCGCAGGCAGTGCATACACATGGTGCACAGACATATATGCAAGAAAAATACCCATATAAATGAATAAATTAATTAAAGTAAAATTTAAAATGACAAAAAGTAGCTGGACATGGCAGCGCATACCTTTAGTCCCAGCCCTCAGGGTACAGAGGCAGGAGGATCTGTCTGAGTTGGAGACCAGCCTGGTCTACAGAGTGAGTTCCAGCCAGCTAGAACTATATAGTAAGACCCTGTCTAAAACCACAAAATAAAAAACATAACGAAATGGGAGCTGGCGAGACATCAGCGGGTGCAGTGCTTACTGTATCAACCTACAAATGAGTTATCCTTAGAACATATAAAGGTGGGAAGGAGAAAACAGACTCACAATCGTCCCCTGACCTCCACACCATGTGCCATGGTACACATGAAAAAAAACAATTAAAAAGTAAAATGTAAAAGTAAAAATATGTGCTTATGGTGGTTGGTGGTGGCAAACATTTTTAATCCTAGCACTCAGGAGGTAGAGGCAGGCAGATTTCTGAGGGTTCAGGGCCAGCCTGGTTTACAGAGTGAGTTTCAGGAAGGATAACCAGAGCTACAAAGAAAAACCCTGTCTCAAAAAAAAAAAAAAAAAAAAAAAAAAAGTGAGGCTAGAGAAATTGCTCAGCAGTTAAGAGCACTGACTCTTCTTCCAAAGGTTCTGAGTTCAATTCCCAGCAACCACATGGTGACTCACAACCATCTGTAATGAGATCCAATGCCCTCTTCTGGTGTGCCTGAAGACAGCTACAGTGTACTCATATACATAAAATAAAATCTAAAAAAAAAAAAAAAAAAAAAAAAAAAGTGCGTATGTCTACTGGCAATCTCATTTATCTGGTAGCATCACTGAAGTTATTTACCCTAAAGAGCTAAGCTTAAGACCCAAGACAGTGCAACTGTTATCAGAGTGACACCAGAGTTCTTTCTTCTGGAGCTGGGAGTGGAATCCAGGGTCTCTTCCATGCTAGCAGCAGTTCTACCACTCAGCTGCTCCTCAGTCCTTAATTAAGTTTTTACTTACTGAACCATTGATGCAATGTATTCGTCAAGGTAACAGCTGTTGAATTTGACCAGGTTCACGAGTACCAGAAGGAATTCTGAGGACAAGCCAACATCCATCCACTGCAGGACAAACTCTGCTGTGGGAGAAAAGCCGAGGCTATACTCCTCCTCCAGGAAAATTGGCTTGCATCCTATCACTGCAACATACTGGACCCAAGGAGGCTCAGCAGGTGTCTGAGGAAGCCCTGCACAGACACTTGTTCTGCCTGGGTGTTGGTACTGAGCTGATAAAACCAGCATATGTTCCAATCAAGGCTTGACTCCATTACAGGGGACACAGACATTAAAATTCTTGCTCAGGAAGCAGGTTCTTAGGAGATTCTCCAACCTCATGAGAATCTCTGGAAGACACAGGCAAGGTGGCCACACAGCCTCAGAGACTCTGATGGCAAACTGTGACAGCACCTGTCTTTCCCAGAGGCAGACCAGCATCTGAGAACCACTTCTGGGCATTAGGACGGCAGAGCCCAAGCTGACTTACTTCCCAAACTTTCTTTTTTTCTCACCAAAGAGAAAGGAAGTCTTGAACATACTGGAACCTCTTACTGTCACATGACAAGAGGCAGGCAGAAACCAGGGTGGGACGTCAAGCCACACTGACACAGCAGTGACAACACAGGTCCACTGATAACAGGAAAGAAGATAGGACCCAGGCACGAAGATTCAGCACCCTCTCCAAAGCCAAATGCACCACCCATTTCAAAGGCAGCAGGTCTTTGTGAATCCCATGAGGGAACTGATAAGCTCCCGAGGCAAATGGCAATTACGGCCCTGTGCTCCCTGCGGGCTACCTGCAGCACCTGTCCAGGCTCAAAGGGACCTTTCTCATCTCAGGGATCTCTCATACTTTGTGTGACACCTACCCAGTTCTTCTTCCAAGTAGGTAATGTGCCTTCCATTGTCTGTGAGGGCCTTAAAGACTTCCAGCCTCTCATGGAGGTCTTCATTGAAAGGGTAATCCTTGATCACTTTGAAGAAGAGGGCTCTGAGAACCCCCAAACGATCACCCTAAAGACAAAAACAATAGAGCCCTTCCAGAATTTCCCAGCAGCTGTCGAAAAGCCAAGGGGTACATCAGGACCCAGGACTCCAGATATGCTTGTTCTTCTTCTAGAAGCACCTTAAGGAAGGCAGGTCAGCAACATCTCAGGGGTTCAGAGAGGGGCCAGAGGCACTAGACAATAGCTGAATGTCATGTGTACACCACCTAGTGTGTTTTCATATTGTGAGGATAAAGATCAAGCCCCAGAAGAGGTGCCATGGCCCTTAGGAGACACACCACAACTCTTTGAGAGGCTAGACTGTCAAGGAAGAGAGTGGCCTACAAGAAGACCCTTCCAGGCCGGGCGGTGGTGGCGCATACCTTTAATCCCAGCACTTGGGAGGCAGAGGCAGGCGGATCTCTGAGTTCGAGAGTTCGAGGCTAGCCTGGTCTACAGAGTGAGTTCCAGGACAGCCAGGGCTACACACAGAGAAACACTGTCTCAAAAAAACCAAAAACCAAAAACCAAAAAAAAAAAAAAAAAAAGAAGACCCTTCCAGGAATGAACAGAGAAGGACCATGGGAGGTAAAGGCCAGCTGAGGCCTAAATGGCTAGAGAATGATTCGGGAGTGGCCATTACTGGAAAACTGGTCAGTAACAGCAAACTAACAACTGCCACATACTACGTGTGCCACACCCAGAAGCCACAGCTGATGAAGGCTCAAGAGCTACAGTGACAGGCCACCATCACCAGACATGTGACACCGGGATGTTCTCATAGTCAGGGAGGCTGGTTGCTGGACCCTGTCTTTGGCAGAGCAGCAAAGACAGGAGCTCAAATGGTGAGGGTCTGCCTTCATCCCACAGGTTCACACAGCTCAGCCCCTTACCTGTCCCTGCACGATGGCCTTCAACAAGGCCAGAACCGCATGCCGGGCTTCTGGTGGCCGATCTGGCTGTAGTAAATCTGAGACAGCCTTCCAAAGTGCCTCCACTGCATGCTGCCTCAACAGAAAGAGGACAGTGAGAAGGGTGTGATCTCCAAGAACCTCAGCCCCGCAAAGGACGACAACACAAAGCACACAATAGGGTCTTCTGACTTAAAACCAGCTCCATGAAAGACTTTCGCCACCACATCTGACACCCAGCCAAGTCTGATTAATGGGTCCCAGATCACAGGCTGGAAAAGGAGGACAGGCAGGACAGGGAAGCAGTCTGCCAGGGAGTCCCTCCTAGTGACTCTCTTTGCATTCAGAGGCGCCATGGTGGTCAGAACAAGCAGCACAGATGGAGCCCTAAACAGGCATCTGCCCGAGACACCTACTCCAAGGTGCTCCTGTGTGAGTGAGCGCCAACTAAATGTTACAGATCCACTCTGAAGCCAGGTGGCGGTAGCGCTCGAGGCACAGGCAGGCGATTGATTCCAAGGCCAGCCTGGACTACATAGTGAGTCCCTGTCTCAACCACCACCCCTCCACCACCACTACAAAGAGGCTAAGCAGACATGCATGGCCATTCTTTTCCAGGAATTCAGGGAAAGTCCATTCCTTTTGCTACCCCCAAGATAAGTCTCTCTGGGTTGCACTTAGGGCATTTCTAGAAGCTTCCACATCTCTAAGATGAAAGCTAAAGTTCTCTAAAATGGTAAAAATTAAATCATCACAAAGCCAGATATATACCTGTAATCCCAATCTACACTGAAGCAGCTGAGGAAGGAGGCCCATATCAAGTTCATGTCAGCCTGAACTACACAGTGAATACCAGGCCGGCTAGGACTACATAGCAAGTCTCAAAAACAAGAAAAAAACAGCTCAAGACAGCAACAGCAAATTAAAGGACTCTCTACAGCCCGCAGTGGGCATGCACCACTCTGGTAGCATAGCTGAGGCAAACCTACCTCTTCAAGTTTCTTAGTTTTTGCCACATCACAGATCTGCCCTATCATGCGGATACGATTGTTGAGGCCGCATTCACAACTCAGTTCCTAGAGAAGAGAAAAGGGGAAAAGGGCAGAGCTTAAAAACAGAGGTCTTCTTAACTGCCCGTCATAAACGGTCCACAAGTTGTTCTGCATTTCCCCTGTAAACCAATGGGGGAGGTGGTGGTGGTTGTGGTTGTTGTTGTTGTTGTTGTTCTTCTTCTTCTTCTTCTTCCTCTTCTCTTTCTCCTTCTTCTCCCTCTCCCCCACCTCTCTCTCTCCCTTTCTCTCTCTCTCTCTCTCTCTCTCTCTCTCTCTCTCTCTCTTTCTCTTTCTCTCTCCTGTGTTTCTCTGTGGGCCTTTGGCTGTGCTGGAACTTGCTCTGTGGACCAGGCTGGCCTCGAACTCACAGAGATCCTCCTGCCTCTGCCTCCCCAGTACTGGGCAGGATTAGTAACACACACCAACCACTACCATAACTCAGCATTTTGTTTTCTTTTGTTTGTTTTTTTAAGGTTGGAGCTCTGTGCATTCCAGGTTGTCCTTGTACCCACATTATAGCTCAGGCCAACCTCAAACATATGGCAATTTTCCTGCCTCTGCCACATAAGCACTGGGACTACAACCACAATATCAACTGTATCCCACTTTTTGTTTTGTTTTGTTTTGGTTGTTTTGTTGTGTCTGTAACCCTAGGCAGCCCAGAACTCACTGTGTAGACAAGTCTAGCATCAACAGGTACTCACAGAGATCCACCTGCCTCTGCCTCCAAAGTGCTGGGATTAAAGGCTTGTCCCACCAAGCCTAACAATCTGTAGCTCTTGGATTGACAAGGACAACTTTATTTCCCTAACCGAAAGTTTTACTAGATAGAACTCACATAACATAAAATATACCATTAGAACAACTTATTAAGCCGGGCAGTGGTGGCGCACGCCTTTAATCCCAGCACTTGGGAGGCAGAGGCAGAGGCAGGTGGATTTCTGAGTTCGAGGCCAGCCTGGTCTACAGAGTGAGTTCCAGGACAGCCAGGGCTATACAGAGAAACTCTGTCTCAAAAAACCAAAAAAAAAAAAAGAACAACTTATTAATTCACAGCATCCTCTTCTGTGACCCGAGCTAGCCTGGAAGTCAGGCTCAGACTCTGAGCACAAGGTGATCTTCCTGCTCCCAACTCCCAAGTGCTGGGATTATGGGCATGAGCCACCAGCCTGGCCACTGTAACAATTTTAAACTGCAAACTTCAGGATCATCACAACGCTTACAATCATCACTACCTCTTCAAGAATGTTTATCACACTAAAAAGAAACCACATACCAATTCCCTCCTCCTTCCAGCTCTAACTTGCCAGTTCTGGACATTTCATACCCTGGACTCAGACACCACGAGCCTTGTCTATGACCAGCTTCCTTCATGGCCTGCTTTCAGTGTTATTTCATGCTGGGACAT
This sequence comes from Grammomys surdaster, assembly GCF_004785775.1. NCBI lineage: Eukaryota > Metazoa > Chordata > Mammalia > Rodentia > Muridae > Grammomys > Grammomys surdaster. Next base: position 1,238,114 of record NW_021621401.1, on the reverse strand, counting down.
GTGTCACTTCTTGATGCTTTCTACTGGTAAATCATACCCACTGTATTCAGCTGTTCCATACATATTTACAACCCTCTCCAAATGATGAATATTTGGTTTGTGTCTGAGTGGAAAATGCTTCAAGTACAAAATTACGGGCAACAATTATTTATGGGCAGGATGTCCCCACACATAAGACAAAAATCAAAAATAGGTTAAGTAGGTGGAGAAATGGTTCTTTGGTACCATATTTAGCACATGAGACCTACACTAAATCTCCAGCACCAAAAAACAATGCCTCTCATGTGCTGAGAGAGTACAGGGCATCTATCCACCATAACACTAAACAAGGTAAGTTTTCATACAACACCTAAATTCTAAAGCAAGTGTGCTAAAGCAGGTCACCAAGATCCTGAGGACAGGCATGTATATATGTCTCCCTGGTACTAGGGACAGCAGCCCTGTGCAGACTGTCACCAGCAACCCATCTCCCATAGAATCCAGTGACAGATAAACCCAGCCTTCCTTGCCCTTCGTGCTGAGCTAGCCAAGATAGGGGCCACTCACTCACTCTCAAGATTTCTGATGTGATGATAAACTCCGTCTGTTTGCCTTCTGCACACCTGGGATTTGGCCTTGATGTTCCCAGTCCCAACAGTATCTTGAACTTCTCCTTCAAGCCTGAATCTTTGCTTGTTGGTTTGGCCATGGTGGGCAGGGCAGTACTAGAGAACTGCTCTGTGCAGAAGAAGAAAAAAAAAACATATTATTTGATATACCCCAGGAAATATTCTCCCCTCCTGCCCTTGAGGCGAACCTCCAGGATCCTAGGTCTAGGATAGGCAATAACATATCCTCCCTACAGCCCCTGGAGCAACTCAACTCCATTCAGGAGAGACTCAGACACAAATCAACCCCGGAGGTATAGGCTTGATCTAGCGACCCGCCTGCCGCCGCTGGGTGAACAGAGCCATGATGATTACCATTAGTTTTCTCCCTGTGTTAAGGAGGAGCTGTCGCGAGGATAAGAGAAGCAGAGGCCAGCTCACACCCGCAATGGAAGGCTTGGAGCGCTGGGACTTGTCAGCGGTAGGCGCGGCGGAGGCTTGGATACAGAAAGGCCAATTCCCCTTCACCCCATCGCGACGCGACCACACAACCATCCTGCCCCACCCCAGCAGTCAGAGCCTCCAGGGCTACTCACCCCGCGCGCGCGCCTATGGCGCGCAGGTCCTCCTGCACCCAGGGAAGGGCGCACACCCCCGGCCCAGGGCAGCTGCCGGAAGCGCAACCTGGACTTCCGGGGGCGAGGCTTTACTGACTATCTGCGTTGAGCTCTCTGGGAATTGTAGTTCTGCGTGCACGCTGAGCAAGTGGTGGGCCCTCGAGGGCTCCCGGAGGAGTAGTTTACAGCCCAGGCATGAACTCGGGGGTGCGGATGGTGACTCGCAGTCGGAGCCGCGCGACTAGGATCGCGTCGGAGGGGTGTAGGGAGGAGCTCGCCCCGCGAGAGGTTGCTGCAGGTAGCGCTGCGCCAGCAGGGGTTTTGGAGGAAAGGAGGGACGTGGAACTTTGGCTCCAGGCTTGCTCCCGGGCCGCAACATCTGACCTAAACTCTAGGCTCGGCGGAGTAGGCAACCGCCTACAAACGCTTGAGTCTCACGTGGCCCCAACTCTAGCTTTTTCCAAGGGGCTTTTTCGAAGGATCTGCAGGGGTCTGTAAGACTGGGTTCTGGATGTGTTCATCCACCCTTGTCACCAGTGAAAAGTTTTAGTCCAACCAGCCTAGCTTAGGACATTTACTTGTTCCAGACTGGCTGTGGGACACAGCTCTGTCCTCAGAGCTGCCTCCGTCTCTTGTAGGGCCAGGCTGTGTGCCAAGAACACACCCAGCTAGAAGTCTCCCCCAGCTGGACGGTGGTTCTGAAAGAAAACAGCCCCAGAGAGAAAACAGGAAAGGGCATGGCACTCATTGTATTTGTCCTGCCTATTAAGGACCTACTATGTGCCAACTAGTGGTACTCAGGGATCAATTATCAGAGCCTCTGCATGTCTCCAGCTGGGACTTAAACATAAGTGGCTAAAGCAGGAGTGTGCAGAGGCAGCAATGGCCCCAGAGTCGGTTCAGTAGTGGAGATCCCCTGGGATCCGGGCTAAGACCTGGCAAGAGTCAAGTGCCACAGAAAGTGTTGATACTGTTAGGGCAGCAAATGCTTTGATGCTATAGAGTTTGGAGCTCATCCTGAATGCAATGATTTCTGAAGGGGAGGGGCAAAGTCCAATTTGGGTGTGAAGAGACTACATTATCCTAGAGGCTGTTACTAGTGTCTTGGTATGCTAACAGGCACTCTGTCAGACTACCATGCACTGTTGTGACAAGGGCAGAGCACCGTGCCTCTACACACAGCATGGTAGATAATGGACAAATTTTGCAAAGAAGTGAGGGGAAAGTGGATTGGCAGGTAAGCAGCACCCTTACCCTACCCTCATAGAAAGCCCACTCCAAAGACTGAATGGCACTTTTTTGCAGAAGGAAAAAAAGGCCACAGGCCTGTGAGACATCCACGGAAGACACAGAAAGTACATGTGGCCTATGAAGTTGCTAACAGTAAGGAAGGTGAAGATGCTGAGCCTCTCAGAGTGCCCATTTGGGAACCCCAGAACTGGCAGCAGCAATTGGCCAACATCCGCATCATGAGAAGCAAGAAAGATGCACCTGTGGACCAGCTAGGCGCCGAGCAGTGCTATGATGCTAGTGCCCCCCCAAAGGTAGGCAACGCTCCCACCTGTCCAGGGGATTGCATGTTCTTCCATGGAAGCAAGATGCTTGCTTCCTCTTAGGTCTCTACCAGAAACCAGAGCAAGACCTGCCAGTTCTCTCAGCTGACACCCACCTTACAGGGTGCACCCAGGAGGAGGTGCTCCTACCGTAACCTTAGAGTACTGTACAGCGTGCATCACCTGTCAATCATTGTGACCACTGTGCGCGTCAGAGGTGTCTGAGACTTGAGGCCTTGTGCATAGTGGTGGTGCCTTGGAACATCCAATAATGTGAGAGAAGCAGACTTCCTTACGTTGCATTGGTTCCTTAGGCTAACCGTAGCTCTAACCACTTCTGATCCTGGATAACCTGAGTATCTCTGATTCTGGGCCTTCTTATCTATAAAATGAGTAGTGTTATTGACCAAGCAAACACTGTAGCAATAGTAGCTATCGATTGTCTAATATCCATCCCATACTAGGTATGATTCCAAGTAACTCATCGGAACTTCATGCTACTCTATAGAAACAGATCATTAGTCCATGTTAGACGTGTCAGACAGATGCGTAAGGGACTGGACTAGGACCAGTCCCCATCCTGGCCCCTGTCATTGCACAAGCAGGTGAGGAGATACCAGGTCCTCGTCTCACTGATGCTCTCCAGTCAGACCAAAGACCAGGTTACAGCGGGTGCGATGCAGCGGCTACGGGCCCGGGGCTTGACTGTGGAACGTATCCTGCAGACAGATGATGACCTGCTGGGCAGACTCATCTACCCTGTGGGCTTCTGGAGGGTAAGTGTTACCTATGGCAACAGAGTCAAGACGGGGCACTGTTCCAGAGATGAGGGGCGGGCATCTCTGACTACAGAGGCGTCTCATGCTTCTGACCTGCCAGGAGTCTATCCCATGGGGCTAGTGTACATCCCGTGTATCCCGTGTTCCTGTGTACATCTCTTCATCTCTCTCTCCCTTCCCACCCAGCTGCCTCCACTTCATTTTCTTCCCTTCTCCTCCTAGGCTCCCTAGAGTGTTGCTCTGGAAGACACAACTCTGCTACTCCACAGAACCCTGGGTGGTGGGTGGATCTGTTGAAAGTGGCTCTGTGGGTGGGGCGCTTCCCCTTGGCACTGCGTGGGCTGTCGTCTATCAGATTGGCTTTAAATAGCCTTCTCCACTCGGGCACAGGATGGGAGCCACCCAGCTGTTCTAGCGGTTGCCTGGGGGAGTCCCAGGCTCCAGCCTTCCTTCCTGAAGGTTCAGGTGCTACTGAGTCTAGGTATAGCTTAGCCTCTGGAGGGAGCACTGTGGCAGGGGACCCAAGCTACTTCCCACACACGGCACTGGCCCACGTTAGAGGAAGGTGGGTAGTCATGCCCTGGAGGCTTGCCAGGGATTCCCTTTAGGCCTCTTTGCTGCCTTTGGTTCTTCACCTCCTAGAGAGGTGGGACAGGTAGTTACCTCTACATGAGACATAGTGGTGGTCTGTGACTCTGGGTAACTGTGAGTCCTCCCAGGTTAAGCCATACCTTACCCTAAGGCTGACCCATACTATCTTTCAGACGAAGGTAAAATTCATCAAGCAGACAACAGCCATCCTGCAGCAGCGCTACGAAGGGGACATCCCTGCTTCCGTGGCCGAGTTGGTGGCCCTGCCAGGTGTTGGGCCCAAGATGGCACACTTGGCTATGGCTGTGGCCTGGGGAACCATATCAGGCATAGGTGAGTAGTTTGCACCACAAGGAGGGAGAAGTCACCTCTGAGTTTGATTCTTCTTGGGTTCTATTGAGGTTCCCCAAATATTTTGTGACTCAAACCAGAGTATCAAAAGGGTATTGTCAGTGTTGAGCAGGATGACACTGTTGGGGGGCTGATGACAAGAGCTCACATTTGCTGATGTTCTGATCTGTCTGTGCACTGATCTCTATGAGGGACCTTGAAGCCAGCTGATGTGCGCATACTGTAGAGTCAGTGAAGAATGCTTCACCTGTGTGTCAGAAGGGTGATAGGAGGGTGTGCGACAGCCCTGTGAGCCTGTGTCAGGCTTCAGGGATCTGGGAAAACTTTCAGATTTGGTTTTGTGGGATGGTGTTTGTTTGTTGTTTTGTTTTGTCTTTGAGATAGGGTTTCTCTATGTAGCCCTGGCTGTCCTGGAACTCACTCTGTAGACCAGGCCAGCCTCATACTCACAGAGATCTGCCTGCCTCTGCCTCCCAAGCACCAGGATTTAAAGGCATGTACCACCACCACCCATCAAATCTGCCTCAGCTTTTTTTTTCCCCCTTCTCTTCTCCCTCTCACTCCAGCCCTGCTCGATCTGGCCCAAAGGCTTTTATTTATTTATTATATGTAAGTACATTGTAGCTGTCTTCAGACAACCCATAAGAGGGCATCAGATCTCATTACAGATGGTTGTGAGCCACCATGTGGTTGCTGGGATTTGAACTCATGACCTCTGGAAGAACAGTCAGTGCTCTTAACCGCTGAGCAGCCCACTGCCTCAGCTTTTTAAGTCCTGGGATTATAATCGTGCTTAACTGTGCCTAACACCAGGAAATCTTTCTGAGATCATGTTTCAGTTTAGAGTTTCTTGTGAGTTACCTGGACAAAGAGGTAGAAATGTGTTCCAGACAGAACGAGGAGCAACCGTAAAGCTGCGTAATTACACAGAAAGCTCTAGAATGGGTGGGGCAAATTCAGGAAGTCAGAGGTAGTGGTGAAGGAAGAGGAAGGTGGTCTTGTGGGATGGGAATGGAGAGTGAGTCCTGGTATCCTTTTCCTGGGTATCGTCTCTTAGCATCTGACGCACCTGTGTAGCTAGGTTGAACTCAGACTCCCTGGGGCAGTGGCAGAGGTGCTGCCTTCTCAGGGTTTTGCCTAGAGTTGTCAGGCCTCCTGTGGTCACATAAAAAAACAAGATTTAGCCCTGACCTCTCTTTGGGCCCCCAACCTTTGGCTCCTGCATGTCCCTAATGGAGGGATTCTTTCAGAGGTCTCTAAGCTGGTAGCACCTCTTAGTACTGCTCAGTGGATAAGAGGGCAGCTAGGGGCCCAGGGCTTTGACTGGAAGCTGGTGACTGCCTGTTGACACTGGATAACAGCAAGCATTGGAAGAGCCTGGCCAGGTAGGAAGTGGATGAGGCCTCCCGCCTCAGTCTCCACTCCTCAGCTCCCAAAGCTCCCAGCAGCCTCCTCCTCGTTGACACTTGAGCTTATCTAGGCAGTGTCCTCAGCTGCCTGTGTCCCAGGAGTAGGGAGTGTCTTTGTTGGGTAGCCATGTGGGGGAAGGGCCCTGCAGGGAATTGTGCTTCCAGTGGATAGGACAATGCCTGAGCACCACCCACTTCTCTGTCCTTGGAGGGCCTGGCTACCTGCAGTGAGACCCCAGAGTTGCCTCCTGAGGAGAAAATACAGTCTCTCAAATGAAAAGCTGGAACTATGGAGTTCTGACCTTTGCAGCTGGGTGACCTTAGGTCAAACACACGGCCTCTCTAAGCTCACAGCCAGTGAAGTAACTGCCCTCCTTAACAACATATGCACAGGAAGCCCTTCTGGCCAACATAGGAGCCTTATACATGTGGTCCTGGGTTGGGCCTCTGGGGTTCTAATGAGCATGATCACCTCTGACACAGAGAAGGAAAAAGCAAAGGCTTCCATGATATGACCCCTCAGCCTGCACCTCCAAACTTTTCCCAGACAGTTAGCAAGTCAGGGAGCTGAGCTGGCGTGGTAACTGGCTAGCTGTTTGACAAACCTTTGGAAAGGAAAGGCAGGCACTGCAGATGACCAGGTGGCTTGATGGGAGCCCCCAGTGAAGGCAGTGGCCAACAGATGGGAGCAGGGATTGAAACCCAGCTGGAACACAGCTGGAGCCAGCCTGATCCTGCTCCCCATTCTGTCCCCAGTAGCTTAGAAGCAGGTGCCAGCTAGCTCTGCAACAGTAACCTTGGACCAAGCTGCTGCCAGCCAGTCCAAGTGCTCACAACCAGTGGATGGGCTGGGAGGGGCCTTAGGACTCAGGAAGACAGAGCAGAGGAAGCAGAGGAAGGCCCTTCTGAATCCAGGCCTCATTCTTGGGAAGCTTTGGACCAAGAGTTCACACTTTGGGGTTTAGGGCTTGTTTTGTTTTCCCCAATATAGAGTTGCTTTGGTTTTGTTGTTTGTTCATTTGTTTGAGACAGTCTTACTCTGTAGCCCAAGCTAGCCTTGAACTCAGAGCAAATCCTACTTCAGCCTTTCGCTGGGAAGAAACCACCATGCTTGCCTTACACTTTGGTTGTTTTGTCTTGTTTTGAAACTGGGTTTCTCTGTGTACCCCTGGGTGTTCTGAAACTCACTTTGTAGAACAGGCTGCTTCAAACTTAGAGATCCACTTGCAAGCCTTTAATCCCATCACTCAGAAGGCAGAGGCAGGTAGATCTCTGAGTGTGAAGCCAGCCTGGTCTACAGAGTGAATTCCAGGAGGATAGTCAGGGCCCTGAAGAAAGACCCTGTCTCAAAAACAAACAAAAAAAAGTAGGCTGCTTACACCCCAGATTGAGAGCTCAGACTCAGACAGCTATGCAGATGCTGTACCTTCTCTCCATCAGAGAGACTCTGGGCTATCACACTTGCTTAGGACTGGGACTTGGGATAGGGACACAGTCCAGCTGGCAGAGTGTCCTTGTTCAGCCTGCCCTGTCTTCAAGCAGCAGTGGACACACATGTGCACAGAATAGCCAACAGATTGAGGTGGACCAAGAAAATGACCAAGTCCCCAGAGGAGACACGCAAGAACTTGGAAGAGTGGCTACCCAGGTACAGTGTAGCTTGGTGAGCTTGTGGGAGGGAGGCGTCCTGCTGTCTTCCACACTGACCTGACCCTTCCCCTCACAGGGAGCTATGGAGCGAGATCAATGGACTACTGGTAGGCTTCGGCCAACAGACTTGTCTTCCTGTCCATCCTCAGTGCCAGACCTGCCTCAACAAGGCCATGTGCCCTGCCGCCCGGAATCTCTAAGGGCCACAGGGCTTCCTCTGGCTAGGGTCTGTAAAGTGCCTTTGTGGGGAGGGGTAATAAGGCTTGGGGGTTGTTTGCAGGGCGTGTAATAAAGCTGGGGGGGGTTTCACAGTTCATTTTTTGCCCATTGGCTTCAGATCAGGCCAAGAAGCCTGAGTGTGTGAATGCAGTGTGTGCGCTCCATTCACATGTCAGGGGTAGGATCGCCTGGGAGGCTGTGTGGGGACATGCTGTATCCTGGGGAGTGGGGGAGGGAGGGAAGAGAGGGGAGCATAAACCCAGGAGGGAGGAAACAGAGCCAGCTGCAGCCAGCTGCTGGGAAGCCTGTGAGGGAAGTATCCCTGTGAACTCTCACACGCTGTCCTGAGGCCCAGCGCTCCTCTAGACCTAGCTTCCGAAGTGGCGCTTAGCCTGTGCCTGGAACCCACCCCATGTTAACACAGAACTCTAGACACCCATTCTCTGGACTACTGGACACAAGACTTAGCAGGTCTCAGAGACGTAGGGGGAGGAGAGGATGACATCATTCCTCCATCACCTAAGGGACTTTAATGGGCCTTATTCCTCAACTCTACCTCACCTGAACACTCAGAAAACACACCGGTGCCAGAGTTCGAGGCAAGGCCTGTTTAATTGGAGGGCGCGCGTGCGCTATGGCTTATGAGGCAGACTGCAGTGTCAGTGAGTGAGTTTGGGGAGCTGAGGCCAGAGGGTCGGAGCCAGGTAGGCATAAGGCAGGGACCAGGCCCAGGAGCACAGAATCATACCTGGAAATGGTTCACACAGCCCCACCATTCCAGGTCCTGGAGCTGCAGAGCAGGATAAGGGACTTGTCCGAAGGCTGCCCTCTTAAGAGTCAGGGAACACCCATCCTCTGGCCCCTCAGAGAGCCTAGGCTCTGCATTCCAGAACCCAGCATGTGGGAGGCAGCACAGGGGTAGCTAGGCAGAGAAGGCCTGGCCTAGGGACCATCCCACATGAGGGATGGGACAGAGGGACAGCTCCTCCAAGCACAGCTGGCCCTGAGGTCCCCTGACTGTCTGTTCCCTGGAGTCCCTGGTCTCTGCTCAGGATGGTGCTGCTGACAGGGTGGGTAAGAAAGGGTTTGCAGAGAAAGGTTTTGTTTTATTGCAATTATTTAGAGTGAGTCCCAAGGGGTTGGGGGAGGGGGCTCCACTATTAACTAGAAACATATGTGGAGCTGGAGACCTTTTAGGAAAAAAAGCGAAAACATGAATTCCTTTCAGTCAGCAGGCCCGAGGCAGAACGGCAAAGGCCCTTGGCAGACCACCATGCACAGCTCCTCCCTCTCACTGTCTCTGTCTCTCTGTCTGTCTTGGCTGGCTGTGTCTATCTGTCTCTCTCTTCTCTGGGTTTCTCTTTTCTCTGATCTTGCTATGACCACCGCAGCACCCAGTGGACAAGACAAGGGTTCATGGGGTCATAGGTTGTTTTCTGAGTGGTGTGATACCACCCTCCAGTCTGCTGAGGCTTGGGGAGCCCTGGAGAGCCCAAGGTCCATGCAGGAAGAGACCCTGGGACCCCTGGATAGGCAGAAAGGGGCTCAGAAGTTGCTGAAGATCTCTCGCTTCCGGTTCCAGTCCATCTGTGGTGCCCGCTTGTTGACCCGAGTAGCCCGAGCCTTCTCCTTGGCCTCGGCTGCTGTAGGGCTCAGGTGGAGACCACTTTCCTGGAAGGGGTCTCGCTTCCAGGCACTGCCATCCTGGGGGCAGGCAAGGTACAAACAGTGAGCCATACCCATGGCAGCTACCTTCCCAAGGAACTTACACCAGGGGCCACCTCAGGGCCTGGGCAACTAGCCCAAGAGGCTTCTTGGAAGTGGTAGCCCCACCATCCTGGTAGGTATCTCCATAAAGATCCACTCTGAAGGTCTCTGAAGCCCCATGTGTGAGCACCATGGCAGTTACCTCATTGTCCTTCTCTGAGCCTGGCAAGTCGCTTCGGGATGAGCACACAGAGCCGCCATTGAGCTAGGAAACCAAGGGTAGGTGGGGTTTCAGCGTCCCCATCCTGGTGCACCTCGATCTTCACATGCACACACAGGCACAGGGTCGCTTTTGAGCACACCACACACACACACACAGCTGCAGCTAGTCCTTGTTCAGCAGTGAGCACACTTCTGTCACTGTCTGGGCCAGGACACAGCTGGCACCTAACAGGAGACAGGCAAGTCCAACCTGGGCAGCCATGATAGGGACAGCAGCTGTGGCAATGGGAGTCAGCTATGTGAATTCACCTGTTGTCAAACCAGGATGGTGTCCCAAGAAGGTAAAGACTTATCAGTAGTCATGTAGGAACAAGGCATGGAAAGATGGCCTGAGACCCCAGGCCTCTGCCCACACTGTACATCTGAGCTGGTGCTAACCCCATACAGGTTGCACAGTGGCTATTTGTTTTGTTTTGACACAGGGTTTCTCTGTGCAGCTCTGGCTGCCTTAGAACTCACTCTGTAAACCAAGCTGGCCTTGAACTCAAAGATCTGCCTGCTTTTGGTTCCCAAGTGCTAGGATTAATGCCTGGCCAGCACAGTGGGTATGTTTGTTGTAACCAGGCCAGATAGGTTCACAGCTGTACATCCTCAAGGGCACAGACCTCCAGGAGAAGCAGCCTCTATCATATCTGGGGACACAGGTAGAGGTATACATTTGGTCACTTGGGCCCACCCTCTCACCTGGGCAGGACTGGTCCCGTTCGTGACTGGTGATGGCAGTGGACCTGTAGGGACAGCAAGTTAGTGACTGCACTGACCCTACCCTCTGCCCCGAAGGCAACAGCCTACCTTCTACGTGTTCCTCAGTGGGTACAACCCGCAACCGCTTGAAGTGTTCATCAGTCTCAGGATCTACCACCAGCAACCGGGCCTCATCTTCCTGTGCCTTGATTCTGGCAACAACTTCGGCATGGCGCAGCCCCTCCACATTCTGCCCATTCACCTGACGCAACCCACACAGGGTCAGAAAGGCCTGAGGGGCCCAGTCGGCCCAATGCCACCCAGCCAGGTGTGCCATCAAATATTCATCGAAGCCACCAGCAGCCAAAGCAGCAAGAAGAGTGGCAGCTCAAGTTCCCTGTCTTCCCTCCTCCTGCAGGGACCCAGGGCCCATACATGGACACTCAGGGACATACAGATACAGACACAAGGACCCAGGGTACCTCAATGAGCCGGTCCTGGGCACGGAGGCCAGAGTGAGAAGCAGGAGAGCCAGGGTCCACAGAGCGGATGTATTGGCCAGGCCGGGACTTGTCACTATGCAGGTTGAACCCGTAGCCCTGGGGTCCCCTTCGTAAGTGGCAGAGCCGGGGACGCAGCTCTTTTGGGGGCCCATTGACATCCTGTAGACCCACAGGAAGTGACATCAGGCTCTGCCCGCAGCCTCCTAGCCCTTATGCCCTAAGGGACCAATCCCAGGTTCCATTGACAACGCTATGTGCCCCAGGACTGAGGGGTTTGGTGAAGCTACATGTTACACAGCTTTAGCTATGGGTTTAGGGACAAAGCATGTTACCAAACATGGAAACATCTCATGAGATAGCTGCTGGCAGAACCTGTGGAAGAATTCATAGGGCACACTATACACAGCCTAGGGATCTAGAAAGAGCCAGAAGGGATAACTGCCCCATCAGAGGCTCAAGGAAGACAGTACCTTTAGGTTTTGCCTCCCCCGTCTCCCTTCTGGCCCTCCCTCTCTAGGGCTGGTCTCCTGGAGCCTGAGCAGCTTGGTTTTCCTCTCAAGACCTTCAAGAAGCTCCCTGGGCTGCTGTGGCAGCTGTTTGCCTTAGAATTCCAACACTACCTGGAACCGTTGCCCCAACCCCATGGGCCCAGAAAGCAGGGGCCACAAGAAAGATCCAGTGGTGACCAGTCCTAGCCTACAATGCTTCCTAGCCCACAGCATGGAAGGGCTCACGGTACCCACAGGGAGCTCCACCACTGCCCCAGGCTGCCCTTCTTTACCTCTGGCATCCTGCAGTAGGTCTCTGGGCCAGGAGGCTATGCAAGCACGGGCTAGCCTGCTGACCCCTCACCCCAGCCAGGGCCCAAGCCAGAGACGGTGCTGCTGAATGGCCAGCAGCTGCTGGTGCCCAGTTACACAGGGCCAGTGGCTGGGGTGGGCGGGCAGGTGGCAGCTCAGGTTTCTGAGTGTGAGTGCAGGTGACAATGTGCTAGCAGGGGGCATTTCCTCACCTTCCACTACTACCCTGCCCCTGAGGGATCAATCCTTCTGGTCTCAGCGCAGATCTCTAAGTCTCAGGTAACTGTCTTACCCCAAGCCCAAATACCTCTACACCCCTACTGTCTACTCCACCACCTTTCTTTTAGAGTTTTGGAGAGAAGGTCCCACATTTTAACACAGGCTAGCCCCAAACTCACAACTCAAAGTGATCTTTTTATTTTAGCTTCTGAGTGCTGGAATTACAGGCATATACCACCATGCTTAGCTCCAAACCCTAAGTGTGGTGTTACCCATGTCCACGGGAGCAGCCAGCTGCAGGAATAAGTACACTCGTCTATGCAGGACCAGTACTCCCTTTTTGTCTTGCCTGCACACGGGACCTCTCCCTTGGTCCCAAAGCCCAGCTGGATCCTCATCTGGACTCTCCTTCCTGCTGAGCCTTGGTGCACAGCTGCCATCTGTACCATTACATCAGAATTACAGATTAAACTGTCTCCTGGGGGCTCAGGTAGGCAATGTTGCCTGAATTCAGAGTTGTAAGGCCTCAAAGATACTCAAAACCCCACTGCATAGAACTCTCAAAGGCATAGCTGAAGATACAGGTATAGGGCTTTGGGGCAAGGCCCTGAGAACCCCTAACCATCAGCCTGGGACAGCCAGAGGCTAGTTCACAGAGGAGAGGCTGAAGAAGTAGAGACAGAAGCCAGTCCAAAACAGTATGAGGGAATTTGTGACCACTCCTGGCACAAAGTCACGTCCTAGCAGACAGGGCCACATCATGTGGCCATAGAGGCAAGACATCCAGGCTTACGCTCATAAACAAGCAACACAGACACACACAGCCACCCACACACGCAAACTTAGATCCATGGCACTGGCCCTGTGACCTCTTCCCACGGCCTCTGTGGTAACCTACAGGGCAGGGTTTCTTAGGGCTCCCAAACGGGAAGCAGGACTTGGCACACGATTGTGAAGCTAGGGGCCATTCCTGAGAGGTAGCTGTTCTGGCCAAACCCCCAGCCCCAATCCAAAACAGCCACTTCTCAGCACAGGCTAAATGATACCTCTTACTAACTATCCTAAACCATCTCTGGCCACAGGCAAAGTCCCAGCACTGACAGGCCTGGCATAAGACCCTCAAGTACAAGGATTGCAAGACACCCCTAAGCCTGTGGGACAGCGGGGAGGCAGGCAGCTAAAGCAAGCAAGTGGGGGTAGGGTGCCCCAGCAAACAGCGGGAGGGGTGCATTGCTGGAATTCTTCCTCCCAGTCCTAGCCCTGAGCACACTTCCTGCCTTCTTCAGTCAGGCCCTCTGGCTCCCACGGGCTCGGGGACACAGAGCCAGAGAGCTGGGCAAGCCCCAGTACCCCCACTGAGCCTATAGCCAGACAAAGGCTGATATGGGGGTGCCCTGGGAGCCAGGCTCTGCCCCCCCAGATAATGACTCATCAGCCCCAGCAGAGAAAGGCTCCCATTGTTTCTTGGGGGTCCGTCTTGTAGGCATAAACATCCCCAAGTTCCCTGCCGTTCCTCAGAGATTGAGCTAAAGCTGGGGTCCTGACTGCCCAGCTTTGCTCACCCCCATCTGACCTGAACAAACCCCAGTTGAGAGTTCACAGGAGGGGCTCCTGGGGCTGAGGCAGGCAGCATGGTAGTCCTGGAGCGAGCCATGAGAAGTGGCTAGGAGTGGCTGGCAGCAGGTGGCCAGCCTGAAGTGGCCAGAGTTCTTAGACCAGCTGAGACTGTCACCCCACTTATCTACCTCCCACTGTGGCCCAGGTCCCTGGGGATGGGTGGGGACATAGGGACTGACTCATTTTGGGTAGCAGGGTGGTTACTGAGCCCCCTCCCCTGTCCGGTGTCCCCCCCACCCAGCTTGGTTTCCGTCCCAAGAAAGGAAGGAAGGAAGCTGATGGAGGCCCTGCCCTGCTCCAGGACCCAGGGCAGTGGAGACAGGGAGTCAAGGGAGGGGACCTTGGCTGGAGAACAGAAGACAGTGAATGGGGGGAGGGGAAAGAGGAACAGTGGGAACCAGGGGAGCCCCAAAAATGGTCATGCTAACACTTTGCTCAGACCATCCTATCCCATGAACCCATAACCTGCAGAGCTGTGTCAGCCATAACACAGTTCCCCATGTCCTTCAGGAGGTGCAGTCATGGTAGGACCCAAGGGATGGGAAGGAAGGCAAGGTCCACACTACCTCCCTGTACCTGGCACTGCTAGCTGCTGGGTCTCTGTTTGGGGGCTGTCCCTGTCATCACTGCTAGAATCAGCTCCATGCAGCTGCAGCCACCCCCAGCCCTGAATGGCCTGGGACTGAGTCACCACTGACTAGGCCTTCCCGCCCCCAAAGGGAGGGGCAGACCATATCAGTGTTCTCCCTTATCCCACTTCCCCTATCCTGCAGGCTAGGAGAGAGAACATAGGATCAGGGAGGATGAAAAGACCCTAACCTCCGGTGGGGGCACCCAGTGGACACCCACGCTGCAACAGGGCAAAGGCATACAGACCCCACCGGTCTCTCCAGCCACCAGTACCCTCATCCAAGCTCAATGCTACAGAGTAAGGGTAACCCTCTGCAGCGCCCACATCAGTCTAAGGCAGGCTGTTTCTAAACCTGGTTTGTAGATAGATGTCTTATGAGGCTCCCCTTTCTCTTCCAGGGTAAGAGTGTCCCTTGGGTTCCTTTACCTCCTGAAATTCTTGTCCCTAGGTTTGACCCATCTACAATGGGACAAGCCCATTGTACCCCCTTTTGTTCCTCTAAAAATACACCCAGAGGAAGCCCCCTCCTAGGGCTTCCTGCAGCCCCTCCAAGCCTGAAATAGCAGAGACAGGGAAGGACCCACCCACAGCCAAGGGGCCTGGGCCACCCCATCTCCAGATAAGGCCCCAGGGTGGATTTTTCCACAGGAAGGTGAACTGAGCTGTTTGCTTCTAAATGAATGGACACACGGCTGGGGTTGGGGGGGGGCTTCTTCCTAAGGAGGAGAAAGGGGTGCTTGGGAAAAAGGGAGGCTCCTAGTCCCCAGCCAGAGGAAGGTGGGCCTGGCACCATCTTCTTTCCACAAAATTCCTATTAAGATTCCTGATCTTAAACAGCCCAGCCAGAGTGCAGAATCCAGATTCTAGGCTTTGCACCTGCCTTCAGGTCTCAAAGGGAAAGAATCCAACAGATGCAAAGCAGCACAGACCTTAGCCCAGGTTGACCTTACCACTGGGGATGTCATCTCCCAACCTCCAGACAGGTCCCGCAGGGACCAGCATAGGCCTAACCAGCAGGAGACATTTGGGTGAGGTCACAGGTAAATGCTAAGGTCTGAAACACATCCAGAAATTTCAAACCTGACTCTCCACTGACCTAAGCTAATGGTTCTCAAAGCTGGATGTGAGGAACTGCTTGGCTCAAGTAATAATTAGAAAACAAAAGAAACAATAATACCAGATCCTCCAAGAAGTAGAACAAATAGCCTCCGGCCCTTCCTCTGTGCCTCAGGTTCTACCTAGGTAGCTACCTAGAAGGTGGAACAGACCCTCTCTTGTGTATGCCAACCCCCACCCCCAGCCTGGAAGGATAAAGATGAGGGGAGGGGCTCCCCAGCAGGAGCCCTGAGACAGCAACACACAGGGTTCCAGCACCTGTGGGAAGCACAAACAGGGACAGGAACTGGAACCTAGTTGAGCGTCTGCATGTGGGTCCTTCCCTTGACTCCCTTTCCCTAGGAAGTCCCTCTGTTCTGGAACCCACCCACTCCAGCCCACCCCCATTGCCAACGGGCTACAGCGCTAATCCCTGCAACAGGATCTAATCCACCCAAGGGTTTCAGAGCACATGGATGGCTTTGGTTAGAGCTGTGAGTCCCAGCAGCTCCTCTAAGAGCCCCTCAGCCATTGGAACCTCCAGCAGAGGGGACAAAAGCCAAAAGAGTTGCCGCAAGTGGTCACCAACAGCATAGAGAGTGGTTATGGTCACCGCAATAGAGAAAGAGCCCAAAGAGGAAATGGAGGCTTATAGAAGTGACCAAAGGGAAGATTGCTACCAAGAGGCAGTGATGGTAGTTCTGGGAAAGGCTCATTGTTCCCACAGACATACCTTCTGGCCAGTGTCCGAGCCAAGGCTGCCCGAGTATGCCCAGTCTGGCTTTGGCTCCCAGGGGTTGTGGGCTGGTGGAAGCCCTCGGTGGGCCATCTCCTCAGTGCAGGTCAGTTGCCGCCGGCAGAGCTCTTCATCTGTCTCCTTGTCCACCACAAGCAGCTGGGTCTGCCCCTCCACGGCCTTGATCCTCTGTACCACCTGGAATGGGTGCAAAGCAGGACCCGGTCAGCAGCCAACACCCTGGGCAGCACATGGATGGGGCAGCACTCCCGGCTAGGCCCAGGCTCATGGACAGAGAGCAGGAGTTGGCCTGCCAGGGGTGGGTAGCTGAACTGAGAGGCCTGCGGGCTCCACCTCCCACCCCCAGTTTCCAGCAGTTCCCTCCCTCTTCTCTCTGGAGCTAGGGCCCAGGCTGCAAGTACTTCAGGATACTCGTGCAGCCTTGCATTCTGCTCAGGTGAGCACAGGAAGGAGCTGCAAGAAACAGCCAGATGGGAGAGTCAGAATCTGTTTAGTTGAGCTTCAGGATTTCAGTCTAGTCGATGCATATGTACATGCTTATTTGTATGTGTGTGTGCATATGAGTATGCTTTTTGTATGTGCATGCCTCTATTTTAAAGTCTGGTTTTGGTCCAGATGTGGAAGAAAGCAATGTCTTTGTTGGTCCTAGTGTGAGTATTTGGGCTTCTTTCTTTCTCAGAGATGCAGTGTGAGTCTAATGCCCCACAAGCTCTAGAACTTCTATTTCCCTCCAGACCAGGACCAGAAAACCATCCCAGCTGGACCTGTGAAGAAATGAAGACGAAGGTTGCTCACATACACCAAGTAAGCAGAATTCAGCTCCAGCAGGTTCAGCAGCAGAACAGAGGTGGCTTGACAGCCATCTGTGTGTCTGTCTGGATGTGTGCCTGTCAAGTGTGGGCCGCCATGGATCATGCAGGATGTTAGTATGTGTTCAAAGGGAGAAGTGCTCACTGGACATCTGAAGGGCAGGAAGCATTGACAACCCCACCCCACAGCCTGGGAGTGAAGAGACAGGATCTCCAGCATCATTCCACGGAGTACATGCTACCACAGATGAGAAGGTCCTACCCAGGCCCATCTTTACCCGGCCCTCAGTGACCGTCCTCTCTCCCCATGACCAACAGAGCAGAAGGATCCCAGCACTCTTTCGGGCATGGTTGCTTTCGGGCATGGGAGCCAAGCCAGTCACCCACAATCTCTAAAAATCAGCGGAATGGGAGTCGCAGGTTTGCATCCTATCTCTCTGAGCAGTGGGGGTCTAATGTGGCTCTATGGGAAAGTCTTTAGCGCCCGAGCGCCCCCAGAAACCTGGGATAAACAAGTGCATTCCCGTGCTGGCTAGAGGCAGATGCTACCAACTCTGCCAGTCTCTGCCTTGCTTTTTGGGCCAACCACTGGGCTTCACTCCCAAACTCTTCAGCCCACAACCAAATGCGGTGGTCACTGTAAGTAGAAAGCGGGTCGTTAGGGAGATAGAAGCTTAACTCTTAGCTACTTTGCTTTGTCCAGGCCTCAGGACTGACCACTGACACAGGTCTTGGACTTACTGGTACTAGGGTTCCAGGACAGAAAAAGTGGGGGGAGGCTGAACCCTAGCCAAGGTCTTAACTGTGTCTACCCCTCAGTGGGATACAGACACCCCAGAGTTAGAACCTGCAGAGAGACCAGCCGGATCATCTCTCCTTCCTCCAGATGCAGCAGCGCTGCACAGTGACCTCTACAGGGCCAGGCAGCCTCCCAGGAGGAGGCGTTTTCTGAGCCCAAGGAATATGCTACCACTGGAGCTGACTCCCCAAGGACCCAGACACGCCGGCCCACGAGAAGTACACTAGTATAGGCAGGAACACACACACACACACGGCCAGCACACATGCCTGATGTGTCCACACAACCCTAGACACACATTCCAGCACTGACACAAGTATGCTTTCATCCACTCCTGGAACACTTGGGTAGTGTATTCATATGGATGACCCGAGAGAGACCTGCAAGCACACACACATAACTCACAGGCTGACAGAAAAGCATCTATACCACAAGGCCACAAGGTGCCTTAGCCACCTCCTCCTCCTCCACGGCACACGGAGGCCAAAACTAGCAGAAGCAGCCAGGGCCCTGGCCAGAGTAGCCGCAGTGCGGCCCCTCCCTACCAGGATGTCCTCCCTCCCCCGCTTGTGCAGGACTGAGCTTCCTCACCAGGAGGCCAGCTGGCGGGCCACGTCCCACACCTCGACACCCTAACAGCAGGCCCCCGTGGGACCCTTACCGGGTCCCGCCATACGGCGCGCAGAAGGGTGGTCTTAGGCATCTTGGCCAGCGCTGTAGGGACGCGCCCCTAGGAGGGAACCGGGGGGCGGGGCGCAGCGCAGGGACCCACCTGGTGATGCGTCTCGCTCTCTACGTTGACGCCGTTGACCTCAACCAGGCGGTCCCCGGCGCGCAGTGCGGCCGCCTCGGCTGGGGAGCCTGGCTCCACGCGCCGGATGAACTGGCCACGGCGGCCTTTCTCGCCATGCAGGTGGAAGCCGTACCCTTGCTCTCCGCGCACCAGGCGACACAAGCGGGGCCGCAGCGACTCCGACGCGGCCATGGCACCCGCTGCCCCCTGGATGGCCGCGACTGGCCACGACTCACACCACCAGCAGGCTGGAGCGCGGAGGCGGCGGAGGCGCGGGCGGGAGAGCAGGCAGCGGCCTCGGTGGCTCCGGCTCAGCTCGCGTCGCCTCGGGCTCCGGCTTCGGCTCTGGCCCTGGCCCCTGCTCCTGCTGCAGCTCCGCCCCCGCGCCCGCCCCTTCCCCGCCCTCCTGGCTGCCCCCGCCCTAGCCCAAGCCCCGCTAGCTAGGCCCCTGTCTGGGCGCCCAGAAACCTTAGGACCAAGGAGTGGGGTTGCACGGCCAGACAACTCTCGAGTCCCGGGGAGTCCTATCTTATCCCATTTTGGCCACCCTCCGCAGCGCCAGCACCTTTGGCTTCTGTTCCAGGAACCACTTTTTTAGACACCTGCATATGCTACAGTGAGAGAGCTTCCAGAAATGGGAAGGAGTCCAGTCAGAGACACTCTACACAGAGGCCAGAGGGGAAGTGCCAGGGCCACTGCGCCCCGTCCTCGGAATGCACCTCACCCTCTACCTACCCGGATTGTTCTGCTCCCTCTAGATCCCCGAAGTTGTCTTGTCCGACCCCGAGAGCAACAGGCAAGAATAAGAATTTAAAGAGACACTACAGCAACCAAGGTCTTTGGGGACAGGGAGTAGGTGTCCCCCTGTTATAGGTAGGTGTCCCAGGAAGTGTTTGTCCATTAAACATCCTGTCTCGCTCCTGTATTCCCTGCTTTTTGGGAACTTGAGTTTGTCTAGTAGAGATGGGAGGTGTCTGCTGCCTTCCTCTTGACCTGGTATGAACTGTGCTGAGGACTTTGGCCCCTGAGCTCAGGTTGTGATCAGCTGTCCCCAGATTAAGCCCCACAGGGCTCTCATTCCCGGTTCCTAGGTCTGTAGTCCCAACACACTCTTACAGGACAATAGTCCCACTGAGAACCCCTTATGCATTTCTAAATGGTTTTCCAAGAACAACCCTAGAGAAAACCGACCATTTTACGGATCAGGAAACTGAGGCCTAGAGAAAACCCTCTGCTAGAGTCCAGTACTGTGAGACTGCACTTTCAACTTGAATCATCCTCCCAGGCACATAAGACAGCTGAGATCCAGGCTCACCCAAAGCCTGCTCCTCCCCAGCCCATAGCTCCTTACTTACCTGGTCCCCCTGAGTCAGGTAAAGCCAGCTCAGACAGTTCCCCATGTGGATAGGAGATGCAGCCCTAGCTCAGTGTTCTCCTCTGCCTCCCCTTTCTCCAGAGCCCTTAACTAGGGCTCTCCACCTCCACCGGAGCACTAAGACCGGCTTCTCAGCAGCAGCCCCTTGGGTACCCACACCCTAGTGGCTGCTCCTAAAAGGCACTTAAGCTGAGGATACATTGTTGCTCCCTGCCCCCAGCACTCTCTGCAGATTCTAGCTGATGCTGCCACAGACATGGCTGACCACTTCCATCTGTCTTCATGCCTGCCTATCCAGAGTTTGCCTGTCTGTCTTAGGATTTCTTTCTCTAGGCCTGGCCTAATGCTGTTTGCCCATGGAGATTGTTAACGTGTCTAAACTATGTGCTCACTGTATATCCCACCCCTGTAGAACTTAGAAGTTACCCCACAATAACCAGGAACCTCCCAGACCTGCTAACAGAGGTCACACTAAAGAGGCTGGCAAGATGGAAGATTTCCAGGCCAGGAGTTGAGGAAGGTAGGGGACTTCTTCCCACCTCGACCTTGGGCCCTTCACTAGCTCTCTGCCACCAAAGACTCGGCCCATGACTGAAGAAGGGACACAGGGTGGCGGGTGGAGGGGAAACAAGGGGCAGGAATGTGTGGTCTCAGGGGGCCAGAGCCAAAGATGACAGGATGCTGCAGTCACAGAGTAGTAGCAAAGGAATTCCCAAAGCAAATGGGCTGGAAAGTGCCAAGGAAAGTGACAGAAACAGGGCGGGGGTGGGAGGGCTTAGCCCATCAGTGGGCTTGAGCCACAGAGGAAGAAACCTGGGGCAGCAGTGTGAAACAGCAGTGTGAAGCCAGGCTCCCAGAAGTCAGCACCTCTGTGATCCCTGCACCAGGGAGGCTGTGGCCTGAAGGCCCTGAGTTTGTAGCCAGCCTAGATAGAATACTTCAAAATCAAGAGCAAACAATGTGGCCAGAAGGATGGCATCCTTATGGCAGCTTATAGTAATCCATAAGGGATCCAATGCCTCCCTCTGGTGTGCAGACACCAATGCAATCAAAGCACCCAGATACATACAATATAAAAACAAACCCTACCCTCCCCAGACAGTTTCTCTGTGTAGCCCTGGCTGTTCTGGAACCCGATCTGTAGACCAGGCTGGTCTTGAACTCACAGATCACTTGCCTTTCCCTCCTAAGTGCTGGGATTAAAAGTCAGTGCCACCACTGCCAGGAGACAGATAAATATTTTTTTAAAAACTGAACAAAAGAGCTGGAGAGATGGCTTAGCAGTTAAGAGCACTGACTGCTCTTCCAAAGGTCCTGAGTTCAATTCTCAGCAACCACATGGTGGCTCATAGCCATCTGTAATGAGATCTGATGCCTTTTTCTGGTGTGCAGGAATACATGTAAGCAGAACACTATATACATAGTAAATAAATAAATCTTTTTTAAAAATCTTTAAAAAAAATGTTTTGAAAGCCATCATTTAATAGAAATAGGACTTTAGGGTTGGAGAGGGCTCCGAAGCTAAGAGTGCTTGGAGCATTTATTGTTCTTGCAAAGGACCCAGTTTGACTCCCAGCACCTACACAGCACCTCACAACCATTCATAATTCCAGTTCCAGGGGTCCAGCCTAAGCTACAGGAAGACTGTCTCAAAAAATAAAACAAAACAAACAAACAAACAAAACGAAAACCAGGGCATGAGAACGTAGCTCAGCCGGAAGAGTGGAGCCCTGAGGTGGATCTCTGTCACTCTGTAAACCTGCTGGGCATGCTTGTAATCTGAACACTTGGGAGGAAAAAGGTCAAGATCACCTTCAACTGCATAGTGACTTTGAGGCCAGCCTGGGCTACATGAGACTCTGTCTCAAAACAAAACAAAACAAAACAAAACAAAACAAAACAAAACAGGTTAAAGAGATGGCTCAATGGTTCAGAGTATTTAGAGAGAATACCTCTTGTTGCAGAGAACCTAGGTTTGGTTCCCAGCACCTACATAACAGCTCATAACTCCCTGTAATTCCAGCCATAGGGGGATTCAACACCCCCTTCTGGCCTTCATGGGCAACTTCACTCATGTATACATACCACACACATATGCATAATTAAAATTCACATACCTCACAAATCAAACTAGACAAGGAAGAGCCCATTTAAACAATAAAACAGAACCCAGTATAGTGGCTAATCCCAGAACTAGGGAAGCAGAGACAGTTGGATTTCTGTGCGTTCCAGGCCAGTCATTGAGATCCTGTCTCAAAGAGGAAAGAAAGGAAAACAGCCAGAGCTGACCAAGGGTGACCATTTCTCAAGAGGGAGTTGGTGACAGGCACAGGGGAAGAGGAGAAAGCCTGGTGCAGCAGAGGTGGGGTCTCTCAAAGACCACACCTCCTAGACCTTCTTCCCTAATTCCCTCAGAGGCTTCAGGCAGACAGGATACCCAGTGGACTTGAGAGGCAAGCTGAGAGAGGCCAACAAGGCTTGAAGGTATACCCTCATACGAGGTTAGCGCCTCAGAGAATGAGATAGGAAGGCAGGTGGCTCATGAGGCCTTAAGAGTCACAGGACTTTATTGTTCTACTTCTTTAAAAGGTGGAGAGACCTAGCTCCAAGACCAGCGACATCCAAGAAGGTGGAGATAACCCTGGACGGTTGGGGAATGTCCTCCGCTAAGCTTCACCTTACCCTACAACTTCCTTTACAAATGGGTCACCTGTGTGGCAAAGAGCTGGTATATCAGTCCTCTCCTCCTCTGGATTATCTAAAGCAACCGGGGCTGCCTTGCTGCACTCCTGGTGGGACAGAGGGTTTTTCACTAAACACTGTAAAAAACATACGTGCATCCTTCTTGAAAGCGCCGAGGCCGGGTGTGGGCGGGACCTGGGAAGCCCTGTCCCCGGGGTGGAGCCAGTATTCTGACACCAGGTAAAGGCTAGGATCTTCCCAGAAAAGCGCTGCTACCTTAATGGGTAGTAATGGCCTTGCCTGCATCTACCAGGTCTTGCTTAGGGCCTTCTCCCTCCGACTACATCACGCCTCTCTTTGGATCCCCAAATTGGAGCAGGCGTGATCAGCAACAAAAGGAGAAAGTACAGAAATCCGGAGAAAAAGGGACAGGGCAAGGAGAGAAAGGGAAGAAAGGAGGGACAGGAAACTGACCATCTTCGAGAATTCCGAGACCTCACCCAGCCCCCTTCCCTGCTTGGCTCCCTTCCTTGGCAGTGGACTGCCAACAACAGCTGCATAGCGCCACCTGGTGGAAATGAATGTGATTGCGCCATCTCGGGGCCAGACAGGGGCTGGAAGGTTGGGGGTGTGTGGGATGCGTCATAGGCAGGTAGATTCACCTCAGAGCTCACTTCTCTAGTTTAGACCAGTTCCGGTTCTGTGGGTTTGGGATTCGATTGAAGCCCTAGAGCTGGTTACACCACTCAAGCAGAGGAATGCAAGCCTTGGGGAATAATAGAAAGAGAAGGCCTCTAATAGGCCTCAGCCAGTTTTGCCCTTCACCCCGGTCCTGGCACCCACTTCTCTAGAATGAGATAGCTCTAGGCAACCAAACCAGCCCTTGTGACCAAACATTTGCCCCAACTACTTGGCGTTCAGCACCGGCCCTGGCGAGCACTGGGTAAACATTGCTCAGACCCAAGGAAACAGAGGTTTGTGTACCTTGGCCTGAGCAAAAGAGGTCCAGAGCTGGAGAAGCCCCCCTTTGAGATCATTTAAAGAAGCCTGAAGAGTCTTTTGTAATGTACTCTCTAGGATGCTTAGGCTGCTCTAGAATCTGTGTATGGATCTTGCAAGCTGGGCAGGAGGTAGGAAGGACAGGAAACAGATGTCACTGAACTTTAAGTTCATCCCACAGGCAGTGGGTAGCCGGTGGAATATTGTACATCTGGAGATGACAAGGTCAGGACACTGATGTTTTGAAAGGTTAAATTTGTTGCAAATCTAGGGAGGACTGGCTTTTAATTCAGCCTTCAGGAAGCAGAGGCAGGCAGATGTACAGAGGCCAACCCCGTCCATAGAGCAAGTTCCAGGACAGCTAGATCTACACAGAGAAACACTGTCTCTAAAAACAAAACAAAACAAAACAAACAAAAAGAACTGGGAGAAAGGTAGCATTCCTGGGTCAGAAAGATGGCTCGATTGACAAAGGCGGTTAGATAATCTTAGTTTGATCCCCGGGACCCACAAAGTGGAAAAAGAGAGCCAACTCCTGCAAGATGTCCTCTGGCAGCTACAAAGGTGCCTTGGAAGATATGTACCCACACCCCCCAAATAAATGAATAGATTAAAAGTATAAACAAAAAATTTCAAATTGCTGATATAGCTGAGTGGATAATGGCACTTGCTGCAAAGTCAGATGACCTAAATTTGTTCCCTGGGACCCACATGGTAGAAGGATAGAATCAATTCTAGCCTGTTGTCTTCTGACCTCCGGGGTTGTGCGCGCACGCACACACACACACACACACACACACACGAAAGAAACAAAGAGAACAAAAATAAATAAATACAATGTAATTATAAAATGTAGGGGCCAAAGACACAGATCAGCAGTGACGTTTGCTTGTTACTCTTTCTGAGGACCTGAGTTCAATCCCAGCACCCACATCAGGTGCCTCACATCACCTGCTGCTCAATTCCAGGAGATCCTATAACCTCTTCTAGCTCTCAAGACCACATGCAGCACGTGCTGCGCTTGGATACATACAGACAAATGGTTTAAATCTTTTAAAGGTGTAGAGCACTGAACTACGGGGGGAGGACTCCCTTGGTAGGTAGGAGGACATAGTGGGTGTGAAGGAGTGTCCTGAGTGGGGCAGCAGTGGGGTCCATCTGCTCTTAGCCTTTAGGAAGTGGATCTAGGGAAGACCTTGCCACATGTTTATGGGGGAGTTCCAACAGCAGATGGGAGGGAAGTTTGAGGAATCTCAACGCTCAGATCTGAGAAAAGATGGATGCAAGAAGTTTGAACATGTGGCAGAGGGTGAAGGGTCCCAGTTGTGTGAAACCGGAGGGAGCCCACAGATGTGTGTGTGTGCGCGTGTGTGCATGTGTGTGCACGCGCACATGCACTCATGCCTGCATGCATGTGTGTGTGTTCTGTTCCAAGCTAGTCTGGAGATTACTATGTAACTTATGCTGGTCTGAGATTCACAGCAACAATCCTGCCTCAGCCTCTCAAGTACCAGAATTATCGACCTGTGTGTGCCCTTGATCATGTGGGACCAGAGCAAAAGACTGGAAATGCAGAGGATGAGAAGCGGGGAGTGGGGGCTGCCTGCGGGGATTCCCTTCCCAGAGTGGAAGTGTGGGTATCAAGGAAGCTGGCACCATCTGCTTACTCTTCAGATGCTGACGGCAGGAGGGAAAGGATTCAAGAAAATTCAGGCTTAAAACTAATACGAGGAAGTGGGCAAACGTCCTGGTGTGCTGGCTGGACCAGGGGCAAAGCTCACAGTGCAGAAAAGTCTCTGCAATCAGGACAGAGGGTAGAGTGAGGGCCACCTGGAGACTCCACTCGCTAGTTTCTGTTCCTGTATGCTTCAGTGGTCTGGCCAGACCCACCGGTGTCTTGCACTGATCCTGGTAGGAGTTTGGGGGATCAGTCACCATACTCGGGACCCTGGACACTCATGAACAGGGAAGGGAACATAGGGAGGAAGCAACCCAAGGCCCCGGAAGCATCTCAGCCTTCCTCACCCCCCCCACCCCCACCCCGCGTCCCTAAGGACAGATTGATGAGCTGGTCTGGCCAGGGAGGGGGTTCTTGACATTTGCCAGGGCGTAGGCGCGCAGCTATGTACGCCCTGAAGCTAGACGCTAAGTACACAACGGAGGAAAAGGGTCACACGCGGGGGCGCAGGAATCAGGGTTGTTTTATTGACTAGACCACGAGACCAGACTGGAGCTACAAGCTGTGCTTCTGCCTAGGTCAAGCATGGGGGCGCCATCGGTTCTTGGGACGGTCGTCGAGCCTAACAGGATTGGCAAAGATGATTTGCTGCAGGAACCATGGCTGGGCGCGAAGCGTCTCTCCGAAGGCTCTAGAAAGAACAAAGCAGGACTCTATAGAGACAGGGATAAGGTTCTCCATTCTGTCCTCAGGATGGTGTGGAAGGAACTCTGGGAAATTCTCCTAACACAATGACAAACAGAATGGGTAGGGAGGGTAGGGGAGCGTAGTGGCCACATCTATAAAATCAGCAAACAGGAGGATGAGGGAGCATAATATCAAAAAGGGGTTGAGGGGGCTGGACTACAGGATACAACTCAGTGGGCAGAGTGCTTGCTTAGCATGTGTGAAGTCCTGGGTTCCATTTCTAGGACCATGTAAACCGGGTGTAGTGGTGCACACTTGTAATCCTACCACTTGGTAGGTGAGAGAAGGATCAGGAAGAACAAAAAACACCAGTACCCATAGGCTAGTGAGTGGTCTTGTGTGGTCTAAGACCCCTGGAAATTCCCTTGCCGTATGCCACACCCGCCTCCTCTCTCCTACTTACCTAGCAGCGGGCTCCGCTGAGATCCAGGAGTGAAGGCTTAGCGACTGCTCTGGTTGGCGGGCTCCCTCCAGGTCCCGCGGACTCCGGGTTGCATGGACGGGAAGCCCTGCCCGTGAGCTCCCGCTTCGTACTTCCCACAGCTCCTGCCCGGGGGAAGGAAGCAGGAGAGCGCTGCCGGCGACCGGTCCCGGGAGCCGGGCTAGTGGTCCAGCGGCCCCGCCCAGGGCACGGCGCCACAGGTAGGGCGAGCGACGCAGCCCCATGAGCAGCCCCGAGGCACGACCCACTGTGTGATAACGGGGACTCGCCACGTGCTTGTACCAGGCGCCAGCGGGCAGCGGTAGCAAGAGCAGCAGCAGCAGCAGCAGCAGCAGGGGCAGCAGGGGCCGGTTCTCGGGAGCCCCGGGCCCAGGGCCCCGCACTTCTCTGCTCGACGCCAGCGCGCTCATATCTATGGCCCCTTGGCGAATTAGGACAAGAACAGGGTTTATGTGTCCGAGAACGTCGGAGCTCCGGAGGATGGAGGAGATCAGTCAGTTGGTACGACTACAGCTTCTCAGTGGCCCCGCCCTGGCTCGCCCCCGCTGCACATGCCGCGCTCACCCAAGGGAGAGGAGGATGGAGAGGGAGGGAGAAGAGGGAACTCAGGCAGCTAGAAGCCTCTCAATGAGTAGCTGGACCGCGCTTAAAGCTCTAGTGTGGGATGTCCTTGCTTATCCTTTCCTCTCGCCCCCAGGAAGGGAACTGTCATGGAGAGAGTTCTGGTACCATAGTCTCAGAATACAAGGATGTGCTGCCAGGGACAAAGAGATACCCCTTGGTAGGAGCTGCTACACATGGAGCACTTACGGGGGAGGAGACAGCAGAGTTTTGGTGCTAACATAGAGTTTTGAGCGCGGTGCCACCCTTTCCTGAAGGCTGTCCCTCTTCCTGTCTCGCACAACTCTTGGGTTCCCACCCAAACTTGCACTACAGGTGGATCAATGCTTGGAGACCCTGGAGTTTGGAGGTGAGGAATGGGAACACATTCCAATAATCCCAGCATGGATCCTGAGTTCAAGTTGGCCTGATTTTGTGACCCTAGCTCTAGGAAGAAGAAGGAAATAAAGGAGCTGGGGGTGGAGCAGCTAGAAAGGCAGGTAGGCAAGCAGGCAGGACCCTTTGGCCACCTGAAGCCATCCCTGTGGTTTCTGGAGAGCTAGAATGTTAAGAGACAACCCCTTCTGGAACCCTCAGCCACAGGAGGCATGACTGGGCCCTACCAAACTCAGAGCCTCCTCTGTGATGATGCCTCTGCACAAGACCTCCTTCCCAGCCAAATTCAATTAGGGGACGGACTTAGCCCCACTGCAGGTGACTTGTTCGCCTGTGTGTAAGAATATTCTTCTCTTATCTCTCTTCCCAGCAAAACCCTATAAAGTTCAAGACTCCACTGAGATAGCTTTGGTTAGAACAGTCCTTCAGCTCACTGATCAGGCGCCTTCAAAGACTCTACTGTAGTCTCTCCTGATCACCCAAACCCACCCTTCCAGACACAATCCCCAGAAGAGGTCCCTGGATCTCCTCAAACAGGAGTTAGGGATGGTTGTGAGCCACTGTGTGGTTGCTGGGAACCAGACCTGGATCCTTTGCAAGAGCAACAATTACTCTTACCCAGTTAGCATCTCTCCAGCCCCCTCAGATTTTTTTTTAAAGTTTTTTTTTTCTTTTTTTAGACAGGGTTTCTCTGTATAACCCTGGCTGTCCTGGAACTCACTCTGTAGACCAGGCTGGCCTTGAACTCAGAGATTTGCCTGTTTCTGCCTCCTGAGTTTAAACCCTAGGATTAAAGGCATGCACCACCATCAAGTGACAATGCCTGGTTTGTTTATTTGTTTTTCTTCATATGGGGTCTGGCTGTCCTGGAACTCACTCTGTAGACCAGGCTGGCCTCGAACTCAGAAATCCACCTGCCTCTGCCTCCCAAGTGCTGGGATTAAAGGCGTGCACCACTACTGCCCAGCCCAGCCCAGCCAAGCATTCTTAACCTTTGAGCCACCTCTCCTTTTTGGGTCTGGAGAGATGCCTCATCAGTTAATAGCATTTGCTGTTCTTCATTTTTCTTTTCTTTTCTTTTCCTTTGGTTTTTTTTTTTTTTTTTTTTTCGAGACAGGGTTTCTCTGTGTAGCCCTGGCTGTCCTGGAACTCACTCTGTAGACCAGGCTGGCCTCGAACTCAGAAATCCGCCTGCCTCTGCCTCCCAAGTGCTGGGATTAGAGGCATGCACCACCACCGCCTGGCTTGTTCTTCACTTTTCAGGAAGACTTGAGCTTGGTTCCCAGCACCTACATCAAGTAGCTCACAGCTGTCTCCAACTCCAGCCCCAGAGCTTTGACACTTCAGCCCTTCAGTGGACACTTGCACTCACATGCACATCCTCACATGCACACATGAACACCTACATATAGTTTGAAATAATAAAAGATAAACCTTTAAATTTGTATTTTTAAATTGTGCATTTAAAAGTAGATGCTGGGCTGGAGAGATGGCTCAGTGGTTAAGAGCACTGACTGCACTTCCAGAGGTCCTGAGTTCAATTCCCAGCACCCACGTGGTGGCTCACAACCATCTGTAATGAGATCTGATGCCCTCTTCTGGTGTGTCTGAAGACAGCTACAGTGTATTCATATATAATAAATAAATAAATCTTTAAAAAAAAATAAAAGTAGATGCCATAGGAGTTAGATACCCTTAAAGTGACATGAGCACAGTCACTGAAAGTATATTACACCTCTTCAGAGGGATCACCCATTGAAAGTATATTACACCTCTTCAGAGGGGTCACCCATTGAAAGTACATTATACCTCTTCAGAGGGGTCACCCATTGAAAGTACATTACACCTC
>NW_021621401.1:1118600-1208884 GCF_004785775.1 Grammomys surdaster | reverse complement strand
CTTCAGAGGGGTCACCCATTGAAAGTACATTACACCTCTTCAGAGGGGTCACCTATTGAAAGTACATTATACCTCTTCAGAGGGATCACCCATTGAAAGTATGTTATCCCTCTTCAGAGGGGTCACCCATAGAAAGTATAGCTGTTGAACTGGAGAGATGGCTCAGCAGTTAACAGCACTGACTACTCTTCCAAAGGACCTGGGTTCAAATCTCAGCACCCACATAGCAGTTCACAACACCATGTCTGTAACTCCAAGATTTGAGACTCTCACACAGACATACATGAAGGCAAAACACCAAAGCACATAAAATAACAATAAATAAAAATTTAAAAATATTTAAAAATACATATATAGCTGTTGTCTGAGCATAGTGGTGTATGCCCTTAATCCCAGCACTCAGGAGACTGAGGCAGGAGGATCGCAGTGATTTTGAAGCCAATCTGAGTTCTTACCCACCAAGGCTTTTTTCCAGCCCTCAGGTTTTGGTTTCTTGAGAAGTTCTCATATAGCCTGGACTGCCCTCCAGTGTGCTATGCAACTAAGAGTAACTTTGAACTTCTGATCCTCCTGTTTCTACCTCCAGTGCTAGGATTACGGATACAGGCCACCATTCCCAGCTTGAAATGCCATATTTTGATCTTCAAACAAAAGGAACCGCCGCTCCTATGGGAGCCCTCGTCTTGGAGAGCAGCCTGGAGAATGCAGTGGTTCGGGAGGCTCGGCACAACACAGACCGCTGTCTGGCCACTTAGGTCCCCAGGTGCTGCTGCTCATGGAGACATGAGCCAGCAGTTAGAAGTGGCTGCTCTTCCAGGGGACTTAAGAGTGGTTCTCAGCACCTATATGGTGGTGCAAGTGTCTGTGTTTCCAGTTCCTCCTCTGGCCTCTTCAGGCACCAGGCATGAATGTAGTCCAGAAACATACATGTAATAAAGCACATACATATATGTATAAGTATTTCATACATATAAAATAATAAGAAATTTTAAAGTTGAGTTTTTAAAAAGGGAGTGAGGGGACAGAGGAGTCACCTATTCCATAGGCAGAGGAGCCCCAGGGGTTCCAGCAGGTCTTTCCTCACCTGAATCTGCATGGCTGGTTCAAAATATGCCACAGACTTGATACTGATTAGGGTAGAGAGGGTCAGTAAGTGCTAGAGTCTTCTCTGCCTCAGTCTCCTCCCTTTAAGTGAGGACTGGTGATAGTGATCACTTCATCTGTTAAAAGACGAGTAATGACAAGTTTGTCTGCCGCCCACACACTTAGGAGGCTGGGGCAGGAAGACGGTGACTTTCCAGCCTGTCTGAGTTACATAGCTAGGACCTGGGTTATATTTGAGGCTAGCCAGGTCTTCATAGCAAACAAATATTTAAAAATGCACACACATCTGCACGGCATGCACCTTGGCACCACATCTGACACACAGTAGGCACTCAGTGGTTGTAGAGATTTTCTATTACTGCTGTTTCAAGAGCTCCGGGCCTGTCCAGGAGACCCTTCCATGGGGTGGGCGGATGACATAGAGGGGGTGGGCTCTCAGGCATGAGGACCTGCGGGACCAGGCAAGAGTCAGTGAAAGCCGCCCCCATCAACTGCCAGTTCCTATGGGAGCCCTAGTCCTGGAGAGAGCGGCCTGGAGAGTGGAGTGGGCGGCCTGGAGAGTGGAGTGGGAGGGAGGCTCCACACAACACAGTCCACTGCCAGGCCACTTAGGGTCCCCAGGCGCTGTTGCTCACTCCAAATCAGGGACCTCGAGGGAATAGCCATGAAACAGAGAAGGTGTGGGTCCCCCTGGAGGTAGCCTGGGAAATGCAGATCCACGTGATGTGTGGTCCATCCAGGGATTTGCACCAGGAAAAGCTTGGTGGAACAAGCCTGTAATTCCAAGCACAAGGCAGGATGGGGTAGGGGATAGACAATTGCCAGCATGGGCAACTTAGGAAGACATAGTCTGAAGTCAGAAAGCTAAAAATGGGTCGGGTGCTGGAGAGATGGCTCAGTGGTTAAAAGCACTTGCTGATCTTGCAGAGGATCACAAGTTGGTTCCCAAAACCCACATGGCAGTTCACAATCATTTGCAATTTTACTTCCAGGGAATCTAATACCCATAGGCACCTGGTATGTATATATGGTACACATTCATATATGTAGTCAAACACTCATACACATAAAATCTTTAAAATACCATTTTATTATCTATCTATCCATCCATCCATCCATCTGTCTAACTAACATCCTGACCACAGATTCCCCTCCTTCCTCTCCTCCCAGCCCCTCCCTTCTAAATATTTTAAAGCCAAATATGGTGGTATACACCTTTAATCCCAGCACTTGGGAGGCAGAGGCAGGCAGCTCTCTGAGTTCAAGGCCAGCCTGGTTTACAGAGCAAGTTCCAGGACAGCCAGGGCTACACAGAGAAACCCTGTCCTGAAAAAAAAAATCTGTGATAGAAAATTTCTTTAACATGTGTGTCCCTACATCGAATTCTGAAGAAGGAAGGGAGGGAAGAAGGGAAGGAGAAGGGGAGGGAAAGAGGGCCCAAAGAGACGACTAAGCGGACAAGGTGATGTCACCAGGTCTATTGACACAAATTCAATTCCCGAGACTCACAAGGTAGAAGGAGGGAACCAACTTCTACAAATTGTCCTCTGCCATCTACACATGTGTCATGGCACACAAGTAAGCATGCACCCATGCACAGAAATAAGTAGATATGACAAAAGAAAACAGAAATAAAATTGAAACAGGGAATGGACCAATTATGAAAGTGGAACACTGCTCAAAAAGTGCAGTTTACAAACTGGCTCGGCATACTGTGCTTCCTGGAGCTTAAATACCACCCATCTCAGTCTTGTTAATGTCTATGGTCCAAGATAATGGAGAGACAGACTTCAGCATGCAAGGGAAGATGAAGGCCCTGGGCTGGGGGTGGGGGTGCACAGCAGCTGATAGAAGCAACCCAAGCTGGGGCTAGGGGATCAGGAAATAAAATTTTCCTAAAGATCAGGATGCAGACAGCATCTCTCTGTTCTGCTCCCTCTTTCTGCCCAGGACCACTAAATGCTTTTTTTGCAGGAAGGAGTGATAATATGTAAAAATAAGATTATTACATTTATTTCCTTGGGCGAGCCATAGACTCGTCTGGAGGTCAGAGGATAGCTTGCAGTTTATTCTGTCCTTTTACTATATGGGCCCTGGAGATCAAACTCAAGTGATCAGGCTATGCAATAATCACCTTTGCCTACTGAGTCATCTAGCTATCCTGCAGGGTTTTGGTTATTTATTTATTGTACACGGTTATTTTGTCTGTCTGTATGTCTGTGCACCACGTGCATGCCTGGTGCCCAAGGTCTTCATATCCCCTGGATCTGGAATTACAAACAGCTGTGAGCTGCCTGACATGAGGGCTGGAGCCAACCTCAAGTCCTCTGGGAGATCAGCAAGCATCCCTAACTGTGGAGCCATCTCTCCAGTCCTTAAGGTGTGTACTATTTACGTTTCCTTTCTTTCTGAAAGCTACAATAGTTTCTTTGTTTTCCCATGCCTTAATTTTGATATCTTCCCTAAATCCTCCAATCACTGGGGAACTTTGTTTCAGTAGCCTTTCTCGGTCTCTATACCTGAAGTGACCATTACAGCAGCTCCACTCAAGAGCCTCTGGAGCTTTCCTCAGAGAGCTGGTAGCTGCTGGCTCTAGTTGAGGCCTCCACTCTTGAAGCCCGTGGCTTCAGCTCAGCTTGGAATCATGTTTTCTGGACTCTGGGTTTTCTGTTTCCTCATATTTGGAGAAGCAAGTCCTACAGGATCTGCAGGGATTCTAGCTTCTGGTGTTCACAAGTCTACTGTTGTCATTCTGAGCTTTTTCTTCTTGGTGGTTCTGGGATTTGAACCAAGAGTCTTTGGGATGGTAAGCAGGCAGGCATTCTAGTACAAACTACACCCCCAAATCTGTTATATGGATTATTTATTTATTTTTGCGGGTTTTTTTTTAAAGTTGTATTTATTTTATTTATATGGGTGCAATGGTGCTGTCTTCAGACACACCAGCAGAGGGCATCAGATCCCACTACAGATGGTCGTGAGCCACCATGAACCCAATCCTTTGTAAGAACAGCAAGTGCTTTTAACCACTGCACCTCTCCAGCACTGCATTTATCCATGTCTGCATGTCCAGGTACATGTGTTAGAAGACAGCCAGCAGGAGCTGGTTCTCTCCTGTATCTTCTGATAGTTCTGCTGGGGCTTCACAAGACTTCTTCTTCCTCTCTTGCCTTTTCAAACAAAATATATTTATTGTATTTTATGTTCATGCTTGCCTGCACCTATGTATGTAAGTGAGCTATGTCTGCACCTGTTGCCTTTCAGAGGTCAGCAGCAGATGTCAGATCCAGAGGGTATGGATGGCTGTGACCCACCGTGTGGGTGCTGAGAAAAGCTTCAGCCACCGTGTGGGTGCTGAGGAAAGCTTCAGTGTTGGGTCTTGCCTCTCACCTTGTTTGAGACGAGATCTCTTTGTTTTTCAACATTGTTTGTGCCAGACTGGTTGGCCTGAAGGCTTTTGGGTGTTCTTGTCTCTACCTCCTCAGCACTGGGATTACAAAATACATGGCTGCTGCTTCTCCTGCTTCTGCTTCATCCTCCTCCTCATGTGTATGGATGATGGGTGTGTATGGTAGAACAGGCATGTTTGTGAAGGTCGGAGGAGAACTTTCAGGAGTTGGTTTTCCCATTCCACCATGAGAGGGACACAGAGATGGGTTCTTCTGTCTGCCAATTAAAGACTTAAAAGACAGGAGAAGAGGGCCAGGCACACACCTCTAATCCCAGCATTCAGATGACAGAGACAGGCAGATTTATGTGACTTTGAGGCTACTACATAGAGAGCTCAAGGGCAGCAGGGGCCACTTAGACTCTGTCTCAAAAAATATTTTTTTTTGTGTGCTGGAGAGATGGCTCAGTGGTTAAGAACACTGACTCTCTTCCAGAGGTCCTGAGTTCAATTTCCAGCAACCACATGGTGGCTCACAGCCATCTGTGATGGGATCCGATGCCCTCTTCTGGTGTGTCTGAGGACAGCAACGGTTTACTCACATAAAGACTTTAAATTAAAAAAAAATAAATTAAAAATAAAATTTTCATATATATATGAGGTAGGGGAGGCCTGTAGAGATGGTTCAGTGGATTAAGAGGATCTGCTGCTCTTACAGAAGACACTGGTTCAATTCCCAGGACCAACATGAAGGCTCACAACCGTCTATACCTTCTAGTTCCAGTGGATCTGACTTCAGCTTCTGACCTCTGCAGGCACCAGGCATGAACACAGTGTACCTATACACATGCAAGCAAACATTTACGGATAGAAAATAAAGTTTTAAAAAAAATAAAAAAGGAAAGAAAGAAGTCCTACTGGAAATCTTTTGAATCCCACCATATGAGGGGAAAATCATGGCCCCCATTTGGGTGTTTAGTCTCATTAATAAAAAAATTGAAGTGTGGACACAAATGGAAACAGAAGGTCAACAAATAGACTCAAATAAAACCTGTGGACAGTTTATTCACGATTAAGAGAAAAACCTTAGGGCAGGCAAGCTGTAAATCTCACAGATTGGGGAGAATGGGGGCCATACATGGGCATCAGGGTCAGCCATAGGGAGGGAAGGGAGACCTTTAGAAAAGTATTAAGGAAACCCAAAGTGTTTGTTAGGATTCATAAACGTGTATTTAGGCTCCAGCCAGATTCAAAAGAAAACAACAGGAAAGAAAATGACCAAACCCTATGGTGACTCCTAGGAACTACACTCAGGGTAGGAATTCTGGAAAGGAAAGCTGTATGAAAGTGAGCCTGCACAAACTGGGGGCACGGAGGCAGGAGGATTTCTGTAACTTAAAGGTCAGCCTGGTCTTCAAAGTGAGTTCCAGAACAGCCAGCTAAGGATGTTACACAGAGAAACCCTTTCTCAAAAAAAAAAAAAGAAAAAGAAAAAGAAAAAAAAAGAAAAAAAAAGAGAGAGACAGAGACACAGAGAGACAGAGACAGAGACGGGGGGTGGGGGGGGGGAGGGAATATAGATCTGCCATCTGCTGACCCTGACTGGCACTGCCTTAAGCCTTAGTGGAGGAAAAAGCAGTTGTGGGTCTAGCAGTAGTCAGTGCTTTACAGGTTTCGAGGATTGAACTTAGTTCTTCAAACTTGTCCCTGCGGAGACATCACACTAGCCTTACACAGTGCTCAGTGTCTTAGTGTCCCAGTGCTGTGAAGAGACACCAAGACTACGGCAACTCTTACAAAACAAAGTGTTTATTTTTAATTAATTTATTTTAAATGAGTGCTCTATCTGCATGTACACATGCATGCCAGAAGAGAGCATAGGATCCCATTACAGATGGTTGTGTACCACCATGTGGTTGTTGGGAATTGAACTCAGGACCTCCAGAAGAGGTCTTAACTGCTGAGCCATCTCTCTGCAGCTCTGAAAAATAAGTCTTCAATTGGCCCCTGCTTACAGTTTTAGAGGCTTAGTCCATGGTGGGAGTGTTACACAGAAAGCACTTTAGGAACTGGTCTAGTTCCTAACCCCTTCAAGAGGGGCTCCCTTCTTGTTTGACTGCTTTGAGATTGTTACTGTTGTCTAAGGCATTCTAGTCCCATATCACACACCCACTGTCTCTTCTGTGACTATACAACGGAGTCCTTCCTGCTTCCTTTGGCTCTTTCAGACTATGTTTTATGGTTGTTTTGTTGTTGGGTTTTTGTTTGTCTGTTTTGTTTTTGACACAGATCTCTCTACATGGCCCTGGCTGCCCAAGAGCTTACCATGTAGACGAAGCCTGATTCATTTGTCTTTTCGTTTTTGTTTCATTTTGTTTTTGAGACACGGGGGTTTCTCTGTGTAGCCCTGGCTGTCCTGGAACTCTCTCTGTAGAGCAGGCTGGCCTCCAACTCAGAGATCTGCCTGCCACCACGGTCTGGCA
This sequence comes from Grammomys surdaster, assembly GCF_004785775.1. Taxonomy (NCBI): domain Eukaryota; kingdom Metazoa; phylum Chordata; class Mammalia; order Rodentia; family Muridae; genus Grammomys; species Grammomys surdaster. The sequence goes on along the minus strand of NW_021621401.1, from coordinate 1,201,909 downwards.
TTCATCTGTCTTTTATCCTACAGGCTCTTTATGGATCTGTGAAGCTAAGTGTTTGCGTGCAGCTGCCCTCTTGCCTGTCACACAGCGGACTGCATGACTGTGCATGCCCCAGTATGCTGGGTTGCTCTGCTGTCACAATGCCACAGCTACTCATCTGTTGTTTGTTCATGCTACCGATTCAGCCAGCTCTATTAAAAACAGACGAGAAAGGAACCCTGTAGAGAAGCCTTTTACCAAATCTAAAGTGGCAACAGCAGAGGTGGTAGAAGAGAGCTCTCCAGTGACTCACCGCCTGAGCTGGAACAGCCAGCCTGCTTACATGGCTAGAGAATAATATGTGCCAATCACAGCCTTGTCTCTTCAGGCACAGTAGGCCCTCTGCTGGCCCATCATGGGAAATAGTCCCCCATTTTGGCCTGAGATGACTACAGGGTCATCTAGAATTCCAGGTTTGTGATTTTTAAAATGTCTAGTGTAAACGGTTTCAAACAGTTCCCTACTTGAGAATGTAGGGAACTTTAGGAGGAGGGGTAATCGTTTCTGTTCATTGTGTTGTTTTCTTAAGTTGTCTGAGGAGTGTTCAAAACGGTGGCAGATGGGTAGTCTGGCTGGATGGTTGACTTATCACTTTGTTAAAAGCATCAGAAGCAAGGGCGAGGCCAGAAGCTGTCAAGTACACTCACCATCCCTCAGCCTTCACTTATTTGCATAAACAGGGACAATAAAGTACTTGGTATCGGCGTCTAAAGAGCTTATCGTTAACATTCAATTGTCATTTTTAACAGAAATTTTTTCCACTTTTTTAAAATTTATTTTTACTTTATATGGATGTGTTTTGCCTTCATGTATGTTTGTATACCACCTGTGTGCCTCGTGCCCTCAGAGATCAGAAGGTATTAAACCCCCTGGAACTGAAGTTACAGATGGTTGTGAGCCACCATGTGGTTGCTGGGATTTGAACTCAGGACCTCTGGAAGTGCAGTCAGTGCTCCTAACCACTGAGCCATCTCTCCAGCCCTCCATTTTAACAATTTTTTTTTTTGAGACAGTGTCTATGTAGCCTGAAACTCTCTATGTAGATCAGGCTGACCTCAAAACTTACAGTCTGTGCCTGTTAGTGCTAGGATTAAAGGAGTGTGTGACCACACCCTGTCATTTTAACAGTACTTAACAGCTGCCCAGGAGAGGTAAATCCCCCTTATCTGTCTGAAGATGGCAAATGTCCCCCAGTCCACTTTACTTAATTGGTATGGTGACCCCAGTTTTATAAATGAGGTTATAGGTTTCAGTGGGGCAACCTAGTTCACAAGCATGTTAAGTACCAGAATTAGGGTTTTAAGTCGTTTCTCTGATGCTAGCTAGCCACAGGCACTCTTGGGTCACACGCACAATATAGTGCCTCTGTCCAGAAGGGTTCAGATTTGGACCCACCTCACCTCATCAGAAATCCAGAGACCTCCCAACAGCTGCAGAGACTTGAAGCCTCTGGTTTAAATTCACTCAATCACCTCTGGGTGCTTCCCTTTCCTAGATACTATGTCTGGCTGGATGTGTCTGTCTTACAACCAAGAGAACACGAGGTCCCTTCTCTAGCGGGATTGAGTGAGAATGTCTGGATGCCCTGGTGTCAGACGCTTATGCTTCAAATACAAGAGAGGTGAGGGCTATAGAAAGGTAGGTTCCTAAAAGGTTTGCTGGATTCACTCATTACTAGTTTAACTACATATAATAGTGCTGGGAATGGAACTCAGGCATGGTAGACAAGTCTCTGCCACTGAGCTATATTCCCAGAACGCCCAGTTAAATTTGCATTTAAGATATAAATATAATACGTCCAAGTATGGCCCAGGAATGTTTGTGTGATACTTAGCTTAACACTGTTCGTGGTTTATCGGAAATGCTGGATCCCCTATGCTGCCTCCGGCGTCCCTAGAGCTAGGGTCGGGGAAGGCGGAGAGACCCCGCATTTATTTGACCGAGAAGGTTTGAACAAGAGTCATTTGGTAGAACGTCGGGAGCGAATGGCACCTCGGTACCACACCAGACCCGGGCGGAAGTCACAGTGCGCACTTCCGCCAGGCGGGGCGGTTGCCTGGAGGGGCAGTGACGTCGACGGAAGGGGCGGGTCCGCCGGGAGCCAGGCCGCGCCGTGCCGCGCCGGCCGGGAGGGGGCCGGAGCCCGGCCATGGCGGCGGCGGCGGCGGCAGGCGCCGAGGGGCGGCGCGCGGCTCTGGAGGCGGTGGCAGCGCCGGAGCGAGGCGGCGGGAGCTGTGTGCTGTGCTGCGGTGACCTGGAGGCTACGGCGCTGGGCCGCTGCGATCACCCGGTGTGCTACCGATGCTCTACCAAGATGCGGGTGCTGTGCGAGCAGCGCTACTGCGCCGTGTGCCGCGAGGAGCTGCGCCAGGTGCGCCAGCGGGGCGCGCGACGGGGCGCGGGGAGGGCGGACTCCTGATGGCTTTGCCTGCTCGATGTCCGGCCGCGGCCTGGCCGCGCCCGCTCCCTCCGGAGGCCGGGTGGTCGGTCGGGAAGCCAAGCGATCACCGGGCCTCCTGGGGCTGGGAGAAGCCAAAGGCGGCTGGGCCGGGGACGAGGAGCGATGCCTGTGGGAACTCTAAGACTGGGGACTTTTCCCTATGACCTGGCTGCGGGAAGGGCAAGGTCAGGTCGAGAGCCCTCCTGCCTGTGAATCTTTATTTTTTCGAGATCGTCACTGAGGTGGAGCAGACAGCCAGGGGGAACAACCTCCAGGGACTGTCTATCCTGGAAGCTGACTGCTCTGGGAAAAAAGGGTTAAACTGGACATTTCCACACTAGCTGGGCTTCTGGGCCCCACCGGTGACCCTTAGCTCCTGAGACAGCGTTTCCATTTGTAGAGTGGAGGTGATACCAGGACCCGATTCCTAGGAGCTTGGTGGTCCACAATTTTAGGAAGTTTTCTCCTCGTTACTAGTTCTAGCTTTGAGGTTTCCTTCTAGAGTGGTGGGAAGAGGATGTTTCTGATTGTCTAGACTTGGAAATCCCTGAGGGGGTCAGAGGGCTCATAGAGTGTACATCCACACTCCGGGGATGCCAGCTTTTGGTGGGGAGTATCCAGCTGAACCTCCTTTGGTTTGCTGCCCTTAGAGATCTGTTTGCTTTCAGAATTGTGAAATTACCTTGGTTGATTCATGGAAGGTTTTGGCTAGTGGCTTCTGCCAGGGAATCACCCTTTCCTGTTCTTAGAAGAGATGCAGAGATAGAAATAATGCCTAAAAATTGGATTTTTTCTTTTCCTTTTCTCTCTTTCTGTTTTTCTTTCTCTCTGAGACACTATGTAGTCCTGCCTGGCCTGGAACTTGTTATGTAAGACCATGGTGGGCTCAAACCCAGAGGTCTATCTGCCTCTTTTTTTTTGTTTTTCGAGACAGGGTTTCTCTGTGTAGTCCTGGCTGTCTCGGAACTCACCCTGTAGACCAGGCTGGCCTCAAACTCAGAAATCCACCTGCCTCTGCCTCCCAAGTGCTGGGATTAAAGGCGTGCGCTACCACCGCCCGGCTAAGTATCTGCCTCTTGATTTTTGAGATAAAATGCAGTGTATCACCATGTCCCATATCTGAGACAGGGCCTTACTCTGTAACTCTGGCAGTCCTGGAACTCATCTATAGACCAGGCTGGCCTCGAACTCACAGAGATCCTCCTGCCTCTGCCTCCTGAGGGCTAGGGCATTCCCCACCATGCCCAGTACATCCACCTATTTTTTTTCTTGGTATTTATCTCAAAAGAGTCAGCTGGAGTCTGGGAACATTCCCTAAGCATCTATGTTGTCCTGGGGAAGAGGGACTTAGACAGTAGTGAGGTGGGAGGGGCCTCACCCTACCCGGCAAGATCTGGGGTTCTCCAGAAGCCTTGGCCGGTGGCCTACTCAGAGGGTCTTGCTGGAGCTTGCTTTGCTGGCCAGTCTTCCACATGTTGACAGAAAGGTCTGACATGGGTTTTTCAGCACACCTGTAGTTTCCTTCTAGGAAGGAAGATATTTTGTAGGCCTTTATGAATGTAGTTCTAGCCTAGGCTCTGGATCTCACTCAGGAAGAGAGTGAACACATACACATATGGCAGCTGTAGCCAGTCTCTGCCCTCCCTCATTCTTTCTGAGCCTCACACCCTCTAAGAGCTGTGTGGCAGGGGCTGTTGACATGAACTGTCAGCTTGCCCCGCCTGGGGTGTGGTTTGGCACTATGTGCCCCTGGCCAAGCCAGGCTTCCTCTTGGACTTGCACCACCATGCTGGGCAGCAGGAGTTCTTGGGAAGTGGGGTGAGATGACACCTGTCCGGCTCAGCTTGGCCTCTCCGTTTATCCTGCTTTCCCTCTACTGGTGACCTAGAAGCTCCACCCTCGGCTCCGCCTTGTCCCTTACAGACCCCTTCGTTACCCTCTGAGTATGTCCTGTATTCATACCCAGAATCCCACAGTGGCCCTTAGTCCCTTCCTATGACCAAGTAAAAATTAGGAGGGATGTGTGTTAAGATGTCATATGAAGCTGGATGGGAGTGACACATACCTTTAATCCCAGTACTCTGAAACACAGGCAGGCAGGTCCCTGTGATCAAGGCCAAGCCTGGTCTACAGAATGAGTTCAGACAGCCATGGCTACACAGGAACCTTGCCTTAAAACAAACAAAAATGTCATGTGGAACCGGCCAGCTTCCTTTGCTGGGTGATACATTGTACGGGCTTCGGGGGCAGGGATGGGGGAATGGGGAGATAGTACAGTTTGAAGCTGCTGGCCTGGTGAAGAACCGTGGCCATCGGGACCTTTCATTCAGCATGGCAGCTGGGGCGGGCTGCCATCTAGTGTGAGGCTCTGGAGTTGATGGACAGTATTGATTCTATGCTGAGTAGTGGAGAGGTTTGTGTTCAGTCTTTCTTTAGGAGCTTCTTGTGTTCTTCTGGACACATCTCTCCAGAGCCATTTTCTCATCCTGTTGCTTTCTAACTTGTCATGTTTCTGGACAGGCCACACCCCCACCCACAAGCAGGAAGTGGGAGGGGAATGCTGAAGGCCTTCCCAGGATTATGCCAAGGCCCAGGTCAGCAGGCTGTACCTGATGACTCAATGGTATTTTTCTGTCGTAAATGCCTGTCTGTCGTCTGTAGTCCCTCCTACTCTTTTTCCAGTCTCACTGTGAACACCGTCTGTCCTGGAACTCACAGAGATCTACCCGTCTCTGCCTCCTGAGTCCTGAGATTCCTGGCCTTTCCAAAAGCTGTCTCTGCTCCTGTCCCTAATTGGACTCCCACCACACCTTTTTATGTGCACATCTGACACTAGTGCTGTGCTTAGATATACACGCAGGAATATATATGCATATAATAATAATTCCTTTCTTAATTAGAAGATTTATTTATTTATTTAGGATGGGGTTTCTCTGTGTAGCCCTGGGTGTTGTGGAATTTACTCTGTATACCAGGGTGGCCTTGAACTCAACAGAAATCCACCTGCCTTTACCTTCAGTATGTTGGGATTAAAGGTGTGTGCCACCACATCCAGCTGTTTTGTCTTTTATGTGTATATATGCGTGTTCTTCCAGAAGATGATGTTAGATCCCCTGGAACTGGAGTTGCAGATGGTTGTAAGCCTCTATGTGGCTGGTATGACCCAAACCCGGGTTCCCTGGGAGAGAAGGAAGCACTCTTAACCACTGAGCCATCCTTCCAGCCCCTGTACACTTTGATGCATGGTCCGAACCTGTCTTTTATCTGGTCCCTATTGAGCACATGTTGCATGTTGGAGGTGAAGAGTAGCAAGGCCCTCTGGTGACACTGCTGAGTAAGCTTCCCACCCCTTAGTCTTCTCTGGAACTGGGTTGCCAATCCCACACAGTCGATTCAGAAGCATCCCTGCCTGACCGCTGGATCGTGTGCTGCCCAGCCCACCCAGGGCTCCCCCAGTAGCCCAGGCTCACACCCAGACCTGGCCTATTTCCTCAGGCTATGACCCTCTTCCGAGGGCTCCTTAGTAACTCCTTGTTTCTGTCCCCTTACAGCCCAGGCAGATTATTTTTCCTGCACTTCCATGTTCCTTTGTCCCCACCTAGCTTCACAGGACTGTCTCTAGGAAGAGAGAGCCGGTCCTGCTAGTTGGACTCCTGCCTTACCCTCTGGGTACAGTGGGGACCCTCCTGGCCACCTTGCTCTTCCAGCACCTATCCAGGCAGTCAAGATAGGTGGTCCTGCTCTCCCTGCCTGAAGAGAGGCAGCTTTTCTGCCTGTCGCTACAGGCCTACAGGCTTCAGGCCCAACACACCTAGCCTTTGTCCTACACTGCCCATGGTCCCTTTCCTAAGCCTTGTCTTGTACTTCTTTTCCGTTCTTGAGCCAACCTGAGTCTTCCTTCCCTACCCCTCAGCCTGACCCAGGTGTGTATGCGGCTTAGGCCACCTCCATCAGACTGGTAGGCCTGGGTCCTGCTGGCCTGTTTGTGCTGTTAGATCCTTACCCTACTCCCATTCAGACTTGGCTTAGTGGCCCCTTGACACTACCTCTGTCTTGTAGTCAAATGATCGTGTTTCTTGGTTCTCAGCATCCGTGGCATAAGGTAAAGCAGGTTGAGTTCTCTCTCCTATATGCTCATCCCGTTCCTCTTGCCGCCAGCCAGGCTTTATAAGGAACGGTTTAGCTTCTGGTCTTACTCCTTGCAGGATGTATGCTGTCTCCCTGCCTCTCCTGGACACAGCTGCTCTTAATCCCAGGCTGTTTCCAGCGATGCTTTGTGGGTGAACAACAAGCCAGCATGTTTAGGGCATGGATCATAAGACAAGAGGTGGCACAGATGAACTCCCTACTTAGCTTGACCTCACTGGCAGCCCAGCAAAGGTGTTTAGACACTGTGCCCACAGCCCCGAGGTAGATGAACCTCTTCCATGCTAGCCTGCGATGCCACGAAGAGTAGATCCAAGTGCACAGCTGAGAGAGGTCCCTGGAGCTAGTGGCAGTGATGGGGGTGTCCCTGGCACAGCTTCCTTTAGGGAAGGAAGTTGATCCTCCGCTACGTCTGTTGGGCTTAGATGCTTTTTGGCAGCTTCAGGGAGTTTCCTCGGACTGCTCATGTGCCTGCCTGGGGGAGCTAAGTCGAGTGTGGCTGTATCTGGTGCTTCGTGGTCCTGTAGTTAAGCTCAGGAGTTTTCAGGCTCTGTGTTCTATCAACACTGTGCATGGTTCATGCCCCTGTGTTCCTTGTGGATCTAGGCTGGAGAGCAAACCTTGGGGATGGTTGGAAAGCATAGCTGGGTGTGAGCCTACCCCCAGAGTGTTGGGAAAGAAACTAGCATAGAGTTTAGGGGTTCTGTCCATACTTGGGACCTAAGAAAGCTGGCTTTGGAGGGGCAGTGCAGCCTATCCAAGGAATCCCCACTGGGAGCCCTCATTGGTGGTTTGCCTTTAGGGAGACCGCTGCAAGCTGGTGTGGTAACACATGCCTGTAATTTGGACACTTCAGAAGCAGGGGCAGGATTTTTGGTTTTTGATTTTTCAAGACAGGGTTTCTCTATGTAGCCTGGAATTTGTTCACCAGGTTGCCCTCAAACTCACAAAGATTCACCTGCCTGACTTCTATTTTTAAGGTCAAAAAAACAAAGTATGGTGTTTGGGGTGCAGTTGTTCTTGAGGCAGACAGAGCACAAGACAGGAAGTTCATCTTGTTCAGCCTTACCAGATAGGATTAGGCCACTGCTGACCTGTTCCTATCTGAGCCCTATCTGAGCTACAGGAAGCATGACTGCCCCCTGGTGGTGAACCTGGATGTCACATCTGTTCTCTAGTTCTTGTGGGGAACTTGGAATGAGAGGAGGCCTAGGCTGTCTGGGGCTCCAGTTGCTGCTGCCAGCTTAGGATTGTTGAGGGTGCCTCTTCTGTCTCTGCTTGGGCCTTGGCCATTCCACCCAGGTCTCAATCACCATTGTGTCTCTCCAGGTGGTCTTTGGGAAGAAACTCCCTGCGTTTGCCATGATCCCCATCCATCAACTCCAACATGAGAAGAAATATGACATCTATTTTGCAGATGGAAAGGTGTTTGCATTGTATAGGTGAGTGTTCTCAGCTGGAGAGACTACAGCTACTCCCCTCAGAACCAGGACTGGGGGAGTACATACATGGTGCTGGTGACCTCTGGTCTAGTAAGGTAGGGAGCTCCTGCCTCTCTAGTAAGGTAGGAATAAGGGGTGTCTTTGCTGTTTTAGCCTTTTGAGGGACACAAGAATGTGCAAACATTTAACTAAGGGTCTGAAATAACCCAGGAAGGAGATGAGTATCCTCCTCTCATGAAGGGCAAGGACCACAGACTTGGACTCCATGCCTTGTCCCTGGATGGGGGTCTGGCATGTGGCTCTGCTCTGGACAACACCTAGAGCCAACTGTGTGGGTGGCTGTGGTTTCTCCCTAGGCAGCTCCTGCAGCATGAGTGCCCACGGTGCCCTCACCTGCCACCCTTCAGCCTCTTCGGGGACTTGGAACAGCACATGCGGAAGCAGCACGAGCTCTTCTGCTGCAAGTTGTGCCTCAAGCACCTCAAGGTGCGCCTGCCCTGGGGAACCCCCAGAAACTGCCAGGCCCCCACAGTGCCTTAGGTTGCTTATAAATGGGCATGGGGCCTCCAAGTGGCTGTAAGGATCCTCCAGCCTTCAGTGGGCTCTAGGGCAGAGCTGGTACTATCAGGGTCCACTCGTTGCCCCAATGTTCCACCGAAAAGTCAGGCGTTTGGGAGCCCCAACTCTGTGTCCAGCCCTGTGTTCTCTGCAGATCTTCACCTATGAGCGCAAGTGGTACTCCCGCAAGGACCTGGCTCGACACCGGATGCAGGGTGACCCTGATGATACATCCCATCGGGGACATCCGCTCTGTAAGTTCTGTGACGAGCGCTACCTGGACAATGATGAGCTGCTCAAGCACCTGCGCCGTGACCACTACTTCTGCCACTTCTGTGACTCCGATGGGGCCCAGGACTACTATAGGTGGGTGGGGCTGGGGCTGCTTCAGGGAGTAGGGCCTGGAAGTATTATAGGTGGGCAGGACCTGGGATGCTGCAGGAAATGTAGAGGTGACTCTCCTGGGACTTTCCTGGGAGCTATCTGGTTGTATAGTAGATGATCTGGCTTCTGCTGACTCTGTCTGCCAGCGATTATGCATACCTGCGTGAGCACTTCCGGGAGAAGCACTTCCTATGTGAAGAGGGCCGATGCAGCACTGAGCAGTTTACCCATGCCTTCCGCACTGAGATCGACCTCAAGGCTCATAAAACAGCTTGCCACAGCCGCAGCCGGGCCGAGGCACGCCAGAACCGTCAGATTGACCTTCAGTTTAGCTTTGCGCCACGGCACTCACGCCGGAGTGAGGGTGAGCTAGGTGGCCATAGGCTCAGCCGGGCTTAGGTACTGGGACCTTCTGTGAGTATCTGCTTCCCAGGCTTCAGACCTAGGTGCCACTTAGACTCCTTCTACCCAACTGAGAGACACAGGAGGCACCCCTCGGCCTGTCTCCCCAGCATTCCGTGCTCACCTGAGCCTAGTGAGAGGGGGAAGCTTTTTGTCTGTCTGCTCACACCTGCTCCAGTGTTTTGCATTTTGGGCTTTAGAGTCATTGGGGTACTTCTCCACCTCAGGATACTATCACTCAAGCCCATATATCCCATCTCGAACGGTGGGGCCTAGGCCCCTGTCCTTGTACCAATTGGGTACCAATTTTTAGAGGTCACAGCTGGTTTGGATTCTGCGGTGTCTGAGCCTGTCCTTGTGGATCATAAGCTGTTGGGGGTGAGGAAGCCTCTGCCTTCCGGACAGCAGCACTGGCCTCAGTGTGGTTTGAGCAGCAGTTCTTTTGTCCTGCTTTGTTGGCCTGGGACAGTGACAGGTTATGTACTGACCACAGGAGTCGTCAGTGGTGAGGACTACGAGGAGGTGGACAGGTACAACCGCCAGGGCCGAGCTGGCCGGGCCAGCGGCCGTGGAGCCCAGCAGAACCGCCGGGGAAGCTGGAGGTACAAGAGGTGGGAGGATTTGCATACCACTGACATTCTCCTGGTGCCACCTCCACATGGTGGCAGCTGCCAGCAGTCAAGCTGGGACTAGGCCTGAGGTCAGTGGGCTCCAGCCAGAGTTCCTGGGGTCCTGAGGGTGGCAACAATGTTTGCTCAGCAAGTAGAGTCCTCTCTCTTCTTTACCTGTTGTAGCCAGAGACAGCAGACTCTGGGGGGAGGAATGGCACTGAGAGCAGAGCACAGGTGTGCCGGGAACCTGCAAAGCAAGCATGTGCCCAGGCTGCAGACTGAGCCCAGACACTGCCCATCTGAGGCTGTGTCTTTGGGTCTTGCCCAGTCTGAGGTCTTTCCTCACCTCTACTCCGTCTCAGGGAAGAAGAAGACCGTGAAGTGGCGGCTGCTATCCGGGCCTCTGTGGCTGCTCAACAGCAGGAGGAGACTCAAAGGGCTGAGGACCGGGAGGAGGGTAGCAGGCCTAAGAAAGAAGAAGCAGCAGCCAGGGTGCCTGAGGAATCCCGTGGCCACCGGCGTCTGCCCCGGTCTCAGGGTGAAGGCACAGGTAACCCAGTTACACCTAACGGCAGCTCTGCCTGGGCTTGGGAGAAGCTGCCAGCTCCTAGTCAATACCTCACATTCCCCAAGCCTGCCATCACAGCCTTACCTGGACTTATCATATCTGTAGGCTCCAAGGAAGCCTCAGCAAACGGTCCTGTAAGCCAAGAAGCCTTCCCAGCCACAGGCTCAAGCCCAGTGGTTGCCCCGTCAAAGTATGTGTGGGAACTGAGAAGGGCTGTGTGGTAGATAGGGGCAGATCTGGCCAAACCCTGATTATGAACCTCTAACCAGTTCTTCCCTTCTTGGACCCAGTACCCTTCCACCGCCCAACCCCAAGCTCAAGGATGAAGACTTTCCTAGTCTCTGTGCCTCCTCCTCCTCCTGCACAGCGGTTACCCCAGGCTCTGTAGGCTTGGCACTGGCCTATCCTCCCAGGGGCAAGAACACCTTCCAGGAAGAGGACTTCCCTGCCTTGGTTTCCTCTGCACCCAAGCCCAGCAGTGCCCACTCCAGCCTCATTTCAGCTTGGAATAGCGGCTCTAGCAAGAAAGGGAACCCATCCATCCCAGGGACCCAGGCTGTAATTGGTGGCAGCCAGCCTCCCCGGAAGGCAGGGAAGGGGAACCGGGGTGGCAGGAAGGGTGGCCCAGCCCCAGTGGATGAGGAGGATAGTGGTGGCCTCACTGTGCAGGAGCTGCGGAGTGTGCCCACCACCGTGGTTGTGTCTTCTTTGCTGGCACCAGCTGCTAACCAGAGTTCAGCCAAGGTTGGCAAGAAGAAGAAGGTGGGCTCTGAGAAGCCTGGGGCCACATCATCCCCACTGTTGCCCCCTGATCATACCCCAAAGCCCTCTGGGGCTGAGGAGGTCCCCGAAGCTCCTTTGAGCAAAGCTGAAGTGCCAGTAACCGTCGTTGTCAATGGACACTCAGAGGGGTCAGCCCTGTCACGGAGTACCCCAAAGGAACCTCCAGGGCTTCCAAGGCCCCTAGGTCCTCTCCCCTGCCCCATACCACAGGAAGACTTTCCAGCTCTCGGAGGCCCTTGTCCACCCAGGATGCCTCCTCCCCCAGGTATGTGTGCCTAATGCCAGTGGGTTCCTTAGGCTTCTGAGAAGTGCTGGAGTCATAGTGTCAGGCTGGAAATCTGCACATTGGTGGGGATGTGTGTTCGACTCCCAGTTCTCCTATTGGAGGACACAGCTATGCTGCTGAGTCCAGATGCAGTACCAGTACCAGACTGAGTACCAGTCTAGATGCAGGTGACACCTTGAGCTGCCACAGTTGGCTGCTTTATGGTACTTTGAAATGCTGGGGGCTCTCCATAGGGGGCCCACCACACAGAGCTCTGGCCCTGAGCCTGCTGTGAGGCTGGATGTGAATAGGCCAACCCCTGGGGCTGGACATGCAGAATAACAGGGCTAGTTGGGACCATGTTGATGCTCTTGATACCCTGCAGGCTTCAACACTGTGGTGCTCTTGAAGAGCACACCACCTCCACCGCCGCCCCCACCAGGCCTGGTGCCTCCCATCAGCAAGCCACCCCCTGGCTTCTCTAGTTTCCTGCCCAGCTCCCATTCAACCTGTGTTCCTAGTCCCACCACCACCACTACCATGAAAGCGTAAGTGGGGTGGGCTGCCTGACCTTTTGCCATTGGGAGCTAGTGGGAGGGTGCAACCTAAGCCACCCTAAAGACTCAAGCCTCTTCATCTGACTCAGACCTCAGCTGGCACCCACACCAGACCTCAGACCTCGGCTGGCACCCACACCACAAGCCTACTTACTTCCTGAGAATTTCCGGGAGAGGAACCTACAGCTCATCCAGTCTATCAAGGACCTTCTGCAAAGCGACGAGGCCTGCTTCAGCAAGTTTAAAAGCCATTCGGGAGAGTTCAGACAGGTGAGGTGGGAGCAGGAGGGAGGCTGGCCTGCCTTTGCCCGGGGTGAAAATGACTGTGCATCTCTGGGTGGCAGGGGATGATCTCTGCGGCTCAGTACTACAAGAGCTGCAGGGACCTGCTTGGAGAGAACTTCCAGAAGATCTTCAGTGAGTTGCTGGCGCTCCTGCCAGACACGGCCAAACAGCAGGAGCTGCTGTCTGCACACACCGACTTCTGCAATCGTGAGAAACCACCCAGTTCCAAATCTAAGAAGAACAAGAAGAATGTGTGGCAGACTAGCACCCAGCAGCTGGGCCTGGACTGCTGTGTGTGCCCCACCTGCCAGCAGGTACTGGCACACGGTGATGTCAGCAGCCACCAGGCACTGCACGCTGCCCGGGACGATGACTTCCCCTCCCTTCAAGCCATTGCCAGGATCATTACGTAGCTCCTGCTGGTGAGGGCGAGAGCTGTCACACCGCAGCGCCTCCTTTCTCCTTCCTTCCTCTTCCCGGCTGCTTGGCAGCTAGGTAGGGCCCTGGGAAAGCTGAGGCCCAGGCCTCCTGGTTAGCCAGGCCTGCCAGGTGGACATGAGGAAAGTTCTACCCTGTGCACGATCACTCATAAGTTCTGTCCCATGCTTGGCTGAGGGTCAGTCTGGGTTTGTGATCTTGTGGTTTTGGAATGTGCAGGGGAGGGAAAGGTTAGGCTGCTGGGACCTGAGCTCAAGGCCTCCGTGGCCTGAAGAGAGGTCTCCTGAGTCGAGCCTACAGCCCCAGAGCTGGCAGCTTCGGGTCCACTGGTGCTGGAGTCAGACGTCAAGTGTGTTGTGTAAACGATTGGCTGTTTCATAGAGAATGTTCCAGATTAAAAACAGACACAAAATTGTGCTACTTGAAGTTCAATCTTTTTATGAGACAAGTTAAATCTAAGATCTCAAATTGCCTCTGACATTTTATAAAAGACAGTTTATCTTGAAATAAATTTATTTTGCAGTACTGCACATAGCTGGTGTTCTGAGTATCTCTGCCTTGTAGTGTATCAGGAAGCCTGGGTACATACTTAATATATGCCATGGTGCAGGGTCTGCCACAATGCAAGGAGGCCTAAAGGACTGACTTTAGCAGCAGGGGTTTGTTCACAGGAAGAAGCTTTGAGTCCCACATGAAACTCTGGCACTACCCTGCTTTCCCAGAACAGAACTGGCTGTGTACGACAATTGAGTACCCATGAAACTGCCTTTCAAAAATGGAGGTACAGGGCCAGCAAAATGGTTCAGTGGGTAAAGGTACTTGCTGCCAGTCTTGACAATTTTAGTTAGATATCTAGAACCCACATAATGGAGAGAGAAATGACTACAGGTTGTCCTCCAACCTAGACGCACATTCGTGCATACATACATACATAGAGGTTTTTGAGTTTTTGTTTTTTCTTTGAGATAGGATCTCTACATAACTCTGGTTGTCGCCGGGCGGTGGTGGCACACGCCTTTAATCCCAGCACTTGGGAGGCAGAAGCAGGCAGATTTCTGAGTTTGAGGCCAGCCTGGTCTACCGAGTGAGTTCCAGGACAGCCAGGGCTACACAGAGAAACCCTGTCTCGAAAAACCAAAAAAAAAAAAAAAAAGAATGAGGTTATAATACGAAGGGCAGGAGGCTCAGAACTCTAGTTTAACAATGGTTATAGGGCTAGTTCAAGGATAGCCAGGCTTGTTTTATATGAGCCCTGTCGCTAACAAACCATTGCTAACCAAAAAAAAACAAAACAAAGCAGGACAAAAGGAATGTACCTGGTGCTAGCAAAGACTTAAAGAGCCCCTGGAACTAGAGTTATAGATGGCTGTGAACTACCATGTAGATGCTGGGAACTAAACCTGGGTCTTCTTGAAGAGCAGCCAGTGCTCTTATAATTGCTGAGCCATCCCTGTAGCCTCAGATGCATTTTTATTTTACATGTATGAATGTTTTGCGTGTGTGTGTGTGTGTGTTATCCAAGGAAGGCCTGAACAAGTCATATGTGTACAGTAACTAACAATTAGTGAAAAGAAGAAGCCATGCATTTGAGGGAGAGTGGGGAGGGGCTTATGGGAGGGTCTGAAGTGGGAAAGGAAGGGGAGAATTAGAATCTCGAAAACCTTTTTATTTTGTTTTTGTTTTTTTTTTAATTTTTGTTTTTTTGAGACAGGGTTTTTCTGTGTAGCCCTGGCTGTCCTGGAGCTCACTCTGTAGACCAGGCTGGCCTCGAACTCAGAAATCAGCCTGCCTCAGCCTCCCAAGTGCTGGGATTAAAGGTGTGCCACTGCCCAGCACGAAAACCTTTTTAAAGAGCTGCTGTTGCAGAGGCCCTGAGGCCCTGTGTTTGGTTCCCAGGACCCTCATGGCATCTCATTACTGTTGTAATTCCAGGAGATCTGACACCCTCTTCTGGCATCTTTGGGCACCAGACAGACATGCACATGGTACGCATATATACACTTGGGCAAACATTCATATACAAAAAAAGTAAAATTAAGTCTATAAAGTTTTCTTCCTTTGTTTGTTTGTTTGTTTGTTTGTTTTTCAAGACAAGGTGTCCCTACATAGCCTTGGCTATCCTGGGATTGGCTCTGTAGACCAGGCTGTCCTCAAACTGAGAGATCTGTCTGCCTTTGCCTCCTGAATGCTGGAATTAAAGGCATGAACCACCATTGCTGGGCAAGATAAAAAAATTTAAGCAGGAAATTATCCTGGTAGGGACAGGACAGTGCCAGAGGTCTGGTGATGTCCACATATCTGAAAGAAAGGCTCTTTCCTTTCCAGGAAGGAGCTGTCATAGGATTTGAATACAGAGCAGAGTGATAAAGGCCTACCTCTCTCCTAAGAACTAATCAAGCCCAGCTTTCTTTTTTGTTTTGTTTTGTAGACCAGACTAACCTTGAACTCAGAGGTCCATCCATCTGCTTTCTTAACTGAGGACTGAGGAGGGAGCCCCAGGGAACTGGGAAATGCTACAGAGATCAAGTAGAATCAGGGGCTTATGAAGGTGACCCCTATGGAGTAATGAGGCCCAGGTTCGTCCCCTAGGTGCCCATATATCCTACAGAATATGCCATCAATCTGGTCTCAGACAAAACACTAGAGTGTTCACATGGGCCAGATCTAAACATCTCCATAATATCAATAACACCTAACAAGCCAGGTGATGGTGGTACACGCCTTTAATCCCAGCACTCAGGAGGAAAAAAAGCAAGTGGATTTCTGAGTTCAAGGCCAGCCTGATCTACAGAGTTCCAGGACAGCCAGGGCTACACAGAGAAACCCTATGTCGAAAACCAAAGAGGAATGAAAGGCGTTGTGTATTGAGGCTGGGATATAGCTCAGTGTGGAAATCACCTACACAAAATCCTGGGTTCAATCTCTAAAACCAATAAAACATATGGTCGCTGATGCAAGCCTGTAATCCAAGCAGTTGGCAATCGGAGGCAAGAGGATCAACTGCAAGTTTGAGGCCACCGTGGTCTACACATCAAGTTCTAAGTCATCCAGGACTATATAACAAGACCTTGCTGATCTCAAGACAAATTTTGTGTGATTCCATTTATATAGACATAAGCATGATCATAAATCATAAATTAGAGGTTACCATGGGTGTGGTAGTAAACCCCATTAATTCTAGGAAAGGCAAGTGGATCTCTGTGAGTTTAAGACCAGTCTGGTTTATATAGCAAGATCCTGCACAGCCAGGGCTAAATAGAGAGACTTTGTCTCAAAAGAGGGGTGGAGACTGGAGTGATGGTTAGAGTTGATGTTGCTCTTGCAGAGAACGCAGGTTCAGTCCCCTGTACCCACAGCAAGCAGCTCACAATGCTTGTGACTCTACTTCCAGGAAGTCCAGAGCCCTCTTCTGATTTCCACAGACCAGCACAAATGTGGTATACATTCACAGACACATGCACATCAAAAAAAAAAAAAAAATCCTTAAAATGGGTGGAATAGGTGGCTGGGCCACGCACGGGTCAAACCATCTTTAATCCCAGGGATTAAAAAAGGAAGGAGAAAAAAGGAAGGAGAAAAAAGGAAGGATAAAAGCAGAGGGTCTTCAGCATTTCAGAGAGACAGAGCCTGCACTGAGTGGCAGCTTTTACCAGAGCAATGTGCTCTATTAAGGAATCGTAGTTGTGTGGTCTTTCTCTAGAACATGGGAATCAGCTTGATCCCCACCTTCCTACTCACTCCTGAATTATGGGCCCTGATGCCCTGAGACCACAGCCCCCAACACAGGAGGGAAAGGGACCAAAAAAATGATTCTAGGAGAACCTTAGTCATGGTCAATGCACTCACAGTCTTTATTGTAAAGAAGCTGCAGTTATAACAGGGGACACTGAAAATACACAATCACAGATTGTTCTTTCAGAAGAGAGAGGAATAGATCCATATATACAAAATTGTAAACATGTTCACTTAAATATCCACATGATTGGTCTATTCTACAACGTACAGGGTTGTCATTCAACTGCAACTCCACAGGGAAGCATTTTGTCTAGAAGAATGAGATATGGCAACGCGTTTGGTTTTGACTTGATGTGAAAAGCCAACTTCAAGCAATGCATGAGAAGTCTGCTACGCACAAGGACCCACACCTGGTCTGGGCCTTAAAAGGGGATAGAAGATAGACTAGGGAGGGACTGGTTCAGGAAGCCAAGGTTAAGCCATTTACATGAAAGACTCTCTCCAGTGACATCCTGGGCAGATGAGACCTTTTGTCCTCTCCTTATAAGAATCTTGTCTTGCCTGGCACCCAGATATCTAGTTGTCAGTTCCCTAGGGAAGGTTTTACTGAAGGGCAGGTGCTCAGGCCCATAGCTGTCTATACCTTCCTAGCCAGAAGCACCTGGGCAGGAGCCACACAGAGAGGGCCAGCTTATGGGGGCACTATGAGATGAGACCTTAAGACTTAGTCACAATCACAACACTGACAGGGCTGAGCTGCTCTAGGGATCCTGCAAGAGAAGTGGAGGGAGTCTCTGGACAGGGTGGACCTCCATGACAGGAGCCAGAGCAGTCACTGCCACCCACAGGGACATGGGACTGGGAACAAGGGCCATAACCCCTACCTAAGGGGACAATTAGTCTCTCTCTCCCTGGTCCCAGAAGCCCTTGCACCCTGCCCTGGAAGGCAGCTGGACTTCTGACCCTAGAGTGGACAGGTGAGCCCCTGGTTGGCTGGCCTATGAAAGGAATGCCTCCCAGGCCAGTCCACTCCAGGAAGTACTGTTTTCTTCTCAGGGCCTTAAGACTGAGATCTCTGGCTAAGGGGAACTTTGTGGGGGACAGTCCAGGCACCCCAAGGAAGCTACTCCCCTTGGTCCCAGAGGCCCACAGTGGTCACCTTCTCTGTCCCTGGCACGGTAGGACCCAGAAAAGGTCTCAGGAGGCCTTGAGGCCTACGGTGGTGAGGTGGCCTTCCAGCCCTGGCCAGAGCCTAACAGCTACTAATAGGCAGGCACCTGGTACCCTTTGGGGCTGGTGTCCAGGGTCTCGGTGAAGGGCGGGCTCTGGTATGTTTCTGTGCCCTCCACACCACTGCCTACTGGGTAGCCTGGGTAAGTCTGGGCAGCCCCAGTACCTAGCTGATCTGTGGCAAAGAGAGACATATCGGTGCCTAGGCGGAACCGCTGTAGGGCCTTCACGGTGAGCGCCACCTGGATGAGGGAACCAGGGTTAGCTGAGGAAAACCTGGAGACACCCCTACCCTGCCACCCACGAGACCCTCACTCACCCAGCTGAGAATGGAGAAGAAGCTGAAAGCGATGGCGGCACGCGCCGCATCCCCAGCCTGCGCGGTGCCTGGCCCTGGCGCTGTGCGTTGCCACTGATTGGTGAGGAAACAGAAGCCTACGAACCACAGGAAGGACCAGACCCCTGCAAGTGGGGGCTGGTGATCAGATGATGCTCCGCCACCAGGATCCGTGTTCTAGTTGAACCACAGGACCTCGCGCATTCAGAGAAGGTGCAATGTCCCTTAGGTTCACCAGCAAATTGCCATTCACATGACCTCCAACGTCCCGCCTCCTTCGAAGCCCAGCCTTACTCGGTCTATCAGTCACCCCTTTCTCTAGGCTTGCCAAGTGCCCTAAAGAGACACCTAGGTGCTTTCAACTCAAGACTCCGACCCTGTATTTGTAGGTCACGCCCTCTTATGGCTGGGTCCTACCGGCTCAAAACCCTGAGGAGCATTTCTCAGCCTGCCACAGCCCCGGAAGAAGCTCTGCGGCGGTCCCCGTGCCTGGTCACGTTTCTTAAAGGCCCAGTCACGTTCCGTCAAAGATCCTACGGTCTCCCCGAAAGTATCCCGCTCTATCTCTTCTCCGAGGCCAGCCACGCCCCTCTCGCTCACGCCTCTCGTCCGGCCCCAGCACCGCACCCTACATTAGGTCCCGCCTCTCACCGCCGGCCCCGCCCACCTGAGAAGCCTAGGTCCAGTAGCACTGCGCGGCGGCGGTCCCGGACGCTGCTGATCTGCTGAAAGCGCACATCGAGCACCAGGAAGGCCACGCAGGCGATGAAGGCCCCTAGACCTAGTACGACGCCGAAGCGGCAGGCTCCCGCGTTTCCGTTGAAGACGCAGCGCAGTTCTGGACCGCTGTCCGAGTTCACGTAGCCCTCGTTGACAATCGGCCCGAACACCGCAATAGAAAACACCTGCAGAACAGCAAGCGGAGCCTCACGCCACTGCCTGAGGCATCTGTTCCTCCTGTCAAGAGTCCAGGTCTCCATGCCTGCCCTAGAGTTTCTCCGTAACACCGAACCCATTTCCCACTCCTTCGTGTCCTGCGCAATTATTGAAAATAAAGGCCGGGCAGTGGTGGCGCACGCCTTTAATCCTAGCACTTGGGAGGCAGAGGCAGGCGGATTTCTGAGTTTGAGGCCAGCCTGGTCTACGGAGTGAGTTCCAGGACAGCCAGGGCTACACAGAGAAACCCTGTCTCGAAAAAACAAAAACAAAAAACAAACAAAAAAAAAAAACAAAAAACAAAAAAAGAAGCATTTAAGGAGTAATTAGCATTGCTATTTACATTTACGTTTGCATGGAGGTGGCGCATGCCTGTAATCTCAGCGATCAAAAGGTGGAATAAGAAGGACCAGGGGAAGACAGGTTGGCTACGTGAGACTCTAATAAAACAATACAGGGCCAATGATATAGCTCAGCAGTTGAGAGCACTAACTGTTCCTCTAGAGGACCTGTGTTCACTTCTCAGCACCCACATGGCAGCTGCCGACTGTAACTCAGTTACAGGGGATCCAGTGCCCTTTCTGGCCTCTGCTGGTACCAGACACACACAGCGCACACGAGATACATGTAATCAAAATACCTATAAACAAAAATATCAGTGGCACCACTCCTTTTTTTTGTTGTTTTTTTTCGAGACAAGGTTTCTCTGTGTAGCCCTGGCTGTCCTGGAACTCACTCTGTAGACCAGGCTAGCCTCAAACTCAGAAATCCGCCTGCCTCTGCCTCCCAAGTGCTGGGATTAAAGGTGTGCACCACCACTGCCCAGCCAGTGGCACCACTCTTACCCCCTTTATAAGGGGACATACATGGGTTCACATTGCACTTCTCAGGGTCACATGACTGATAAGAGCACCCATTCCTTAGGTCCTAGAACCTTATAGCCTTATAGCCTCCCAGAGTATACTTGAAGCGTGGGAACAGGAGCCTTTACCTATATGGATGACTTCCAGGGTTGTGGTGGGCCAGTGCACTGTGGAGGAGGAAGTCAAGGGGCAGCAAACCTTTCCCTTTTTGAACCTGACCTCTGCACACAGAACCTGCGTGTGCTCCTCGTTGTCTCACACGGTGTAAAGAAGCCTCGCTTGGAACGCTGGGTCCAAGAATGTCCACCAGCAATAGTGGGCATTTCAGAATTGATCCCCATGAGTAATCAGTTATAATATCAGTCAAGAGCATTGGGGACTCTAAAGGTGACCACTGATTTCTAAGGTTTGACCCAACCTCAGTATCTTCTGCCCACCAGTTAGTTCTCCAAGGCAGTACAGAAGCAAACCACAGTCATTTTAGTGCAGACAGTCTAGGCCTCCTGCATCTCTAAGAAACATCCTCTGACCTCACTTTCTATCATTCCGCTCTTCTCACCTAAACTCTTTGATAATGTAGTCATGAAAAATGCCACGGCATGCTCATGTTTCTTGAGAGCAATCCACAAGTCTGTTCCTCCTTCAGTCCACGAGGTCTTGGGGGAGGGGGTGGGTGTGCTCCACCCTGGGAACCGCCCTCTTCCAAGACAGGCACGGAGATTAGAGGACTGCCAGATGGACAAAACCCAAAACTTAGCACCCACCTCCTAAATCTTCTTGCCCTAGGACAGGCAGGACACACAGACAGGCAGGACACACACCAATGGGATAGATTACTCTCCATCTGTAGTTTCCATGCCATTTCCAGGAAGCCCTCCCAGATGAGTCCCTTCTAGCTACACCAGCCAGGAGCCTCCTTATCCTCCTTTAACTACAGCTAGACCTGAGGGGTCTGGGAAGAACCACCTCCCTTCAAATGAGCCTGGCGGATTTGTGATCAGGCAAAGGAAAGAAACTGCGCATTCCCCTTGGCTCCTATAACCCCCTCTTCCATCTGGAATTCAGTCCCTGATTCACTGGGAGAACCACATCCATCACTCTGTGCCCGCTTCCAGGTCGTGGGAACCGGAAAAATGAAAAGAAGGATGAGGAAGGGGACTGGATTAGACCTAAAGAGGAACTGAGGGCAGGGGGTGACCAGCAGTGACCTCTCAAGGTCTACTGGTAACAGCAGTCCCTTCCCCCGCCCGCAGGTGGGCACGCCTAGCCATGTGACGTCACCTCAACCTGCGGGGGGGGGGGGAGGGAGGGACCGGCGGAGAGGAGGGTGAGGGGCTATGGGCAGGGGGTGGATGAGGGTGGGGGACAAGGGACGCTAGGAGAGGCAGGGGACCGGGAAGGGGCCAGCTTAGGGGCCACTCACCCAGGAGACGACCCGCAACAGGGTCTGGGGCCGCCGCGCAAAGCTCACGGGATCAAATGCAGCTCCCGCACGGCCCGCGCCAAAGGATGCTCCCTCCATTGCGGGACCTGTGCCTTCTGTCCGTTGTCCCACCAGCCTGCCCTGCTGGAGACCTCCCGGGGCTGATGCTGAGGCTGCTGATGCTGTGGATGCTGCCTCTGCCGCCGCCTCCCGGGAGCGCGCGTCGGCTGCGGCGGGGGCGCGCGGGGCGGGGCCGAGCCAGCGCCCCCGACTAGGTCCATGCGCCGGGGTCTGAGCCCTGCCCTCGATCCTTCCCACTCGCTCTCCCCTGTATGACAAAGTCGGAAATGGGAACATTCTCAGGAGACACAGAACGAAGTCCTCATGGGGTTTAGAGGTGAGCAAGAGAAGGTAAGCTCAGATTTTGCCATGGCCAAGATCATCACCAGGACAAGTGCATTACCCTGCTTTTCTGACCGGGAGAGCCTTTTGGTGAGTATGTAAGAAGAAACTGAGGCCCAGCATCTTGACTTTTATATCACGGAGAGTGAACGAACCTCCAGCCTTAGAAGACCAAAGGTAGATCGCTGGGGGCCTTTCTCATTAGCCCTTGAATCAAGAAAATCTCAGCTCAGAGATGTGGTGCACAATTGTGTTGCCTGTGGCTCACATTCCCATTCCCCACCCCCACCCCATATTCTGGTTTCTCCTTCATAAGTCGTACCTTCCTAACAGGATCAGGTGGAAAAGAGTGGTGGCCACCTTCAGGGGTACTGTCTGAGAAGCAGAGTCCACTGTGACCAGCAGGAGTGAAGGTTGAGCATGTCTGTTCTCTGGCCAGGTCATTTCTTCCAGAAGCACTTTCCATCTCTGGTCTCCTGGTTGATCTGTAGCTAATTAATCCTGAGTTCAGGGAGGGGAGAAGTACCAGAGATAAGATCTTGTTCCATCTGTTGCCTAGTTACCCAGCCTCCCCTGGGATTCCCATAGACCCCCAGCCTGACTGATAGACCCACTTGATGCTTTTAGTGCCAGGCTGGTAGGAGACTGAATGGCTTCACCTTCGTGGTCACAGAAGCTACGGTGTAGTTAGAGATCATGGGTAAGACCCAGTTACCTATCTCTGTCTTCCTGGGACCCGAGCCAGGTATGAGGAAAGTTCACACATATCGAGACTACACACTTTACTTTGTGTGACCTGTTGTTCATTCTTCAGAGGGAAGTGTAGTTGGAGGAACCTAGTCTAGTCCCTGGGAAAGGCATTGGCTCTGGTCTGAGTCTCCTTCCAGTCTAGTTGGGTGCAGGTGATCATGCCCCCTCTCTTTTTAGCTATGAACAGATCTGTGTGATTACCCATTTCACCTTCTCCTCTGTCATTTTCATCAGCACCCAATGCATCGCGTTCTTTGAAAAACACAATTCTTGGGTTGAGTATAGAACTCAGTGGTAGAATGCCTGCCTAGCATGCATGGGGTCTTTTTTTTTTTTTTTTTAAGGTTTTTTGAGACAGGGTTTCTCTGTGTAGCCCTGGCTGGCCTGGAACTCACTCTGTAGACCAGGCTGGCCTGGAACTCAGAAATCCGCCTGCCTCTGCCTCCCAAGTGCTGGGATTAAAGGCGTGTGCCACCACTGCCTGGCGCATGGGGTCTTAAATTCTCAATGATCATCAAAACAATCAGTTCGTGGCCAAACTTCTAACTGCTCCCCTTAGCAGTAAATTCAAACTTTACCCATCTATTTCTATTACCTGTCTTTTCCTTCTTTCCCTCAAAACCCAGTATAATCAATCAAGCCCTTACCCTGCATCTGGCCAGGCACCTCCACCTGCCATCTTGCTTCGGATTCACCCATAAGCTCACACTTGCAATGTTTACCTCACAGCCCTTCTCACTGCTGAGCATTTACCCCTTTGTGTTGCCTCTGTGCTGACAGTTCTCAGATGCCAGCTCAAACCATGACCTTCCTTTACACTAGTTCTGCTTGTCTTGATCTGGATGACCTGTGAACAGGGACAAAATGGAGGTTTTGATTTACTTTCTAAAAATAAACCTATTGAGTTGTTGGTTTTCCCTCTTTTTTTAGACAGGATCTATGTAATCCTGGCTAACCTGAAACTCAGTATGAAGACCAAGCTGGCCTCACACTTCAGATATCTGCCTCCTGAGTGCTTAGGGTTAAAGGCATGTGTATCATCATACCTAGTCTTTTTGGGAGGAGGTTTTAATATGTTCTGAACGAGGCAGTGGTAGACACGCCTTTAATCTCAGCACTCAGGAGACAGAAGCAAGTGGATCTCTGTGGAATCCCAGGCCAATCTGGCCTACAGGTTTTGAGTTCCAAGCCACCCAGGGCCACACAGAAAAACTCTGCGTATGTTTGGGGAGACAACACAGCAACAAATGTGTTTGGATTGTTTTGCCTGCATGTATTTCTGTATGAACTTTAGTACCTGGTACCCACAGAGGCCAGAAGAGGGTATTGGATCCCCTGGGACTGGAGTTACTGGTCCAGTCACTACATGGGTGATGGAGGGAGGAGCAGCCAGTTGCTCTTAAGTGAAGTATAAATAGGAGACTGGTGTGTGTATGCAGACTTCAGGGAAAACCAGGAAAAGGACAAGTAAGGAGGGGACGGAACAAAGCCAGCCAGCAGTACAGGCAGTATGTCGAGATGATCACAGGTTTTAACAGGAAACCCTTGGTTCCACGGCATGGCTGCGTTAAGCCTCATCAGAGAGACGTCCTGGAAAAGGAAAAGAGCAACTTCTCTGCTGGCCGGCTGCTCCCGTATCCTTTTTGCTGTCGGACCCCTTTGAGTATCCCCTGCAGAAGCCGGCATACCTAAGGACCTCCTTAGGTGGGGATGCCCTACTGGAGGCACAAGGAAGCCATGTCATCTTTATGATCGTAGGACTGGGGCACATGCTGCTGGGATGCTCTGGTTGGGAGTCTAGCCTAAGGATAGATCTGGCTGAGCAGATCCAGAGATGCCCAACAGCTGCAGGGTTTATACTCAGCAATCCCTGAGTGCGGTCAACACTCTGACCACTCCCCCATCTGTACCCCACAGACCCCAGTCTTCTTCAGCTTCTTTCTCAGCCTGGGAATTCTGACTCAGCTGCTCCATGGTGACTTCTGCCAGAACTCCAGATAAGAGGACCCAACCAATCACAGGCAAAATCGGGCCAGTCCGTCACTGTAAACCCAAGTACAAAGCATTGGGCCAGTCCATCACTGTAAACCCAAGTACAAAGCACACAGGAAGCACCTCCTAAGTCACTTCGTTTTATTTTGGTCTCAAATGCTAAGGAAGCTGTTCCCAGGATCCTCTGCTGACATGCTTGTCACTGCTGCAGAAGACCATGTGCCAGGCTGACAGTGGGCCCCATGGTTGGTACACCCTAAGAGAAAAACCCAGGCAGCCAGGGCTAGGTAGTAGGAAGGCAACGGTCTAGCCCATCTTCCTTTGGGGTAACTATGTCCCAAATGTATTAATGGGTTAAATTATAAAGGGTGCGGAGCACCATGGACCACTCCTGCCTCTCACCTTCAGTCCCATGAGGCTTTAGCTGAGGAGGCCATCCAAGTGTCTATAGTAGGCACCTCTTAATCCTGTGGTAGGGTTCCCATAGGCAGTATTCTGGGGATCCCTCCCCCCACCACAGAAACAAGTGTTGGCTCAGATGCACTTTAATCAATCAGGCTGTCCCTCGATAGCCAGGTTGCCCATGGAAGCTAGATGCCCCAACACACCCTGCTGGTAACCCTCTAGTCACAGGAGCCGTCCTTCCAGCCGTCACGCCAACGCTCATCGACTCTTGAGCAGTCAAAATCAGGCTTGCCCAGCTTCTGGTTCACCTCATTGTGCAGGCGGCACAGCCACTGGCTGAAGGATACTCGAGTGCTCGTGTCTGGCTGGTTCCTGCCTATCCTTTGAGAGAAGCGCAGAAGGATGTGAGGAGATGCTGGCTCCTCTGTCCCTGCCAGCGTCTGGGGACAGGGAGCTGGGGCACAGCTATGACTTAAACTTCAGGATACCTTCCGTTCCACGGGAATGGGAAAGCCAAGAGCGGGGCTGAATCTAGAGTTTCCTGAACAACACTCCTAGGCTGCTTACACATTCACCTGGCATGAGCCCAGAGCAAGATATACTAAAGCAGGCAAGTTTACAGCCTCGTAATAATCAGAGCCACACCCATGGTCTCTAGCCCTAGGCTATCTATAGACAGGTGGGGCCTGGCACAAGGAACTGTTTCTCAGCACCAGGGGCAAGGTGCAGCAAGAGCTCCCCCCATTCCTAACTGCCCAGGTTTCAAATAACAAGTTCAACTGCACCCATGGGTCCAACCTAGAAATGCCTATGGAGAACAGGTTAGGCCATTGAGAGTGATAAAAGTTTATTTCAGTCCAATTTTTAAAGTCCATAACCAAGCTAAGGGATTAGCTTGAGCAACCAAATTGAGTCCCGGCTAATCTGCCCACGAGGGAAGCCCTTCCTAAGAGCTTTAAGATTAACAAAGAACTAGGCTTTTGAAAAAGGAGAAGGCCCCCCTGACCCAACCCTTTTGGTGATCGCTTTCCTAGAAACCTGTCACTTCTGAATCTACTTTTCTAAGTTCCTCTCTATGACATCAGCAAGGCCACCTTCAGGGACCTTACTGATAGAGGAACAGCCACAACTTACCTCTTCCTTATGTCTTCCGCACACTCCTCGCAGGGGTAAAACTTGGAAAATATATGTATGAACTGGGCCATATCCTGTTGCTGTTCTGGCGTGGGCATGTCCGGGTAATAGGCGGCCAGCGTATGGAGGAAAGCCCAGGTGTTGCGACCCAATTCTTCCCGATCCTGTGGACAATCCTCCCTAAACTTGATGTCCCGCTGCAGAAGTAGGCCGACTAAAGGTCAGTTCACTCTTACTCAACCAGAAAGCCCCATAAAATTCCAACCCAGTGGCAGATTGCTTGCGTTTCGGTTCGGATTCCCAGTATCACAAAATAAATAAATAAATACATAAACAAATAAATTACTTAATTAATAAAAATAAAGGAAACAAGGACGCTCCCTTTCTCAGTTGACAGCCTACTAACTCGATCCAACCAGCCGGTGGCTGAAAGCTCAAAGTTTGAGCCTAACGGTGTGTGTGGGTGAGGGGTGGACATGTTTAGGCATAGGCAACCCTGAGGGCTTGGTCCCTGCGGGAGCTGAACCGACCGGCACCTGGAAACCAGGTGTGGGGCTGGGGACCGGGCCCGGCGGCCAAGCGGGAAATCTGCACCTTCTGCTGGGTCCGCATCCACGACTTGAAGTCCACGCAGGCCCGGCACGGTCGCTTGCCGTGCTCCAAACCTTGCGGCGCCGGGGCCGCGGCAGGGGCGGTGTCATCTCTATGCCTTGCGCCGCGGCCCCGCGCGTCAGTCACCAGGTCCTCGGTCATCTCGGAGCGCGCTCCGCCCGGCAGGAAGGAGAAGCGACTGCCGCGAGGGAAACCCGCGGGCTCGCTGGGCGCCGCCATCTTGCTGGCGTGCGGGCAGCGGGGCCAAGAGGGCGTGTAGGAGACAGGCCAGACGAGCGCGCAGGCCACCGCCAGCGCGCGGCGGCAGGAGCGGCAAAGGCAGCCCGGGGCTGGGCTCAGGCTGGGGCAGGAGGCGGGGCCTGGCGGCGGGGCGGAGCTGGGGGCCGAGGCGGCGGCCCGGGTCGCGGCGGAGTGGGAGGCCTCGGGGCGGGAGGAGGCGGAGCCGGAGGCCCGGGCCGAGGCGGCACAGGTGGCTGCGGCTCGGGCTCTGCGGGTACTCTTGCGCCTGGCTGCCCGCCGCGTGCCCGGCGTGCGTGGTCCATGGTGGGGTTCAGGCTTCCTCCAGAAGAAGTGAAGTGTGTCGTGGAAAGCGCGCTGCGGCTGTGAGATCTTGGGCCAAGATGAGTTCCGAGATGCTTTTCGCATCACCCCCATCGCTTGGCTCAGACCCTAAGCAGCGGCAAGATTTGGGGTCTTTCTGCCTTACGACGTGCCCGCCTACACGCTTCTCGGTGCCTTGGCAACGCGCGACGGGGCGTGGCCTCACAGAGACCAGACAGTACTAGTGGGCAGAGGCGACCAGTGCCCTACTAACTATCCCCCACGCCGCAACCTTTAGAGAGGGGTTGTTCTCATCCTATAGTTTGGATAAAAGATCATTATTCCTATTTCAATAGCAGCCTCAGGAATTTTTTTTGTGTGACAGTCTCATGTAACTTGGGCTAACTTCGAACTCTGTGTAGAGGAGTGAAGAATCTTTTGCCACCACTACCACACCACCTTCTCAAGTGTTTGACTTAAATGCCTGTGCCATCACAGGAAGAATTCCTTCCCCTGCCTCCATGTGTTCGTTCGTTCACTCATTCTGCAAATATTTGTACAGTGGCTACTCTGCTCCAGGTGCTGTTTCTGCCACTGAGCATAACAAGGAACAAGCCTCCCTTTTTAGCCTTTAACCAGTGGTGCAAATGGGAAAAAGCCAGTCACCAGAATAAATCTTATTTACAAAACTGGTAGAAAGCCGTGCAGAGGGTGTGGAGATCCTTAGACACGGGCCTTTGGGATAAGGAATCAGCTCAAACTCTTGACATTTTGCAGAAACACCAAGGCCGCTGGGGGCAGGATTTGGAGGAGGTAGATGGAGTCAGAACCTAGAGTTCTACTTATGAGTGGCTTTTTTTTTTCCCCAAAAAGAGTGGGAGATGTTGGGTAACTTGGGACAGTGGATGTTTTGTTGTGTTTATTTTTGTTTTTCGAAGACAGGGTTTCTTAGTATAACCAGTCCCCGGCTGTCCTGAACTCACTTTGTAGACCAGGCTGGCCTTGATCTCAGAAATCTTCCTGCCTCTGTGCTGTGATTAAAGGAGTGCTGAGATTAAAGGCATGTGCCACCACAGCCCGCTGAGAGCAGATTCTTAGAGACAGGGAGGAACCTCTTTTTAGCTCCAGAGTTGGGGGCTCCTTTGTGTGTATCTGAGAAGAGGCAGTGGCTATGTAGAGTGGAGAGCATCTAGGGTTGGGGGGAGTAGACAGAGGCTGTCAACTGGGTGGTGAGAGGGGCTCACAATTCCTCTAGGTCCCTAGTGGTAGGTACTCACCCCTTTTCCAGCTGCTCTCTTCTGACTTCCAACATTTCTAAAAAAGCTGGTATGTAAGTTGTTAAAGGGAATGTCAAGACTTGGCCAAGGAAGGAGGTAGGTTTCATGACCTAGTGACCTGCCTTAGGCATTCCTGAGCAGTCCTAGCTGCTCAGTAGAGCCTAAGGCAGTAATATCCCAACTTTGATAATTTAGCAAAACCCTGTCTCAAAAACAAATAAAACCAAAACAGAGCAAAACAAAAACAAAAAAACCCAAAGCAACTTTAAAAAAAAATGATGCAGTAGTTGATTCAGATTGTCTATGTCTGTACTGTACTATACCGTAGCCCAGGGTGAATTCCAAGAGCAAACTGTTAGGCACACCCTGGAGGAGGTCACAGCAGGGTGGAGAAGAGGCAGAGAGGGCAGGTGAAGTTGAGGCGGCAGACACTTTGATGGTGGAACTCCCTACTGGTTTTCTTCTAAGGAAGGAAAGAAGCCCCAGGTGGTTCTGATTCAGCACAGTCTTGTACAAAGGACTTTTTTCCCTTCCACCTGCCCAGGCTTGCCCCTCCCCCTAGCACAGTCTTCCTGTGATGAATCCTCTCTGGTTTTGTGCTGGAAGATGAACCAGGAAACTGAATGTTTGCTGGAGTGTGAATGCTTTGCAGGGACTCCACTTAGGGCAGTGTTGGGGAAATTCCACTTCACTTCTTCCGGATGCTCAGAGCTCCTTCAAGCACTCTTCGGGAGGCCATCCGTAATCATGGCAAGTTCAAGACACCCAGTGTCAGCCCACGCTGTAGCCCTGGTGCAGATGGACCGACTCCAGGTAGACCGTACTGCCACTCACCCCTGCCCAGATTTTTTCCAAAGAGGTGAAAGGGGAGCTGGCAAAGTCTGAAGGAGATGTCACCTCTACCTTTCCTCACAGACATTTGCCTTCTCTGTGTGCTGGTCAGACAACAGTGACACCTTTGCTCGAAGGAGCTGGGATGAGTTTAGGCAGTTCCAGGTAAGTAACACTGGGATTAGATTTCAATGGGTATCTTCCCCAGTCCAGTCCTATAGATACTCGGTCTGGAGCTCTCTTTCTGCCTGTAGGAGCTCTTCTAGGGACCCTTCCTTCCCTGGGGGATTCTTTCCACTTTCAGAGCCTAACACATGCTTCTCCCCATCAGAAGACCCTTAAGAAAACCTTCCCCGTGGAGGCAGGCCTGCTACGGAGATCTGAACGAGTTCTTCCCAAGCTTCCTGGTCAGGCCTGCAGGGGTCATGGGATGGTAAGGCAAGTATGGGTGAGTGGGGTCCCACAATGTTTGCTTGTGAATCTGGGCAGATGCTCCATTGCTGACACGTTGGGGGCATACTGGCCGAGGCCTGGCACGTTTGCAGCTGCTGGACACCTATGTACAGGCATTGCTAGCAACCTCAGAGCACATATTGAAGAGCTCAGCACTCAATGGCTTCTTTGCACCTAAACCTCTGGATCTGGAGCCCATGCTGCCTCCTGGCAGGTGACTAACCTTCACCCTACTCCCAGCCCATCACTTGGCGGAAGGGCAGATGAGGCTGGGCTGACCTATATATATGTGGAGAAAGGGGTATTCCCATCCTTCCTACTTATTTCTTATATGTGCTGGCTGCACTGCGCAGCCTGGTGATCCTGCCCACACCAGAGGAGCCGTTACCCCAACCTACGGACAGCCTTACTATTCATAGTCTGGAAGCTCAGAGCATGCGCTGTTTACAGACTTTCCACACTCTTGACACAAGAGACAGACCTTTCCACACTCAGGCCCAAGAAATTCTGGACATATTACTACGACATCCTTCAGGTAAGGCCACACTACTAAGAACCTGGGGATTTTCCCTGATCAAAATGGATGCAGACCTAGACATCTGAGCCTTCTCCTGGTCTCTCAAACAGGCTGGTGGCTGGTGGCGAACAAGGATCAGCAGACAGCCTGGTTTCCAGCTCCATACCTGGAGGAGGTTGCAACAGGCCAAGGGCAAGAGTCAGGCCTGGCTTTGCAAGGAAGTGGTATGAGCCCATCCCTACTATAAGCTCGCCACTATGAATGGACCTTTGGCAAGGCTGAGACCACACCCAGGAGGGAGGTAGTACTGGGGCACTAGGCATGTGGGTGCTGCTTAGAGCCAGAAGAAAGCCCAAGTGGGTTTCAGAGCAGTCCAGGGCCTAGAGGCAAACCCAGAGAAAGGTGAGGCCTCTGGCCTTGCAGCTCTACAGTGATCCCCAAATACCTCTCCTAGGGAGGCAGTTCTGTGCTACCCAGGCCTATGAGGGCAGTCGCTGTGATGAGCTATCTGTGCCCTCAGGGGCACGTGTACATGTGCTGGAACCCTCAGACCGAGGCTGGTGGCTGTGCAGGTACAGTGGTGTGTGTGTCTATGTATGGTGGAGCAGTGGCAGGCCCTGCCTGGCGGGACGGGAACATAGGTAAATCCTTAACCAAGCCCTGCTTTTCCTGCAGGTATAATGGCCGGACAGGCCTGCTTCCTGCAGTGTTGCTGCAACCTGAAGGGCTGGGCTCCCTCCTGGGCAGGCCAGGGCTCCCAGACAGTGGTGGGGCAGACAAGGTGGCTGAGGATAAGACCGTCCCCCCTGTAGTACCAACTCGCCCCTGTATGAGTGCTATCCAGAGCCGTTGCTGTTCCATCACCCGCAGGGCACTGGGCCTGGGACAGGAACAGGGGACCCAGGTTCCCTCTTGAGGACTGTATTGACCTGCAGAGGTTGTACTGTCAAAGTCAACCTCAGGCAAAGCAGGGATCCATATCTCACCAAGCAAGCAGGATGAGGGTGGGGCTCTTACCGCTGGCAGGGCTGTGGGCCAGCCAACTTTCTATTTCCTCTAAATAAAACTGGAATGACTTCAACCAAATCACTGTGCACTGAGGGACTGGCACAGGAATGGTCTTGAATTTCTATAGATGACTCCTCAGTCAGCCAAGTGTGACCAAGGATTTTGGGAGAGATTGATCAGATAAACATGAGAAGCCAAGATAGAAAAGTGTAACTTTTATGTGTTTCACAGGGGTGGGGGAGCTGCAGCAGGGAGTGGGGACAGCTTCATGTTGTGCCATAGGAAGTCCAAGAAGGTGGCTGCTTGCAGTGTCCTGCTAAGCCGCTGAAAGTGCCGCTCTAGAGGAAGACAGAGGAGATTTGGGCTGGGGTGGGGGGTTCTCTGTGAACCCACCAGGAGCATCCCTGGACCCAGGGCCACCTCACATACCAGTGTAGGGCAGCAAGGCCTCCAGTGCACCCCGCACACCGTCATAGGCCAGCAGCTCCTCAGGCGCCTCATGCCGCAGCAGCACACCAAGCACAGCCTGGGCTTCATGGCAGTGTCTGGAGTTGGTGTTCCACGTGACACAGAAGCGCAGCAGGGCCTCTATAGGTATCAGGGATGGTCACCAACCTGTTCTGCCCACCAGGTCTCTCCCTCCCCAGCCTGGCCCCATGCAGCCTGCCCACGACCTTTCTGGTCTCTTCGTAGTTGGAGTACAGTGGCTTCCAGCTTCTCACAGGCCTCTGGATCCCTCCGGATGGCTGTGAGAAGAGAGTCTGAGCTTGAGGAAAGGGCTCATCGATCCCTGGAGCCTCCCCCAGCCTCCTCCTGGGACAGGCACTGACCCTGGATAACAGTTAGCACAGTGTGGGGACGATCTAGAGAGATGGCAAGGCCCAGTGCCCGGAGATACCGCTTCTCATGGAGCAGGTTGTCCAGTTCTTGCTGCCTGGTGGGACAGAGGAAAGGGCATGGTCACCCGGAGACCCTGGCTAGGCCTGAGTGTTCATAAGTATGAACCCTACCTCAACCCATTTCCTATGCTGCATGGCAGGGAACATATAGAGGCTGCGGCGGCGGCTGCTGCGGCTGCGGCTGCTGGATGCAGGAGCTAGTACTATTAGGACATGCAAGGGATGCTGCTGCTGAGGGAATGCAGTGGGGTCTACTGAGCCCACACTTACTTGATCACCTGCTCTTCCCGTTTGGCCTGCTCTTCTGCCTGTTCAGCTTCTGTCACATCCTGGGATCAAATTAGGGTCAGACAAGCCCTGTGCTGCCCTTTGCCCGGCCTTATCCCATCCTGTAGGGTTCAAACCTTCCAGAGAATGATTCGGGAGTCACTGCCCCCAGTGATGGCACGATCATCCATTCGGCTGCAGTGCAACCCCCAGACCTTGTCCTCGTGAGCATCCAGGGTCCGCACACACTCGTTGCTCTTAATGGTCCACAGCTTCAGGAGCCCATCAGAGCCACTGAGGTTAAGAATGGAAGGACTCAGTGTAAGCCACGTCCCTCACCATGCACTCCAGCCCATTCCTAGCCCACTCACCTAGACAGCAGCTGTGAGCCACGGCTCACAAAGGCCACCTTCAGTACAGAAGCATCGTGTCCCTCAAATGTCTGCAGGGGAGAGACAGAGGACCTAAGTATGGGTACAGGAGGGTATATTACTACAGAGGGGACGGGACTAGGGGAAATACTTACCTTGAGACAACTGAAGTCCTGCAGTGCCCAGAGCTTGATGGTGCCATCAGCAGAAGCTGTAGCCAGCACCTGGTCCATGGGTGAGAACTGGACATTCCATAGGCCACGTCGGTGGCCTGAAAAAACACCTAACAGTTGGCACTGAGGCAAGGCCCAGAGCTTAGCTGTGCGATCCTGTGAACCTGTTGCTAACAGCTTGTCATTGGGGGAGACAGCCAGACTGTTGATGTCCTGGTGATGAAAGCAGATAGCAAAACTTAGACACCCATCTCAGCAAAGGCTCGGCCACACCCCATCCCAGAGACCATGTGTGGCTGCCTACTTTGTCATGGCAGCGCTGAGTGGTCTGGGCCTGTAGAAGCATGGGGCCACTGTCTGCAGCTGTGTTCTTGGAGAGCAGGGCTTCAGGGAGGGGCCAGAGCTTCACAGTGCAGTCCTGACTGCCCGTCACCAGGAAAGACTCTTTTAGCCTGTACCCAACAAGAAAGGAGACACTGCTCAGGCAGAAGGACACTGGCTGCAGTACACCAAGCTCTGCCCTCTGCACCATGATCAGGACCAGAAGGATCATCTCAGCATGCAGACTGGCCAACATCACCCCCAAATGCCTCTGCCTGGGTCATGTACCCTCAGCACCAAGCAACTGGTGCCAAACCACAGGTCAAACTCTTAATGAAGGGCCACTTTCTCCAGCAGGGTCTCATTCAGAGCCATTCTCCCCATTTCAAGTCCTTTCCACTTTGTCTACCTTCCAAGGGCACCTGAGTCTCCCTGGGCCTTTTCTCGGTTCCACAGCTTTGCTAAAGCCTCAAAGCATGGTCAGATGAGTACACTCCTTTTCCACCCTGTGCTAGAACCCAGTGACTTGGGCCTTTCCCTCCCTGGATAACCCTGGGCCCAGTCTTGAGCCACTACCTAGAACAGCAGATGGTGCCCACGCTGTGTGTGTGGCCAGAGCCCTGAGCTACACAGGCCACCTGGCCAGCCTTGTTCATCCTCCAGATGCGTATGCTCTGATCCTGTGGAAAGTGGGGGTTGGGGAGAAATGATGACTCATGGTTTTCTTGCCTTGGTTTTCACTTGGGAGGCCCAGGCCTCTCAATCCTCCCTCCAACCTCATCTGTCTGTCTGTCTTTCTTCCTTTTTTTTGGTTTTTCGAGACAGGGTTTCTCTGTGTAGCCCTGGCTGTCCTGGAACTCACTCTGTAGACCAGGCTGGCCTCGAACTCAGAAACTCGCCTGCCTCTGCCTCCCAAGTGCTGGGATTAAAGGCGTGTGCCACTACCGCCCGGCCCTTTCTTCCTTTCTTTCAAAAATACTTTTTGCTAAAGATTTATTTATTTATGTATATGAGTACACTGTTGTTCTGAGGACATTAGATCCTGTTACAGACGGTTGTGAGCCACCATGGTTGCTGGGAATTGAACTCAGGACCACTGGAAGAACAGTTGGTACTCTTAACTGCTGAGGCATCTCTCCGTTTTTTCAAGACAAGGTTTCCCTATGTAGCTCTAGCTGTCCACGAACTCACAAAGATCTGCCTGCCTCTGTTCCCCGAGTGCTGGGATTAAAGGTGTGTGCCACCACTGCCCAGCTGCCATCATATCTCTTCTTGGGTCTCACCTTGGCACAGCTGGCAAAAAGCCACCCCTTCCGGAACACATCCAGGGCCAGGACAATGTCTGGGAGAGAGGGGAGGATTGGTCAGAGAACAGGTCTATCAAGGAGGCAAGGAAGGGGAACTATCAAGTCCAGGCTGAGGACCTGCCTGTGTGACCATGGAGGATCTGACAGGCCGAAGTCTGCAGCTCAAACACCTTCAGGCAAGGGCTGTTAGAAGCCACGATGATGTGGGAGTCATTGGGCCCCAGGAACCGAACATCCAACACTTCCTCACTATAGCCAGCAAACTGTGGGAGACAGGAAGGAAAGTCGTAAGTGAGGGCTTGCATGCAAAGCCTAACGCCTAAGCCCAGCACCAGGCAGGAACAAATGCTTACCTGTTTCTGCAACTGTAAGGAATGTGTCTCATAGAGTAGCAGGTTGTGATCGGCAGTGACAGTGAGGACCAGGCCAGCAGCACGGGCCAGGGTACAATGGGTCAGTTCCTGCCCTAGGCCTGGCATTTGTGCCTGGGTGTATACACACTGTCCAGAAGCTGCCTCCCACACACGAAGGATCCCTGTAGGAGAACAAGGGCTGTTGAAGGATGTCCACAGGCTTCCCCCAGCACCCGTTCCACATGTGGCCATTCCCCCACACCTTGGTCGCCAGCTGTTAAGAAGTGTAGACCCGAGTTCTTCACACCCAGTGCAGGTGCCGGCTCTTCAGGCAATAGCACGGCGGCTTCCACGCTCTGTGGATGAGCAAGTTCAGAACCTATACAGCCAAGCATCCCATCCCCCATCCCTGGCCCTGGCCCGCAGGCACCCATACCTCAAACACTGGCACCGTTCTTGTGCTCTGGTAGCTCTGAAGGTCCCAAACTATGCAGATCTTGTCACGGCCAGAGCTGAGGAGAAACAGGTCCCTCTGTTGCAATCTCAGCCTTGGTCTCCCTTTTCCACCCACCAGTAGCCAGCTACTGACCTGAGCATAGTGTGGCCATCCTCACTAAAGGACAGAGAAGTGACAGCACTATAGTGTGCTGTCAGGACAGCCAGACACGAGCGGTCCTGCAGTGACCACACGCGGATTGAAGTGTCCACAGCTGAGGAGAAGAGCAGCAGGCGAGTGGGGTCTGGATGGAAGGCCACCAAACTGAAAGCAGGGACAGACAAATGAGCTGGACTTCTAAGGGTGGTGCCTCTGCTCATCCTTCCTCTGCCACCCTAACTCACTGCACGACACCAGGCGAGCCTCGAAAGTGGTGTGTTCCATAATGCTGCACAACGTCCCAGACACGTACAGCCCCATCACAGCCGCCTGTAGGAATGTGTTTGAGGTTAAGGGCATACAGAATCCTTGTTCTAGTGTCCCTCCCCAACACACCCACCTAGCTGGGGCTCTACCTGTGGCTAACAGTGTAGAGGTGGCATCAAAAGCCATGGAGGCCACAGGAGCTGTGTGTATTGCCTTCCACAGCCGAGTGACAGTGCCTTCTCGCCAGGCCCACTGAGCCAGCAGCAGTGCTCGGCTGGCTGTTACCAGTACCTAGGGGAGGGTGTGGGATAATAAAGATGTCAGATGATACATGCTTGCCAATTCAGTGTGGAAGGGAGGTACCAGAGTTTAACCACTGCCCCTTCCCATCATACTTCATCATCGGGACTGAGGTCAAAGGCAGTAATGTCCTCTTGGTCTTCCTAAGAGAAGAATGGGAATATAGAAACCATAAGAATATGCTACCCTCCCCTAGGGCCTCTCACAACTGCCCCAGTCTGTTCTCACCTGCTCCAGACTCCGAAGCAAAGCCCCTGAGGCCACATCCAGGATGTTGACTTTGGTACCACAGACACAAAAGAGGTAATGGCCAGTCTGGTCCAGCTAGGAACAAAAGGGTCTCAGGCAAGGAACTACTCAGTACTCCCTACCCATCTATCCCAACTGCCCCAGGAGATAGTTACCTGGGCTTTCCCACCCTTGTAGAAAGGTTCAATCTTTCGCTCAACAGCATAGCTGGGAAAAGAATAGGACACTGAATGATGGCCTAACCTCCTTGGCCTAGTGCCCAGAACACTAGGTGCTGTCCTAGGATTTGTCCTAGCCAAATCCTTGCCCTTGCAGAATGCCTAGGTGGCAGCAGGAACCCAGGGGTGAAAACCAAGCATCTCTGTGGAAGGATGATGTCATTACAGAAAGGTTGAGACCCAGAGCTAGTTGGTGAGCATGCCTGAGTGGATCTCATAAGGTCATCATACAGGTGTAAGAGCATGAAGCCCAATAGCCCAGGCTTCAGCATAGAGGTCTTTTAGGGGCTCCCTACTAGCTGTGGGAGGCCAGGAAAAGGTAATGTACTCTCAAAGTCTTGACCAGTGAGGTCCAGCATGCCACCACACTCCTCTGGCCACAGCCTCATTTGGTTTCTCCCTGACTAGCTGTGATTTCTGGGATCTGCCTAATGCTGCCCTCTTTCCCACTCTCTCTACTGCTTCATGCCAAGCCAAGGCATTGAAGTTTCCTGGGAGGTAATGGTGGTGGCCATTCCAGTGTTCTCACTGTATTTCTTTTTTTTTTTTCCTCACTGGATTTCTTACCTACACTTTCATCTCTGTTGTCTAGTGCTTTCTAGAACAACTGAGGGGTGTCTCTGCAGTGCTTAAAACTTGCCCTCCTCTCACACCTCACATGCTTCTGTGATATTACGCGGCCTTGCTCAGAAGGACTTTTGCCCATCTTTCTTAATGGTCAACATTACAGCGCCATTGCTCCTGGTCCAGACCCTATACCAGGTCATCTGCCTCTACCCTCTATGTAGGCAGGGCTGGTCTTTCCAAATTCAAATGCCCTGCCCCCAACCCCCTAAGTCCAGTCCGTGGATGTCTGTCCACCAAAATAAAACCAGCCTCCGAGACTCTGCAACCAGTTAACCCATCAATAGAGATGGTGTCAGTACCCAGGCTTCTCTTTGCTAGAGCTTGCTTGCCATAATCCAATTCACTCAGTGACAGATGGAAATTATTTATCTGAAAACTACACACTATGGATAAAGGCAGAGCCTTTTCCTAGCCTAGCACTAAACAGCAGCAGTTCACAGGGGAACTGACTGAGCATGGGACTCAGAGCCCCTGGTATCACTATGAATGCCTCTCCTAAACTCCTAGCTCCCTTTTCTGGT
Source organism: Grammomys surdaster (assembly GCF_004785775.1). Taxonomy (NCBI): domain Eukaryota; kingdom Metazoa; phylum Chordata; class Mammalia; order Rodentia; family Muridae; genus Grammomys; species Grammomys surdaster. Next base: position 1,164,081 of record NW_021621401.1, on the reverse strand, counting down.
TCCTCCCCATTTCCTTTAGAGGTCGGCGCCTCCTCCGAGGACTTACTTGGCTTTGAAGCGGCACAATCCCGCCGTAGTCTCAGCCATGTCCCAGGGCAGCGCTCCCCTCCAAGCTCAGCAGCCTTTCCCCGCGTGAGACAGCCAGTGAGTTACTCTGCACTTCAAGGCACGATGTGATGACGTCATGGGTCGCCGCTACCTTGACGTCATCAGCATGCGCGCCAGGAGACCGCTACTGTGGGAACCGGCTTCTGGCACTAGGAATGGAAGCTGGAGGCGTTTCCAGGGTGGAAGCTGGCAGTGGTTACCTTGTTGAACGTCTTAAATTTTTATTGTTTATTTACTATTTTCGTTGTATCTGTTTTTCTTTTTGGTTTTGCCAGATGAGATGCGTTTTAGAACAACGGATTGGTGTCTCTGTAGTGCTTAAAGCTTCCTCTCCTCTCACGTGCTTCTGTGACCTTGCACAGGACTTTTGCCTCTCTGCCTCTTTCTCCCTCTCCCCGCCTCCCCTCCTCTTTCCCCTCCCCCTCCCTATCCCCCTTCTCCCCTTTCACCTCTCTCCTCTTCCCCCCTTTCTTCCTCCCTCTCTCTTTCTTTTGTTTTTTGTTTTTTTCGAGACACAGATTCTCTGTGTAGCCCTGGAACAAGTTCTGTAGCCCAGGCTGGTCTCAAACTTACAGAGATCCGCCTACTTCTACTTCACAGACTGCTGGAATTAAAGGCGTGCCCATCCGGTTTGTTTTCTTTTAATTAAAAATTAATTTCCGCCGGGCAGTGGTGGCGCACGGCTTTAATCCCAGCACTTGGGAGGCAGAGACAGGTGGATTTCTGAGTTCGAGGCCAGCCTGGTCTACAGAGTGAGTTCCAGGACAGCCAGGGCTACACAGAGAAACCCTGTCTCAAAAGACCAAAAAAAAAAAAATATATATATATATATATAATTTGCAGGGGCCAGAGAAATGGAAATGGCGGTTAAGAACACTTACTGCTCTTCCAGAGGTCCTGAGTTTAATTCCCAGCAACTACATGGTGACTCACAACCATCTATAATGTGATCTGATGCTCTTTTCTAGCATGCAGGTGTACATGCAGATACAGCATATATATAAAATAAATAACTTCTTTAAAAAATTAACTTGCGGGCTGGAGAAATGGCTTAGCGGTTAAGAGTGCTGGCTGCTTCTCCAGAGGTCCTGTGTTCAATTTCCAGCAACCACATGGTGGCTCATAACCATCTATAATGAGATCTGGTGCCCTCTTCTGGCCTGCAGGTATATATGCAGGCAGAACACTGGATACATAATAAATAAATAAATCTTTAAAAGAAATTAAATTTACACTCTGTAAGCAGAGACAGGTGGATCTCTGAGTTAAAGGTCAGCCTTGTCTATAGCATGAATTTAAACACAGCCAAGGCTACACAGAAAAACCTTGTCTCAGAAAAAAAAAGATGATTAAGGTAGAGTCTGGTTATGTATTCAGTTAGTTTTAGGCTGGTCTGGAACTGTGTGTTAATCTAGACTGGCTTCAGGCTCAAGCTCTTTCTGTTTCAGCCTCTCAGATACTCTCAAGTTATCATTTAATGTGTATGTGTGTGCCACGTCTTCCCATTTGACATGGCACGTGTATAGAGACATGGAAGTAGCTTCCTCCACTGTGTAGATCTCAGGGATGAAACTCAGATTATCTTGGCAGGAGTTACTCAGTGAGACATATCTTTGGCCCAGTGTGTGTGTGTGTGTGTGTGTGTGTGTGTGTATTATTTCTGAAAACAAGCAACAAGGCCTTTATGTAGCTCTGGTTGGCTTGAAACTATCTACCTCAGGCTGGCTTTGAACTCACAGAGATCCCCCTGCCTCTGAATCATGAGTGCTGAAATTAAAGGCATGTGACACCACTACCCTGCTTCCAGACCTTTTATCTTAACATGGATTTTTAAAGTGCTTTTGGCCGGGGCATGGTTTGAGATGCCTTTAACCCTAGTACTCAGGAGGCAGAGGCAAACAGATTTCTGAATCCAAGACTGGCTTGGTCTACTTAACATCAAGTCAACCAAAGCTCTGTAGTAAAAACCTGTCTCAAATAAACAATTTTTTTTTTTTTTTGGTTTTTCGAGACAGGGTTTCTCTGTGTAGCCCTGGCTGTCCTGGAACTCACTCTGTAGACCAGGCTGGCCTCGAACTCAGAAATCCACCTGTCTCTGCCTCCCAAGTGCTGGGATTAAAGGTGTGAGCCACCACTGCCCGGCAAAACCCTTGCTCTTACAAAGCTATTTTTCAATGAACCAAGTAGGGTTTCCAGGGAGGACAAAAAATTCACAGTAGTTAAATATGTATGTGTCAATGCAGATTTAGCAAGGGATGGCAGAGGGTAGGAGGGACCATTTGAAGTTAGGTAGTAATGCTGCTTCTTTGAGAAGTCAACACCAGCCAGGCAGTGGTGGTGCACGCCTTTAATCCCAGCACTTGGGAGGCAGAGGCAGAAGGATTTCTGAATTTCTGAGTTCGAGGCCAGCCTGGTCTACAGAGTGAGTTCCAGGACAGCCAGGGCTACACAGAGAAACCCTGTCTCAAAAAAAAAAAAAAAAAAGGAAGAAATCAACACCTGAGCCATTGATGTTGTAAGGCCAGGAGGCCTGTGGTTTTCTGGACATGGTGCTTTAGATTGAGCTGGTTGGCTGGCTGTGAGGAATTCAGAGGAGACTACATACAAGAAAAGACAGATTTCTTTGACTTCTATTCTTTGTTAGGGTTTTGAGTCATTTGTATTACCAGCCAGGAAGCTATTAGTCTAGTAGGAAGGTGCAGAAAAGCCATGGAGAGAAAAGGTGGGTTAGTGAAGAAGGGAACAGGTTTGCAGGATGGGGACTACTCAGTGGTAGATCCAACCAGGGAAAGAACTTAGTGTCTGGGAGATGGTGGGGCAGTATTGGCACACAGCCATAGCTACAGAGAAACCCTGTCTCAGAAGAAAAAAAGCCTGGGAGAACAATCTAGGGGAGAGAGGGCAGTGTCTGATATGGAAGGTTTGCAGGGGTGACAAGGAAAACAGAACACATAGAAGGCACCGAGGACTTGAGGTGGGCCTGGCCTGGGCTCAGCGTTTATTTAACTCCTCTATAAGACACCTTGGCCCTGCTCACCCCACATCTCAGTCTCCGGGGCAACCTCAATCTCTTGCACCTGGGTATTCAGGAGCAGGGTATCATCCTCCAGGAAGTTGCTCAGCTGTGCCAGCTGCCGGCGGATGAGGTTGGTGGTGCGGTGCACCCGGCGTACATGTCCCAGCAGGCTCAACAGCAGGGTCCGGTTGCGCTCATGGCGTTGGACCCAAGCATTACGTAGCTCGCGGTAGCAGTTGTGTTGCTCACTCTCCAAGGCAGCCAGAGTGGCTCCACAGCCTAAGGGGCAGCGCTGCTGTCCATTCTGCTGGCAATGCTGGCGGTGTTCATCTAGGACCCCACGCAGAACCTGTGCAGTGCAACCCTCATTGGGGCAGGCCATCAGCTCAAAGGGGCATGAGTTCTGATGCCCCTTGCGATGAGCCAGAGGACATGTCACCAAGCAGCCAGCTGCAGCGTTCTTGCACTAGGGAGTATGAGAAGGCTCAGTATGTATTAAACTAGATTAGTAACCGTCAGCTGGGGCTCCCATGTAATCTCTAATCTATGATAATCCACAGACTATGAAACAAGTGAACTCTGGAGCCTCCTAAGCTTTTGTGATTTCAAGCTTCTTCATTTTGTAAAGTTAGAGGGCTGGGCTGGAAAGATGGATCAGTGGTTAAGAGCACTGATTGCTCTTCCAGAGGTCCCGAGTTCAATTCCCAGTAACCACATGGTGTTTCACAACCATCTGTAATGGGGCCTGATGCCCTCTTCTGGTGTGTCTGAAGAGACCAATGATGGTGTACTCATATACATAGAATAAATAAAAGAGTGCTGAAAGGTGATGGCACTTCATCCCTGAGCCTCATAATCCCCACATTCCACCAGAAGTTCTAAGGGACCCACACAGCAAGTTGTAGACCCATGAGCCATAGTCTTCTGCCAAGTCTATGACCTTTGGCCTATTCTTGGTTCTTTCCATCTCTTCTGGCTGTCCCAGCCCCCTGCCCCTCCCCTCCTCCCCCAGGAGGACGGGAGTGGAAGCTCAGAGCTACCTTGACATGTAGGCGGCCAATGGTTTTTCGGAGTCTATTCACTTGGACCATCTTTCTCCTTTTCACCTCTTTTCTACAGCATGGACAGGTGTTTTGTCTAGAAGGAGGCATGAGTATGATGTTGGAAGTCATGCCTGTCAGAGCAACCTTCATGGGGTAACCCAGCTAGTCCTTCCTTTCTGTCTGAAGGCATGAAGTGGGCATTACAGTGAGGTTTTTGCTCCCAAGCTGAGGCTGGGGACTTCAGACACCTGAAGCAAGGGCACACACATGCTTAGTGTCCTAGGTTTTTGTAGGTGAGTCTTATAGACATTGGAACCCAGTTTTTGGCTGACTTTCCCATTCTTGGCCGCAGGAACTGGCTCCCAGCTTCAACCCCACTCTCCTGTACTCCCAGCACACCTGGCTAGCCACTGGAAGATGCACTTCTTGCAGAAGATGTGACTGCATGGCAACCTCATTGGCCTCTTGAGAACCCCATGGCAGACGGAACACAGGAAGTTGCAGTCAGGAGGGCTGGCAAAGAGGTTGAGATCGTACCCACCACTCTGCAAAGGCCAGGTCAGTGTTAAGGCCAAAGCCTGGGTGGGACCAGACCCAAGCCCCTGCCACAAGCACTCATACCAGCAAGATAACCCAGCAATCTTTTGGTAGGGAGGACAGCTATACAAAGAAACTTACATAGAGAGCCTAGAGGGGTCTGCACCCACTTCAAGGGTGAGTCTGTGGGGGGGTGATTCCCAAGATTGCCAACTGGAATGTTTCTAGTATATACTCATTAAGAACCTTCTCAAAGGTTTTGTCCCATAAAAGGACTGTCATGCATTCTCAGAGTGAGATAGAATCTATTTTGGGACAGCTGGGCATCTGTCTGGAACTGTACAAATCTGAGTTGGTGAAGAGACCAGAAACTTACCATGATCTGTATCTGGACGGCAGCTCCACTGAGACGAAGGGTCCAGGAGCCTCCATTTGACAGCATGTATGGACTGACATCACAGTGGCATTGTCCAGCATGAGCCAATCACAGCTCTAGTCCAGAGCCCACTGGGCCCTACCTCATGGTCACCTACCCTTTGCTTTTCCCTCTGAAAGTGAGTGGCCTCAACTCAGTTGTCTATGGATTCACTGCACTGCTTTAGTTGTGGCTGACATCTGCTGCCTAAGCAAAAGAACCAAGCTTCTAGAGGCTGTCCTTCCTCACTAACATCCCTTCACCAAGAACTAAGTTCCACAGCAGGAAGTCTATCCTGTGGAAAAGCCCAAAGGGGTTTTAACTGTAAATTTTAAGAAAGGCTTTGAGTAGACAACTGAGTTATGGCATATATATATATTTATTTGCTAGTGTAGCTTTTTCCTCTTTGGGTATAACATGGTCTCCATATTGGTACAAAGGTCACATGGCAAGTAAGCACATAAGGCAGGCCTAAGGCAATAGTAATAGAGTTGCTGACATCACTGAAAATCTTCCTTTTGGCCAGGCCATGGTGGTGGGACACCCCTTTAATCTCAACAGAGGCAAGTACAGCTCTTTTTGAGTTTGAGGCCAGGCTAATCTAAAGTGAGTTCCAGGACAGCCAGAGCTACACAAAGAAATGCTGTTTTACCCACCGCCCCACCCAGTCTCATTTGGCTGAAGGCCATCTTGGGAGTGACAACAGCATACTTGAAGGCCACTCCAGATCATAATCTGACAGGGTGGGACAGCTGCTGTGGGGCCACACATGCTCAGTAAACTAAATGTATTGGTTCACTAACGTGAACTTCAGTGGTCATCACTAATATCCTATTTAGGGAAAAAAATGCCAACACATTCCTGCAAGTTTACTTTAGCCTAGGTGGTCATCTTTTTAAAATAAATGTATCCATGTGTAGGTATGATTTCTCTGCACATAGGTCTGTGCATCCGTGTGTCCATAACCTTGTAGACAACAGTTAAGCCATCTCTAGCCCTTGTGATCACCTTTACACTGACTGGCTCTCAGTGTTGTCACTATGGTCTCTCCAGTACAGGTAACCACAGCCAGGCTCCAGTCAGTGTAATCCCAGCATTTGGAAGGCTCAAGTAGGATTGCTAAATTCCAGGCATTCCTAAGAGTACACAGCACAGCACGACAGTCTCATCAAAAAGAAAAAAAAAAAAAGATTGAAGAAACATTCTTATGGCTATGTGCATCGGTTATGCCATGTGATGCACATACATACATGCAAGCAAAATGAAGCACTCATAAGAAATCCACCTGCCTTAGCTACCCAGATGCTGACTGCTGGGACTAACACAACGGTTACAAATGCACTTTCTACTTACACTTATGGGAACCCTCCAAAACATTAACACGCGGTAAGTTAAACCATTTTATTTGAGAAAAGAGGACACCCGAGCCTTTCCATTCTCGCCGGAGAGGCGGCAACAACGTCCAGATCCAGTGGAACCTGCGGAATAAATGACATGGTTAGGATTGTGGCCACAAGCTGAACCGCAGGGGCGGCGAGGCGATCTGGAATGTAGGGGCCTGGGTTTCACCCTCCCACACTGGGGCAGCAGGCGGTGAGCTAAGGCCTCTGTGGCTCTGGGCGCCGAATCTCACCCCCGGCCACAGGCCAAAGCCGAGGGAGATTTTCAACGAACGCCCATTTCTCGATAGCGTACGCCTCGAGAAGCCCATGAGGAACGACCTACCTGGGCAAACAACCCGCACCACGAGTTCATGGACACTAGGAGGACCAGGAGGTGCCGGCGCGAGCATTTATACGTCCTTCCGGTCGATGTAGGGCACGGCTTCGGAGAGGGAAAGTGCGCAGGCGCAGGCAGAACAAGGCGGGGGCGGGACAAGATGCAGCCAATCCTAGCCTGCAGGTGCTCTGCAGAGACAGGCGAGATCTCGCGGCTCTTGGCGCAATATAAAAGTTCCCTTCCGCACGGCCTCCCTCTTCTTCTTCTTCGGGAAAACACGTGAGTCTGCGTTACTGTGGCCTGGCCTTGCGGCCTGGTCTGTGGGAATCCGTGGACATCCGGACGGACACACCTTTGGCTGGACCGCAGAGCCTAGGGTTCTGTCGAGTTGACTTCTCTTTTTTTCTTGTCATTAGCAAATGGCGGATGACGCCGGTGCAGCGGGAGGACCCGGAGGACCCGGGGGCCCAGGATTAGGAGGCCGCGGTGGCTTCCGTGGAGGATTCGGCAGCGGTCTTAGGGGCCGCGGTCGTGGTCGAGGCCGTGGCCGTGGTCGAGGCCGCGGGGCTCGTGGAGGAAAAGCTGAAGACAAGGAGGTAGGTCTGGGCCGCTGGCGGGACGGGATGCTCTTCCCATGCAATGGAGAGGCAGCCCATTGACTGATGTCTTCCTTCAGTGGATCCCCGTCACCAAACTGGGCCGCCTGGTTAAGGACATGAAGATCAAGTCCTTGGAGGAGATCTACTTGTTCTCCCTGCCCATTAAGGTACAAAGACGCCTCGGTATATAAACAATCTGGGCGGGAACGTTCTCTAGATGGGTCTTAGTGCGCTGCCACATTTGTCGGGTCGAGGAGAGGAATCGGAATAGCCTCCTTCTGTTCGTTGGTAAGGAGCGAATTTAACATGTTTCCCACAAAATCTCTTGTATAGGAATCTGAGATCATTGATTTTTTCCTGGGTGCATCCCTAAAGGATGAGGTTCTGAAGATTATGCCAGTGCAGAAGCAGACTCGGGCTGGCCAGCGGACCAGGTTCAAGGTTAGATAAGTTTCATGGCAAGATGGAGCTGTGTGAACAGTGGGGCCGAGCAAAACTCTCTCACTCTGCATGGTTACACTAGGATTTACCCGTGTGACTTTCGTACGGGGAGAGAGAGAAAAGGAGTTCCTCCAGGACTTTGGATTGGCCTCACAGTGGCCTCTCTCGCCTAGAGGAGCACTACAGGTCCTGTCAGGGATGTGCTGGTGCCACCAGGTATCTCCAGCCATTTCACCTAAGTCTTTTCACAGGCTTTTGTCGCTATTGGGGACTACAATGGTCACGTTGGTCTTGGTGTCAAGTGCTCCAAGGAAGTTGCCACTGCCATCCGAGGGGCCATCATCTTGGCCAAGCTCTCCATTGTCCCTGTGCGGAGAGGCTACTGGGGGAACAAGATTGGCAAGCCCCACACTGTTCCGTGCAAGGTGACAGGCCGCTGTGGCTCTGTGCTGGTGCGTCTCATCCCTGCCCCCAGAGGCACTGGAATTGTCTCTGCTCCTGTGCCCAAGAAGCTCCTGATGATGGCCGGCATAGACGACTGCTATACTTCAGCCAGGGGCTGCACTGCCACCCTGGGTAACTTTGGTAGGTAGCTCGATCAACTATGGCCTCTCTCAGCTCCGCTGGATCATGCAGGCCCAATGTGTGGTGTGGTTGGCTCATTTTAAGGGAGAGGAAGGCCCTCCTAATGCACGACAGACCTGCCCTAAAGTGGCCTCTCCGTTCCTAGGAGTGCAACAGCACCTTCATGGGCAACCAACCCTTTTTACTGTTTTACAGCCAAGGCCACCTTCGATGCCATCTCCAAGACCTACAGCTACCTGACCCCCGACCTCTGGAAAGAGACTGTGTTCACCAAGTCTCCTTATCAGGTATGCAGTTGGTGGTGTGTTTGGCTGCTTTCTTACCTAAGTTGGGGGCGTGCTGTGTACTAATGTCCTACTTCTCTTTTTAGGAATTCACTGACCATCTTGTGAAGACCCACACCAGAGTCTCTGTTCAGAGGACTCAGGCTCCAGCTGTGGCTACCACATAAGGGTTTTTATAAAAGAAAAATAAATGAATTAAGTCTGTTAATTTTTTTGTCTGTTTTCCCCATTTATGGTATTCTGGCTAATATGCCAGATATGGGTGTGCAATTTAGACACCAGAAACACAGGTTGTGTCTGAGCCCAGCACTTTTATTTCAACAGTGGAATGAATCATAGCATCTTAGGCAGCAGCAGTCTGCTTGGCAGACTTCCTCTCTTCCAACATCCTCTGCTTCTGCTTTGCCAGGCACTTTCTGGCAGAACAGTAGGCTCCTAGATCAAGATCTGGAGAAGAGATGAGCTTGTTACACACAAGGTTTTAGTGGCTGGGAAAACAACTACATACTGTTGAGTAGGTAGGGAGAGCCAGGAGGTAAAGGGTGAGATAAAGCGGGGCCACTCACAGCGGTCCTGGTAGGCTTTACACACGTTGGCGAACTGCTCCAATTCCTTGGCACAGTTTTGATGTGCGCTCTCTCCTTCCCTCTGCTGACAAGCCTTAAGTCTCTCCTGGATGATGTTCATTATTTCCTGGTCAACTTTGCTGTAAGTAGGATAGCAGTGTCTATCTCTCAAGAATTTGAAAGGATAGAGGACTACCTCAGCCCAGAAAGCTGGGTCTATTAGGAGGAGTGGGGTTACAATGGTGCCCAGTGGTCCCTCCTGCTCACTTACAAGTCCCTTTTCCACTGCATCTCAGCCTCATAGATGCACAGGACATCACCCTCTTTGCATTCTGTGATGTCTGGCACTCGACGGTACTGTCGGTGATAGTAGTAGGTTCGGTTCTTGGCATGCTGCTGTTCAATAAATTCTGCGGAGAGAACACCTTGAACTCAATGGGCGGTCATCTTAATCCAAGCTTTTACAGAACTGGTTTTATGAAGAACTGGCAACAGTAGTCACCACCCTCAGTTACATGAGAACTTAAGTGAGCTCACCTGCCCCGTGGGGGTGGGGTGGAGTCAAGTAGGCAAGGAGGGTCTATCAGGAACTCAGAGGCAGAGTCCCAGTCTAAGATGCTACCAAAAATGTAGTTGACCTTACTGCAGTAATGCACTTGGGACTGGTTTGGAAACCATCTTCCTTAGCACAAGGGCCACCTGTAAGCCAGGGGCAGTGACACTTTCTAATTCAAGCTACTGAGCAGCTGTATAATATTGGAAGATAATGTCTCACAAAGAAGCCACCCACAATCGGATCCTCAACACTAAGGAAAAGAAAAACCACCTTAGCATGCTGTGGACCCCAAATGCTGGATAAGTGAGCTGCTTAAGCCCAGCATGATCCAGCTGCTGCCCACCATTCTGGCTGAGCGGATCATTCTCTAGGACCAGGGATAAAGAGCATAGCCATTTAAAACACACCTTTGCGCAGGTGAAACTGGCCCAAAGAGAACGAAAATGACCACCCTGACCATGCAGATGGATACAAATGGTCCATTTCAACAAGGGCTTATTGACCGCTACTTGGTTAGATTCCCCACCACTACCGTTTTTTGTTGTTTGTTTGGCCTCAAACTCAGAGATTCACCTGCCTCTGCCTCCCCAGTGCTGGGATTAAAGGCATGCATCACAACCGCCCAGAACCCAACCACCACCGCTTAAAAGAGCGACCCGGGTCGAGGAAAGGTTAGTTTGGGTTCTGCTGAAGGCAAAAAGAATTATAAACAAGGTAGTCCCGGGAAGAAGTGGATTATCCCGCGGTGCAGCAGGGAAGACGGGAGGCCCTGGGAACGGCCTGGGGTGACAGCTCCGGGACGTTTCTCGGATATAAGGATATAAAAGTGTCCTAGATACACTGGTATTGAGGCGATTTGGACTCGGGGACTCTGGGTGCGGGACAGCCGGCATGTAGCTGTAGTGGTTCCAGGGGGCAGAAACTGAATGTGGGATCCGTGGGATACCGGGGTCTCCACTAAGCGGACGGAATTCTAGACCCTGTACCTCTCACGAGGGTCACGGGCCGGTCCACGATGAGGTCGTAAGCCTTCGTCAAGTAGGTGATGGGGTTGGGGAGCGAGGTCTGCGGCGAGGGAGCAGGCGTGCGGCGCGGGGGCTCCGGGTACACATCCTTGTCCCAAGAGTCTGGCATGGTTTAAGCAAACCCTGCCGACCTTCCACTCGCTCCGCGTCTGGGTCCGCTCGGCCTGCAGAGGACGCGGGACCTCTACGCCTGCGCAGAAAGGCGGCAGCTACGTCTGCGTAGTGGGCAGCCGCGAGGCACCATGGGATCGTGGTTCGCCTCTCGGGCACCCTCTTGTGGTTGCCAGCACACTGTGGTATCCTGGTCTAGTTGGACAGAGGTCACCAAATGCCTGGAAATGCTTTGCCCTGACCTACCAGCTAAGATAGCAGGGAATACGATGAACATGGCTTGGAAGGACTACACACACAAGACAACAACTTATCTAGACTCTGCTAAGGTCCCTTGGGAGCTGGTGGGTCCCTGAAGAGGCAGGGTTTGTCCCGTTGTGTCCATAGGGAAAAAGGGTTTCCTACCCTAGGCACAGAGTGCTTTGCCCTGCTTCTGGTGGTTCTGATCCCTGAGTACTTGTGCCCTGAGTTGTCCATTCTCCAGGACTGCACTGCCCAAATTCTTGAGTTTATGTATTTAGAACCTGGGCAGTGGAAATTCTCACTTATGTGTCATCTAGGTGCTGATCACCTCCTGCCAGAGTTAGGGGCTAAGAAATAGAGCTATTAGCTGTGGAGATTTACCATAAACTAGTATAATATAAACATCAGTTTATGACACCGAAGTCAGACCCATAAATCTTATCATTTTGGTATCATAGAATCTTAGTGTATAGTGTAAAACCACTATCCCTGCGGAACATCTTAAGCCTGCTGGACTCAGTGATTCTACAACTACAGAATCTTGATTATGTAATAAATAATGTGCATGCCTGTAGTCCTGGCACTAGGCAGCAGAGGCAGGTGGATCTCTGAGTTCCAGTACAACCTCGTCCGTACAGTGAGTTTCAGGACAGCCAAGGCTTCACTAAGAAACACTCTCAACAAAACAAAAACAAAACAAAAATAGTGGCACAAATCTGTATGTGGAGCTACACAAGGGTCTTAGTTTGGATGATTGTTGGAATCCAGGAGTTCAATACCAGCTTGGGGAGCCAGAAATGTAGTTTCAGGCCATTTTGGTGGCCAAGGGCAGGATTTCCATGAGTTCAAAGCCAGATGGCCTATCATGTGAGACCTTTTCTCAAAAGAAAAAGAAGAGGTTAGAAAGATGGTTTAGCAGTTAAGTGGTCTTCCAGAGGACCTGAGTTTGATACTCTCTGCTCACATAGTGGTTTATAATGGTCTGTAACTCCAGTTCCATGGAGTCTGATGCCCTCTTCTGGCCTTCAAGAACACTAGGCATACAAGTGGTACACGGATATACATGCAGGCAAAACATTCATACACATAAATAAAATAAAGTCTTTAATTAAAAAAAAAAAAGGAAAAAGTCTAACAGCAGTGGTACCCACCTTTAATCCCAGCACTTGGGAGGCAGAGCCAGGCAGATCTCTGGAAGTTCGAGGCCAGCCTGGTCTACACTTCCAAGACAGCCAAGGCTACACAAAGAAACCTTGTCTCAAAAAAACAAAAAAAACAACAAACAAAAACAAAACAAAAAAAAACCCAAGAAGACAAAGGAAAGAAGAAAGCAAAGAGTGACATAGAGGCCATGGAGGGGTGCTGCACATGGGCTTGTTCTACAGGGCTGACTCAGCCCGCTTTCTTACAGAACTTGACCCCACCCACAGTGGGCTGGGCTCTCCCACATCAGCTATTAATCAAGAAAATGTGTTACAGTCTTATCTAAAGGCCAATCTGACTGGGAATATTTTCTCAATTGAGATTCCCTCTTCCAAAATGATCTTGGCTTCTGTCAAGAATTCTGTTCTGACATAAAACAACCCAATATACCAGAACAGGTTCTTGTATGAATATTTTTTTTTTATGTTTCTTTGTTTCTTTGTGTCAGGGTCTTAAGTAGCACAGGCTGGCCTGTAACTTAGAATATAGCTGAGGAAAAAAAAAAGAAAGAAAGAAATGCCGGGTGGTGGTGGCACACGCCTTTAATCCCAGCACTTGGGAGGCAGAGGCAGGCGGATTTCTGAGTTCAAGGCCAGCCTGGTCTACAGAGTGAGTTCCAGGACAGCCAGGGCTATACAGAGAAACCCTGTCTCGAAAAAAAAAAAAAAAAAAGAGTATAGCTGAGGATGGTTTTGGATTTCTGATCTTCCTGCCTCCATGTCTCAAATACAAGTGCTGGATTATAGTTGTGTGTTGCCATGTTTGGTTTATGCTATGCTGAAGACTAAAGCCAGAGCTTTGTGCATACTAGCAAGGATTCTATTAACTGGGCCACACTCTTAGCTCTGCTATTTTTTCTTCCTTCCTTCCTCCCTTCCTTTCTTTCTTTCTTTCTTTCTTTCTTTCTTTCTTTCTTTCTTTCTTTCTTTTCTTTCTAAGACAGGGTATTTTGTGTAGCCCTGGCTGTCCTGGAACTTACAGACATTCACCCTGCCTCAGTATTCCCAGTGCTTGGATTAAAGACATGTGCCGCCACCACCACCTGGCTTCTACTTCAGTTTCTCCCTTCAAGTTTTTGACTTGAGTTTTGCCTTGGCTTACCTCAATGATAGACTGTGATCAGGATGTGTAAGACAAATAAATGGTTTCCTCCTCAGGTTGCTTTTGATTTTGATGCCTTTAAATTTTTTATTTTATTGTATTTATTATTTTTTTGTATAGGAGTGTTTTGCCTGCATATGTCTTTACCCTACATGCATGCAGTGCCCATAAAGGCCAGAAGAAGATTTTGGCTCCCCAAGGACTAGAGTTACAGTTGTGAGCCATAATGTGGGTGCTGGGAATTGAACTTGGGACTTTAGGAAAAACAGATCTCTTAACTGCTGAGCTATCTCTCCAGAATCAATCATGGTGTCTTTATTGCAGCAATGGAAAACTCTAACTTATAATTCTCAGGACAGGAGACCTCTTTACCAGACTAAGACCTTCCTTCTGGCTGTAGCCTAAGAACAGGATCCCTCATTAGGCCACAGTGGTCCTTGTCCTTGAAGAGTCATCACCCAATTCCCCAGGACCATGGCAAAAAATATCCCTGGTCCCAGGTGTTCTCACCACTGTAAACTGCCCATCTAATGCCCCTCCCAGGTTTTTCACTGGCACCAAAAGCCATGTTGGCTACAGGAGCTGGCCAAGGAGCCTGCCAGGTGCTAAATCTGGGATCTGGCAGCTGAGTGTTCTAGCTCGGTCATTTGACCTCTGGTGCCTGGTGGGAAGGCCCCTTCCTAACCTGCAGGGATCGGCCATGGTTAGTGGGCTGGGGCTACAACTTGAACAGAACTGGCATTCTGGGGGAGGGGGCAGGGACAATCCTGGAACTGTAAGGAATGAATGGGTTTGAAGAGGCAGCAAAGGGCCAGGGCTATGCTCTTGGAGCAAGAGATGGACAGGTCACAGCTGCTGCTCTATTTACTGGTTTGGACCCTTGTAGGTCTTATTAGGCTAGGTACACAGGGGCAGGAAGCCCATGGTTATGGAGACCCCGTCCCTAAACCTCTATTTTCTGCAGTCTGTTCTTTTATATATGGATGAAGTAGCACTGAGGACTGCCTGGACCTCTCCCTCAGGCCTCTAGCCCACACTGTAGGTGGGATGGAGAGTGGGGGGTGTTGAGTCTCCTGAATCAACCCTGAAGCCACTCCTAGGGAGACTTCAGTTATGAACTCCTTTTCTTCTATCCCTAGTCCCACCGGAAGTTCTCTGCCCCTCGACATGGACACCTGGGCTTCCTGCCCCACAAGAGGAGCCGGAGGCACCGGGGCAAGGTGAAGAGCTGGCCTCGGGATGACCCCAGCAAGCCAGTGCACCTTACAGCCTTCCTGGGCTACAAGGCCGGCATGACCCACACCCTTCGAGAAGTGCACCGACCTGGACTCAGTGAGTCACTGAGGGGGGGGGGGGCACACGGCAGAGCTGGGAATAGAATCTTCTAGTTTCTAGGAGTCAGAAAGTGCTCTTGTGGTCCAAGTGGAGCCGCGGTCCCAGAAAAGATGATGTTTTGTCCAGAGGTGTTGCCCTCAGGACAAGCAGGGTCTGTGCTGAACTTTGTAAAGCCCAGCCATGAGCGATCCTTGCGGGGGAGGGGGAATTCTGGCAGTACTTGGAATTTAACAATGAGGCATGGGGAAGCTAGAAAATGGTTCCAGGTAGTTAGTAAGTGGAACAACCAGAATAAAAAAGTGGGCACCCTCATAGGGCTCGGGACTGTACTACTTGGAATCTGAGCGAGGAGGATCACAGGTTCTAGGCCAGCCTGAATAACAAGGTGAGCCTCTTCTCAAAGGTACAATAGGTAGGCATGGTGGCTCAAGCCTTTAATCTTCTCAGCACTAGGGAGACAGAGGGAGGCAGATCTCTGAGTTTGAGGCCAAGCTGGTCTACAAATTGAGTTTCAAGACAGCCAAGGCTTCACAGAAAAAAACTATCTCAAAACAAACAAACAAACAAACAAACAAAGGAACAAAAAGATTTAGGGATGTGGCTCAGTAACAGTGATTTCCTTGTCTGTTCACAGGCCTAGATTCACTCTCCAATATTGCTAAAAATAATAGAACAGAAAATTTAAAAATGGGTTTACTCCATCTTCCTTAAAACCTGTGTAGTATCTAGCTGTAGAACTTTAGAACGTATTTCAGAAGAGATAGGATACACATGTGAATCGTTGTGTGACAGTTTCCTAGAGATCGAAACAGTCCACCTTGTTGGGAAACTCAAGAAGGAAGATAAACTACTCAAAATAGCTCCAGGAAGTCCCTGAAATTTATCAGATATACTAGGCCCCTCCCTGCTGGAGTAAGCAATAAAAGCTGAGTGTTCCCTTCAGAGGAGCAGTGCTGAGCTGCAAAGACTTGTTACCTACCTCGAACAAAACAGAAGCCAGCAGAGCTGTCTGCAAGAAGTTTAGACCAGAGACACTTGGAAAAGCCACTCTCTAACTATTGAGCTGCCTGCAGGCTGTTCAGTGTGCTTCAGGGACCCAGCTTTGGTTAGCTTAGCTATCTTCCATGATAGAGTGGGCTTTTGAGTCATTTCTGCTTTTGTAAGTAACCCCTCATCCACATTCCTGTAAATAACCTTTGTATAAGGTGTACATGTGGGTTTTTAGAATGCTTTTTTAACATGTTTTTTAATGGCTCCCTTTCTAACAAACAGTAACCAGTTCTCTTAACTCCCTGCCAGCCCTCTTCCCAGTTTCCAATTGAGCACCTTGAGAGATTTCTCCCACTGGTTCCTCCCGCAGTTCTCCAGCAGTCTGCTTAAACAGTCCCTTCTCCTGGTTTTCCCAATACTAGCAGCTACAAACTATGAACAACTGTCCTAACTCATCTGCTCAGCTAGCTTCTCCTGGCTTGACTGTCTCCTAACAATGTCTGCTCTGCCTCAACTGTCCTCTCTTCTCATTCTGCCAGCCCAATCTCAGTTCTCTTTCTCAGCCTCAGCTGGCTTTTTGTATCCTCTCCTGTTCCCAGAAATCCAAGAGGCAACCAACACTGAAGGTCATAGGGTCAAGCAATTCTAACAGCTGAGAATTCTTAAAAAGGACCATTTGACTAGTAACTAGGGATCCTTTAAAGGACCTGGAAAACAAGATAAATCAACTACAAACCTCAGTAAATCTTTCTGGTCTACTAAGTTGGACTTTGGTAGTATCCATACATTGATCTGTGGTGAGCTCTCTACCTGTGGTTAGCCTCCCCAGAAAAAGGTTTGCCACACAAGAAATAGTCCTTGGTTTGATGTTCAAAGATTTCATTTTAATTATGTATGTGTGTATATCTGTGTGGGAGTGTGTGCACATGAGTGCAAGTGTCTGCAGAGCAGCTAGATACCCCGGCACTAAAGTTGCAGGTGGTTGTAAGGCGGCACTGTGCTACCTAGTTTTATGTTAACTTTACACAAGCTGGAGTCATTTGGTAAGAGAAAACCTTAATTGAAAAAAAAATGACCCATTAGAGTAGCCTGGGGTGTATATTTACTTTTAATTAATGATTAATGTGGGAGGGCCCAGCTCATTGTGAGCAATGCCATCCCTAGGCTGATGGTCCTGGGTATTAGAAGAGAAGGCCGAGAAGCATGCCAGTAGGCAGGGCTTCTCCATGGGCAGTTCTCACCTCCAGGTTCTTGTCCTTCGTAAGTTCCTGCTCTGACTTCCCTTAGAGGTGGACTATGACCTGAGAGCTGTAAGACAAGATGTGAAGCGGTAATTAGTTAATCCATCTAAACTCCCAGGCGGGTATGAGCTCACCTCTTGCCACCACCCAAATGTTTTGGATCCATGAATGAAACACACACACACACACAGACACACACACGGCCTTATTTTTAAATACCTTAAACAGTGTAATGGCTAGACCATTCCCTAACTCCACAAGGCTAACACACACTCCCCTCTGATTTCCTAAATTAATACTTACTAAATCTTTATTTCATCTTTGTTGTCTTGGACCCTGCTGGGCAGCCCTCCTGGGGCCGCTTTCCCCCTGCATCTATATGTTGGCTGTATCTCCCTCCTGCGCCTTTCTGCGAGTCCATCTCCTACCCTCTCCTCATGGTGGAATCCCCACTTCCTCCTTCCTGAGTCCTTTCTCAGGAATCCTAAAAGTCCTGACTCTATCTCCCTGCCCAGCCATTGGCCACTGGTTTATTTACCAGTTAGAGCCAGTTGTGGACAGAGACCCTCAGTGACCGAATGTGCAGATTCCTGTGTGATTTTGGGAGCCAGATTCACACAAAATGCATTAGAACTAATCCACAACAAAAATAAACCCCCTTCTTCTGTAAGTTTCTTTGTTCACGATGGTTTATTAACAGCAACAGAAATTGTTGTGTCAGGAAGTGTTTGTGAACCGAAAAAGATCACCAAGGAGCCGTTTTCTATGTAATCACATTAGAGTCTCTTTATTACAAACCCGAGTTTGGGCTTACTCACCGTCAACCCACAGGACGGTTTGGTGAAGGAGGGTTTAGTGAAGTGGTCCCAAACTCTCATCAGGACAAGACTTTATAGGAAAACGGGAGCAAGTGAGGGGTCTCAAGCCTGGCAAGTATTTAATTGAATGTCTATTGTAAGCCAACAGGTGGGTGCTCTGAAGCAAGACCTGATATAATCACGAATGGTCTGAAAGTACCTCTGACACAATCAGACTGCTTTTTGACCAGTTGTTGTTAGAAAGTAGCTAGGGAGTAACTCTGGCCAAGGACAAGTCGAAGGGTACTTGGGTGTAGCTTGGGTTCAGCTATGGGTTAAGTTTTTAGGCCTTTTTTTTTAAGATAGAGGATGGTTCCAAGATGGAGTAGGTTTGGGCTCTCAAAAAAAAACAAAAACAAAAACAAAAACCCTAAGTCAGCCAATGTGTGTGCTAGGAACCAGACTTGGGTCCTATGAAAGAGCATTGGGTGTTCTTAACCACTGAGCATCTCTCTAACCAGTTAGCTTGATATTTATTTAGTTTTATTTTTTAGATTTATGAGTGTTTGGCTTGCATGCATATCTGTGTGTCCTTGGTGCTCTCAGAGTTCAGAAGAGGGCATTGCTCCTAGAACTGGAGTTATGGATGGTTGTGGGTGCTGGGAATTAAATCTGAGTCCTCTATACACTAAGCTCCAAGTAAGGCCTTTGTTGGTCTGGAACCAGGCTGCCCCTTACTTGGAGGTCTGGATGCCTCGGCTTCCAGAGTCCAGGGCCTAACGACACGTACTATCCTGCTCAGTCTTTGTCTGTGATAAAGGTCTTAGTACAGCACAGGCTTGAAGCTGTCTTTCTGCCTGTGTTCAGAGTGCTAGGATAAAGGTTTACTGGGGTTCTTACAGGAATGTGGGGGAAGGGCTACTTACAGGAGCTGAAATGACTCAAAAACAGCCGCTTAGAGACCAAGCCCCACAACCAGCATGGGTTACAGCTCACCAAAGCTGGGAACCCAGAGCACACTGTGTACCCATGCGGCAAAATAGGTGGGAGGATGGCCTTCCTAGGCCGCTCAGTCAGTTTGAGCCTATTCCAGGCAGCACAGCTTCTCTCTGTGTCTTCCAGGCTTTTGGGCTGGGTCTCTGCTTCTTTCTGTTGACTGGGCTTGTCTGAGGGTTTGCTTTGCAGTTTGTTTTGTCTCAGTGTGATACACAGCAGTCTTTAATTTTTATATACTCTTGGAGAGGGAGGATCCTAGGAAACCTGCTCGGTTTCAGAGACTTCCAGAAGGAAGCTGTTTACGTACTGTTTTACTATCTTCCTTTTAACATCTTACCTTAGAATTGTTCTCTTGTTTGATCTCCCTGTAGACACCTTCCCCCCCCCCACCCCCGTTTATTGAAAATAGATTTTTAGAAAAGATTTACTTATTTATTTATTTTTTAAATTTATTTATTTATTTTATTATGAGTTCACTGTAGCTGTCTTCGGACACACCAGAAGAGGGCATCCAATCTCTTTATGGATGGTTGTGAGCCACCATGTGGTTGCTGGGATTTGAACTCAGGACCTCCTGAAGAGCAGTCCGTGCTCTTAACCACTGAGCCATCTCTCCAGCCCTACTTATTTATTTATGCATGTGAGTACATGGTACAGACACACCAGAATAGGGCATCAGATACCATTACAGATGGTTGTGAGCCACGTTGTGGTTGCTGGGAATTGAACTCTGGACCTCTGGAAGAGCAGTCAGTGGTCTTAACTGCCAAGCCATCTCTCCAGCCCCTTCTACCCCCCCCCCAAAAAAAAACCAGGTCCTTAACCTAGCATGGTTATGCAGGACTTTAATTCCAGCACTTGATAGGCAGAGGCAGGCTCATCTCTGCGAATTCAAGGCCAGCCTGGTCTACAGAGGGAGTTCTAGGATAGCCAGGGCTTTATACGGAAACTCTTAAAACATGCCCCTATAAAAATTGGGGCAGGGGGGGCTGGAGAGATGGCTCAGTAATTAAGAGTACTGATGGCTCTTCTGGAGGACCCAAGTTCAATTCCCAGCACCTACATGGCACACAACTGTCAATAACTCATGTTCCAGGGGATCTGACTCCTTCACACATGCAAGCAAAATACCAATATACATAAAATAAAAATAAGCTATTTTTAAAAATCCTGAAATAAACAAAATAAGTTGTTTCCCTCCAAAATGGAAGGGTTTTTGTTTTTGAGACTGTTTTCTCTGTATAGCCCTAGATGTCCTTGAAATCACTCTGTAGACCAGGCTGACCTTGAACTCAGAGATCAGCCTACCACTGAATACT
This sequence comes from Grammomys surdaster, assembly GCF_004785775.1. Classification (NCBI taxonomy): domain Eukaryota; kingdom Metazoa; phylum Chordata; class Mammalia; order Rodentia; family Muridae; genus Grammomys; species Grammomys surdaster. Next base: position 1,143,851 of record NW_021621401.1, on the reverse strand, counting down.
GGAACTAAAGGCATGCACCACCCCATCCAGCTCCCAAAACGGACAGCTTTAATCTAGGACAGTGGCTCTCATCTTGTGGGTTGACCTTTGGCCTTTGGGGGTTGAATGACCCTTTCACAGGGGTTGCCTAAGACCACCAGGAAACACAGATATTTACATTATGATTCCTAACAGTAGCAAAGATTATAGTTATGAAGTAGCAACAAAAATAGTTTTATGGTTGGGGGGTCAGCACAACATGAGGAACAGAGTACTGGTCACAGCGTTAGGAAGGCTGAGAGCTCATGACTAGGAGGGAACTATGTTCTAGATTGTATAACTATGCTACACATTGTCCTGGTCGCACCTCGACTCTGGCTGGCTCCAGACCCTTAGCAATGCTCGGCTCTCTTCCCTCCTGTTACAGAGGACCCTTCTCCCTCCTTCATTGTGGTGGGTGCATGGCCACCTTTGCTGTCTCCGTTCTTTCCACTCTCTCTTCCCTTCCCTCTGTCTTGTCTCCCTCCCTCTAGTTCTCTCTTTCTCTTTCACTCCCTCCCCTTCCTTCCATTTCGTTCTTCTGTCCTGTCTCCCTCCTTTCTTTCCGTCCTTCTCCCCCTGTATCCCTTTCTGACTTGTCTCCTTCCCTTCTCCTTTTCTCCATTCCCCTCCTCTTGTTGCTTCCTTTCTTCTTCCTCTCTCCTTTATGCCTCCCTTTCTTCCAGTTTCCTTCCTCCCCTTCATTTTGAGAACATGCGTTTCAGTTGAACATGGTAGCCAATTTCCATAATCTCAACACTTGGGAGGTGGAGACAGGAGGATCAGGAATTCAAGACTGTCCTCAGCTACATAGCAAGTTCAAAGCCAGCCTAGGCTACAGGAGACTCTTCCCTTAAACCTAAACAAAACAAAACCCCAGAGAACATACCAAACAACCAAACCCATGGCATGATGAAACCCATGGCAGCCTCTGTGAAATGATGGGTTTCTAGGCTTTCCTCGAGCTTATGAAACTATATTTAGTAAAATAAACCCTAAAGCTTATGGTGGCCCAACTACAGTCAGCCAGGAAACAGCTGTGTCTCTTGGGCTGCCATGTGTAGGGGTGGCTCTCTTCCTCCCTTCCCCATTGGCTGAGAAGGTTCTCCTCAAATCCTGTCCCTTGGTCTGAACAGAAATTTCTAAGCGAGAGGAGGTAGAAGCTGTGACAATTGTGGAGACGCCACCACTGGTGGTGGTGGGTGTGGTGGGCTACGTGGCCACTCCGAGAGGTCTGCGGAGCTTCAAGACCATCTTTGCTGAACACCTCAGCGATGAGTGCCGCCGGCGCTTCTACAGGGACTGGTGAGAGCCCAGCTCTGTGCGGGAGTGATGGAGGGACGGGGAACCTTGCCCAGACAGACAGTGTGCGTGGTGCCTTCAACTCAGCAGGACAGGGAGGCAAATGAATTAGGGAGAGGGAGAGGGCATTGGGATCCAGGAAAAGGAGGAATCAGATATGCACATCTCAGGGCTGGGCTGGAGCAATGACTCAAGATAAAGGTGTTTGCTGCCCAGTCTGCCAAGCAGTGTGAGATTCTCCAGGATAGGGACAGGAGAGAACTGACTCTTGTGTTGTCTTCTGACCATGTGTGCACTGTGGTATTTGTATGCATGTATACACATCATATATAAATAAGTGTAAAAACTTAAAAGTCATTAGGGTTTTTATATCCCTGAGGCTAATTTGATGAAATTTCAGAAATGATCTGAGTGTACCAGAAGCCAAAGGAAAAAGAAAAACAGGCAACTAGGAAGTTCTTCCAAGTGCTGGGTGGTGGTGGCGGCGCATGCCTTTAATCCCAGCACTTGGGAGGCAGAGGCAGGCGGATTTCTGAGTTTGAGGCTAGCCTGGTCTACAGAGTGAGTTCCAGGACAGCCAGGGCTACACAGAGAAACCCTGTCTCTGAAAAAAAACAAAAACAAACAAACAAACAAATAAACAAAAAAGTTCTTCCAGTGCTGGGTATGGCATCGCGCCTTTGTCCCTGACCCTCTGTGGGAATTAACTGATGAGTATGAGGTTCAGTGTTGGTGCAGGACTATGACTTAGGGCAGGTTGGCTGACACCTTGAGTCCCTTGCATGCCATGGGTTACTGGAGGGCATACGGCTGCCCCCTCTCCTCCCCCCACTACCAAGGAAGTGACTAGTGAGCATCGGGGATGCTGTTTTTACTGTTTGTGTTAGAAGTTGGCCGTTTATCCCAGACTTTAGCCTCCGGGAACTGTGGCTTACTCCATCTGTAGGATGGGGCTAATTTACCTTCCAGAGCTCCAGTAAGGGCTGGGAAGGTGTCTGCTTAGTTAGAGGCACAGCATCTGCTCATCGTGTGAGGGAGAGTTCAGAGGTTGGATTACTGCTGGCCACATACATGCCTGTAATCCTGATACTTTAGAAGAATCTAGAGTATTAGTCCAGCCTTGGTGACATATTGGGACCCTCTTGAGGCACACCCATACATGTAGAAAGAGGGGGAAAGGGAGGGAGGGGAAGAAAATAATCAGATATGGTCATGGGAAGAAGCCCTGGCTCTTAGAGGGGTCCTAGGCCAGGGCTCTTGCTTGGTGGGCTGCGGATAGGGAAAAGCAGGCAGGATAACTCAGGGAGCTTCCTGGCTGGGTCTAGAGCACTCTGTGTGTGTGGCTCAGGCACAAGAGTAAGAAGAAAGCCTTTACCAAAGCCTGCAAGAGGTGGCGAGACGCTGATGGCAAGAAGCAGCTGCAGAAAGACTTTGCTGCTATGAAGAAGTACTGCAAGGTCATTCGGGTCATTGTCCACACCCAGGTCAGCCCAGCCCCCACCTTCAGCCCATTCAACCATTGGGTGCCTTCCCCATCCTCCACCTCCTAAATGAAGAGCCCAAGAAATGTCAGCTTAAAAATAGCACCAGCCCTGGGAACAGGCTCAAGATGTGGCTAGCTACCTCACAAGCCATTCTTGTCCCAGAGTTGAGAGATCACTGGCCTGTGATGTTATATGTCACTGTCATCAACAGCTACAGTGCCCCACGGACGACTCAGGCCCCCAAATGTCCTGAAAGGCTTGAGTCTCCAGCCAAAAGTCTAGCATGGAGAACTGGCTGTACCTAGGGTCCAGCTTGATGTTGACTCAATGTAACCAGAACACTCATTCTGGAATATTCTTAGGCATCTTGTCTTTGGGGAAGTGTTCTCCAGGCAACCCTGTCCCCACTCCTCTCTGGCACCTCTCCCTGCCCTCTGAACACAGGCTTGTTACTCTCACTTGCTGCTCATGGGTAAGCAAGTCAGTGCATGATGGTCATCAGCGTGACCTCCGTGTAGTCACACCCATCTGATTCCTGGCGGGCCTCAGGACTTACCACAAGCCTAGCATACAGCAGGAACTCTACACATACTTATTGGACACAACGCTGCGATCTAACTGGTCTGTTTTCACCTGCATGTCCTCTTAGCAGCCAGAGCCCTGTTGGATGGTCTAGTTAGCAACCTACACTTGGAAAAATGTTGGAGCCCATTCCTGTAGGTACCTGACTTTGACATCTTCCAGTTCCCATCTGGCCAGACTAAAGTCTTCTCTGTTCCACTTAAGTCTTCCCCGACACAGGGCCTTTTCACATGCTGCTTGCTTCCTCTGTCATAAACTCACTCAGATCTTTGTCTAGTGAGTTTGTTGCTGTTATTGGTCACTTCCTCAGAGAGTCCCTCCCTGACCAGTCCACCTGAAGTGCTGCCTGTAGCCCATCAGAACACTGAGCCCCACCCCAAGAGGTCACTTGGCTTTTATCTGGTAGTAGACTGTGTAGACAGTGGGACTCCCAGAGATGTGAGGTGCTGTCTGCCTCAGTCTGTGCTGTACATCCAGCACCCAGCACATGGCAGGAGTTCAGTAATGTCCGTTGATAAGCACAGGTGGGGAAAACTTCAGGTTACCAGTGGGCGAACCATCTGCAGGTGTGTGGGGATTGTGAACTGATGTTCCTTCTGTCTCTCGCAGATGAAGCTGCTGCCCTTTCGACAGAAGAAGGCCCACATCATGGAGATCCAGCTGAATGGTGGCACCGTGGCTGAGAAGGTGGCGTGGGCTCAGGCACGGTTGGAGAAGCAGGTGCCTGTACACAGTGTGTTCAGCCAGAGTGAGGTTATTGATGTCATTGCTGTCACGAAGGGCCGGGGTGTTAAAGGTAGGGCCTGGTAGAGATAGTGCCTCCAGGAAAACTGGTTAGTGGGTTGGAATAACCTCTGAGCCCCCAGCTTTTCCCATCTACAGGGGTCACCAGTCGCTGGCATACCAAGAAGCTTCCAAGGAAGACCCACAAAGGCCTGCGCAAGGTGGCCTGCATTGGTGCCTGGCACCCTGCCCGAGTAGGCTGCTCCATAGCCCGGGCTGGGCAGAAGGGTTACCACCACCGAACAGAGCTGAACAAGAAGGTGTGTCCTTAATTCTGAGTGCTCTCTAGCAGGACAGCATGACTCAAACATGGATTGGGTTCATGAAATATTACAAGTTCCAGAGTCTGAGCATGTGCTCTGAGCATGTGTGCTGAGCGTGCGTCTGGCCATGTTCCTAGCCCCAGATCCTACCTCTGGTCCATACTGTTCTGTTTTCCTGCTAGATCTACCGAATTGGCCGGGGGCTGCACATGGAAGACGGGAAGATGGTCAGAAACAATGCATCTACCAGCTATGATGTAACCGACAAGTCTATCACACCCCTGGTGAGAGCCTGGCCAGGCTGCCAAATGGCATCTGATGGGGGTCAGGGGACAGGTGCTGGGTCCATTTGGGTGTTACCCTGCTGAAGAGCTCCATGTGTTTTCTACAACTGGATGTTGTCCCCCACACAGACTAGGCCCCAGGTCCTGGCAGGAGGGAGGTGATGGGATATGCCAGTGAGCACACACTTGGAAGCCTCAGTCCTCATCTGCTCCTGTACCCTCATAACCTCTGTGAGGAGCTTACACTCTGTCCATGGAGTATGGGAGCCCAGGAACCAGCCTAGGGCCAAAAGGAAATAGCCATGGAGCCTGAAGCATGTGTCTACTTTTTTTTTTTTTTAAAATATGTACAGCATTTCATGTAGCCCAGGTTGGCTTCCAGCTCCCTATAAGGCTGAGGATGACCTTGAAAATCCTCCTTTTCTTTTCCTTTTTTTTTTTAAAAAGAAAGATTTATTTATTATGTTTTTAGTGTTCTGCCAAAAGACTTACTATGTATAGTTTTCTGCCTATATGTATGCCTGCAGGCCAGAAGAGGGCACCAGATTACATTACAGATGGTTGTGAGCCACCATGTGGTTGCTGAGAATTGAACTCAGGAAAAACAGTCAGTGGTCTTAACCACTGAGCCATCTTTCTAGCCTCTGGTCCTCCTTTTCCTACCATCTGAGTGCTGAGAGCTTATGCCGTGGCACCTTCCTGTCTTGTTTTTATGTGTGGGACTGGCTGTCCTGGAACTTGCTTTGTAGACCAGGCTGGCCTCAAACTCAAACGATCCTCCATCCTCTGCCTCCCCAGTGCTGAGATTAAAGGTGTGTGTCACCACCACTCAGCTAAAATCGGTTTGTAAAGTGGTGCTCGGGATTGAACACAGGGTCTCATGCATGCTAGTCTAGAATTCTTCAAACTGAGCTATCTAATCAGGGACTCACTGGTACCTGAGCTGGCCGTCAACTCAAAGCAATCTCATATCACCGTCTCAAGTGCTGGATTTACAGGTGTACACCACCGTGCTCAGCAACCCCAAAATTCTGAGCGTCAATGTCCCCACAAAAAGGCTTATTGTTAAATGAAATGACACAGGAAAAATGCAGTGGAGATGTTACTGCCCCCTGATGAGTGATCCAGTGTGAGAGTACTCTCCCTGCACCCTGAGGTCTGGGCGTAGGGCTTCTTCCCATCCCAGCCTCCTAACCTGGCTGCCCTGTTCCTGGCTTGGTGTGGTCTGTCTCCCTGTAGGGTGGCTTCCCCCATTATGGGGAAGTGAACAATGACTTCGTCATGTTAAAGGGCTGCATTGCAGGTACCAAGAAGCGGGTGATCACACTGAGGAAGGTCAGTGCCGCATGTCGGGCTGGGGAGTGGACTCCAGGAGCCTGTTCTGTCCTTCAGCCTGCTCTGTGGTGGGTTGTGCCTGTGGGAGAGTAAAGGAAGGGATCTGGCAAGAGCAAGTGATTGACCGAGTCCTCCTTGGTGTGAACTGGAGGTCACAGGAGGAGTTGGGCCCCTCTGTCCTTGACATCTCTTCTCTCTTGGATACCCAGTCCCTCCTGGTGCACCACAGCCGCAGGGCCCTGGAGAATATTGAGCTCAAATTCATTGACACCACTTCTAAGTTTGGCCATGGATGTTTCCAGACAGCTCAGGAGAAGAGGGCCTTTATGGTGAGCTAGTCCCACTTGTTCCAGAGAGGAACTAGAAGTGGGCTTTTAGCAGACCAGTAGAGAAGGCCCAGGGTAGCCCTGGTGCTGGTCGTAGGTAGTATTTCTTGACTGATTCTCCTAACACTCATCCTGTCTCCTCACTTTAACCAGGGTCCCCAAAAGAAACATCTGGAGAAAGAGAAGCCGGAGACCTCAGGAAATATATAAAGTGCCTGGAATAGAGCACACCTGGGATGGAGTGCTCCTGCTGTCTGTCCTGTCCTTTTAGTTTAATAAAGTCCCGAGGCAACTCTCTCTGTTTCTGTGTGTCTGTCTCTGCCTGTCTCTCTCCCACATCCCCCGGAGGCCTGATCCAGATCTTAAGCCTGGGTCAGAGGGTTAGGAGATCCAAAACGCGGGCGCAAGGTTTAGCGCCGTGTTAGAGAGGACTAGAGATATAGCTGGGTGGATGTGCCTCCACGCCAGCTGCCCAGTGGTATTAGCAGTAGCTATTACCATTGGCTAGTATCATTGCTATGCTTGTAGCCTAGTCGCTCTACTGGAGCTCCATCTGAAGAGGAAAGCTTCCTGGGAGCGGCTCTCTGGGCGGAGCCTTCTGGAGCGGAAGTGAGGACTCAATCCCTGGGTGAGTTTGGCTGGACCGGTGGAATTTAGGACCTTTACGAAAAGAGACTCGTTGAGGGCGGGGCTGCTAGAAGGCGGCTGTAGGGAATCCTGGAGTGACTGGTCTTCTCTATGGGCGGGGCTTACGGCGAACCGGAAAGTGATTGGTCATTAGAAAGGGTGGCTTTGAGTCCGGATCTCAGGGCTTTACGGGTCTTGGCTGGGAGCCTTTGCCTGTCCCGTCGCGATCATGTCGTTCTGCAGCTTCTTCGGAGGCGAAGTTTTCCAGAATCACTTCGAGCCAGGTACACCCTGAGGCATTAAAGCAGACATCACTTCCTGGGGAGCTATGGAGTTCCGGAACCAGAACTGGGCTATTGTGGTTGCTGAGGAGAAGCTTGGGGAAGAAGGACTTGGAGGAGGGGAGCTGTCTGGCCAGGGCATTCTGGGGCAGGAGGACTTGAGAAGAGAAGGGACTTTCCAGTAGTCTCTGTTCTCGAGGGGGTCAGGCCTTGAACTTCAATGTAGATCTCTCTGGGGGATTCTCTGGGCCAGATGCTTGGGTGGTTTCTGAGTGATCGGAACTTTGGAGCGGAGCGATGGTGGTATGTGGTCCAAGGTCAGCGTTGGAATTTGCCCTGGCTATGTTCCTTCCCCGGACTCACTTGGATGAGCGGGCAAGCAATACACTTTCTGTTCAGTCCCGAATGTGCTGTCCCAGGTGTCTCTCCGTCCTCTGGGTTGGTTGTCAGTGGGTTCTTGCCAGCATAAGTGACATTTGACCAGTACTGTAAGAGATTTTGCTTGCCCCCCTTCTTGCTGGGTTCTGCTGATCTGGACTAATTTGGTAAAAAATCTATGGCACTGGCGTCCCTGGGGCGGGATCTGTTGGATGTCAGTCCTCTAGAGGGCTGGGCTGTGACTCTGAGCACTTGTATGAGACAGTTGTGATATAGGGTTGCTGGGTAGAGGCCTCCCTTGAATTCTTCTTGGCTGTAGCTCTCCAGTTGCCTTCAGGCTGCCTGGGCAAGCTAGACACTCACTCGGTTTTGCTTCCTCTCCAGTTCCTGATACAGGCTGAATGAACAGTCCACACTCTAGGGTGTGTGTCTGCCCTCAAGTGATGGGTGACAGGATGATTCAGTACCCTGCAGGTTCCTGTTTCTAAGTCTTTCAAACAGTTACATAATTCTGTTTTGCAACCATACTAATGCCTTCCACTCATGTGATCTTTTTGGGACAGGTTGAAACCTTTCTTCCCAGATGTTGTTTTTCTCAGGTTCCCTATTTGGTGTGGAAGACTGTTCTGTAGGGCCAGAGAGCAGGGGCATGGCTGAGTATCCATGGGTATCCAAGACCATTGACTAGCAGAGATGCCCACTTGAGAGAGAGGACCAAATGGTTCCACTGGCAGTTAGGGGCCCTGGTGTGTGGAGTGTGTCCAGGGTAAAGGGAGGCTGTAATCATTTCTAGGGTTTTCTCTTAGCCACATACTCTATTGTGTGTCTGCAGTACTGGCTTTCCACCTTATGTTTGTAAGGGGAAATGTTAGCCACGTATGCTGGTTCACATCTGTAATCCCAGGGTATAGGAGGCTCAGGCAGGATTGCCTTAAATTTAAGGTCAGCCTGGATTACATAGTTTCAGGCTAGCCTGAGCTACAGTGTAAGACTTGGCCTCGTTTGCTTCTCTGTTGTGATAAAACACTGATCAAAACCCATCTGGGGAGGAAGGAGTTCCTTTCCATTTACAAGTTACTGGCCACCATGGAGAGAAACCAAGGTAAGAACCGGGAGGCAGGAACTGTTTACTGGTTTGCTGCTGTAGTTTGCTTCCTCTTTTTCAGCCTAGAACCACCTGCTCAGGGATGGCACCACCCACAGTGTGGTGGGCCCTCCCACATCAATCATTAACTAAGAAAATGTCCCAGTGGGGTGGCGATGGCACATGCCTTTAATCCCAGTACTTGGGATGCAGGAGCAGGTGGATGTCTGGGTTTGAGGCCAGCTAGTTCCAGGACAGCTATACACAAAGAAACCCTGTCTCAGAAAAGCAAGCAAGCAAACAAACAAACAAACAAGAAAAGAAAGATGTCCCCATAGACACACCCATAGACCAGGTTGATGTAGGCAAGTCCTCAGCCCTTCCTTCTTCCTGGGGAACTCTAGTTTGTTTCAAATTGACAAAAACTAATTGGCACAAGGTCCTGTGTCAAAACAAACAAACAAAAACAAAACAAAAGACCCCAGGGGACTGGAAATGGCTCAGTGTTAAGAGCATACTTTTCCAGAGGACCTGGGTTTCATTCCCAGCACCCACTTGATAGATTGTTTATTCCAGTCTCAGGGAATCCAACCCCTTCTGGTCTCTTCTGGTTTTTTTGTTTTGTTTGTTTTGTTTTTGTTTTTTTCAGATACCGTGTACATGAGCTACACAGGCAAAACAGCATATGCATAAAATAAAAACAAGTCTGTTAAAACACCCCCAAAACTAAATAATTACATGAAATTATTAAAGATTTCATATCACAGGGCCACTGAGAATAGATGAAATGAGCCCAAAGGGTGCTTCTGGTCTCCTGTAACTCAACCAGGCATTGCTAGGGGTTGTCTACCCCAGAGCTAATCAATGAGCTAGGAGTGGGGGATACATGGGGGTGGTGAGTGGTCTCCAACCACCATGGGCTCCGTGCTGGTAGTGTCATTTCTGGGTCCAAGGTCAAGGAAGTTTGGTCTAGATGGAGCGGGTCAGTGTGTCTGCTTTTGCTTGTCCTCGGCTACAGGTGTCTACGTGTGTGCCAAGTGCGGCTATGAGTTGTTCTCCAGTCACTCAAAGTACGCACACTCCTCCCCTTGGCCAGCATTCACTGAAACCATCCATGCAGACAGTGTGACCAAGTGCCCTGAGAAAAACCGACCGGAAGCTTTAAAGGTAGGTGTGACAGCCCTGGTGAGTGGTGTCCAGGAGTCTTGGAGCTAGTTATACCTTTCTTCCTTTGCCTCTTCATGAGATTATCCATCTTCAGCTGGGGTGGTGGTACCCCAAGATTTTTGTTGTTGTTGTTTGAGATGGGTTTCTCTGTGTGGCCCTTGCTGTCCTGGAACTCACTTTGTAGGGCAGGGTGGTCTTGAATTCAGAGATCCACCAGGCTCTGCCTCCTGACTGAGGGATTAAAGACATGAATTACCACACCTGCACCCCAAAGATTTAGAGTGCTCGTATTCTGAGAATGTGAACTTTAGGAGTGCTTCCCTGCAGCAGGCTCCACCCCTTGGGAAATGGGCAGGTGGTGGGAACACCTCCTATCTGCAGGAGACTGACTGACTGTGTTTGGGATTTCCCAGGTGTCCTGTGGCAAGTGTGGCAATGGGTTGGGCCACGAGTTCCTGAATGATGGCCCCAAGCGGGGGCAGTCACGATTCTGAATATTTAGCAGCTCACTGAAGTTCCTCCCTAAAGGTGAGCACCTTTAGCAGCTGGGGACACCCTGTCGTAAATGAGGAAGGTGTAGCAGGAGGCAGGCTATGTATGCTTATCTGTTGGCCATGTGAAATAAATACAGCCTGCAATGGCATCCAGAAAGCCAGCTGAAGGATAGGACCAGGCGGCAAATATCCAGGGTGTCTCATATGGGAACACCTTAGGGAGGGCGTGCGTGAGGTTTTCTCTGGAGGCCTGGCCTTTCCATGTGGCTGGAGTCTTGGGTTGGATGTAGGGCTAGATCAAGGCTGAGGATCTGGGCCATGTGACCAAAGGCTTTCTTCTGAACCCGAGCACCTGTCAGTCATCTTTTCAGTGGGTATGGCAGCATATCACATGGCTGCTGAGGACAACTGACTGTGATGTGGTCCCCTGGGGCCTAGCACATAGTAACAACTCAATAAAACAGCTCCTTTGTCAACCTTTTTAGTCGTGGTCAAGGGCTGTGGCCAGATGATCTGCAAAATGCAGCCTTCAAAAAACAGCTGCTGCTATTGCTTTACCGTGGTGTGAATAAGCAGTCTGGAATGGCCTGGAATGTTCTGTGTCTGGCAGAGGAGAAAGAGACTGTGGGTTCCCATGTAGATCTCATGAAATGAAGAACATGCAGCGTGCTTTGAGCTGGGTCCCTGTGCTGTTCTGCTGGCCTGGAGTCTGGATCATGAGGGTTTTTTTGTTTTTTGTTTCTTTTTTGTTTTTAACACTTCAGAAGAATTCCTTTTTTCCCCTTTATTTTTCTTTGATGTATATGGGCGTGGTGCCTGCCTGTATTTCTTGTGTACCATTTGTGTGCAGTTGCCTACGGAGCCAGAAGAGGGCACTGGGACTGAAGTTACAGATGGTTGTGAGCCACCATGTGGGTGCCGGGGATGTAACTGGGCCTCTGGAAGAGCAGCCAGCTTTCCAGCCCTCCCAAAAGTACATTTTAGTTTATTAGTGTCTTAGGGTATGTGCATGGTGCCGCATGTGGTTAACGTCAGAGGACCGTTTATGGGACTCTGTACTCGTCCTCTACTGTGTGGGTCCTGGGCATCAAGTTCAGGTTGCAAGGCTTGGTTGCCATGTGCCATTTACTCACTGAGGCATCTCCCAATCCATGGTTTTAGGTTTTTAGTTTGTTTGTCATTTTTGTTGTTGTTGTTGTTGTTTTGGTTTTGTTTTGTTTTTTGAGACAGGGTTTCTCTGTGTAGCCCTGGCTGCCCTAGAACTAGTTCTGTAGACCAGGCTGGCCTCCAACTCAGAGATCCTCCTGCCTCTGCCTCCCGTGTGGAAGGTCTCACTAGATCGCCCTGGTTGTCTTTGAACTCACAGAGATTTGCCTATCTCTGCCTCCTACTAGGCTTTAGTACTTTTGAGACTGGGTCTCTTCTCTAGCTCGGGGTGGCCTGGAACTTACCATACAGCACTTTCCGACCACTCCTCTCGGATCCCTTGCTTCAGCCTCAGCTGGGCTTACAGATAGGAGCCATCACACCCAACTGAAGCATAGGACTTAACCATGATGTGTTTTCTCTCCCTTCTCCTTCCCAGGCAAAGAAGCTCCTGCCCCCCAGGGGCACTAGGTAAGCAGCTTTCTTTCCCAGATGGGCATGCCCACTATCTGTCAGAACCGTGGGCATTCAGTCTGGGCAGCTGGGAGGAGGCGTTTGAAACACCAGGAAGACTCCCGATGTTTCCTTGTCTCTGGACAGAACCACTGTAGAGGAAGCACTTTCTAGAAAGTCTCCATTGGTCTACCTTGATGAGCCTGGGAGTAGGGCTCTTTTGAGTCTGTAAGAGACTCCGGGTTCAGGTCATCTCTGAATGATCCTCATACTCACCTCTCACTCAAGGAGACCCACCGATTTCCTTGCTGTCCACACTGACCCCTGTGGTGCTCAGTTCTGGGGATGTGCACTGGACCTCACTAAAGCTTGTGCCTGTCTCTTCAGGGCTCTGCAGGAGATGGACCTTGAATGGACTGCCCTGGCCAACTGTTCCAGCCTCAGTCACTGTATGATCTGCTCTGGTTAAATCCTTCTATGCCAGCCAGGGTGGTGATGACCTGTGACCTTCGGGGAGGGGAGCAGGCAGATGCCGGGGATTCTTGGATCCTTGTCTTCTGGCAGAGAAAACAGAACTCCATTTCACAATTTGCAGGCTCATCTTGCCTCACTCTGGTTTGGGAAAGTGACTGTTGCCCTATTGTCTGGCCAGCATGGCAGGGACTCTGTTCTCGCCACTTCGTCCAGAGTGTCCCTCTTAAGAGAAAGCCACTGTTCCTTATTGTATGTGCTTGGAAGCTCTTGACATCTGGGAGAGTGGGTGATGCTGAGACCTACTCCCCCTTGATTGCTCTCTGGAGTGATCAAGAAGTCAATAAACATGAAGCCTGAGCTGGTTGCCATGTTTGTTTCATGCTAGGGGTTGAACTAGGATTATAAGCGCCACTGTACTTGATTTGAGTTTACAGTGTTTAGACAATGCCCAGCGTCTGCAGAGCCCTAGGGAGAGGTTAGTCTCCCTCGTCTGTCTCAGAGCTAGGAGGACTCCTCAGTCTCGGGGAAGAAGGCGCAGGCTTGATGGTCTTGAAGCTTGGAAGAGCCAGGCAGGGGCCGGGTCTGCAGGGGTGTGAAACATTTGCCTGGAGATCCACTGGGCTCAGGGCCTTCTTGTGAGTAAGACTGGCTGAACCTTTGTCTGGCCCACTGTTGAGATGTCCCCCAGGAATGAAGGGAAGTGAGGCCTTCTCTGGTGATACGACCTCCTGAACAGTGGGTCTTGACGTGGTGATAAATTAACATTAATTGGGGGTTACTATCCCACCTTTGATTGTTAGGAGCTGCGTTGGCCATTGCAACATGGCGCCGGTTTCCTGCTTCCTGGTTCTTCTTGAGAGCCTTGCTTGAATGTGCGCCTGCGCAAGGCGCGAAAACCAGTATGCTAATTGGCGATGTCGTAAGAGCCAATGAGTGTGTGGCACGTCTCCTAGGGCTCTATATAAGCCACAGGTTTTTCGGGCTAGGCGTCCCTCGCTTCACTGCTATCTAGAGAGCTGTACAATAAATTGCTGTCAGAAGAATCCTGAGTGTGGCGTTCTCCTTATCGGCGAGGCTGCGCACTGCATTTGATCAGCACATTTATAGTCAGCCTTAGCAGCACTAGAGCTGGGCGGGTTCCAGCCCGCTATGCTATGTCTACTTTCTGTCAATAACCCCGAGTTACAATTTGCCATGTTCTCCTTGGGCTGCTCTCCTTCCAATGGCCAGCCCTCATGGCCGTGTTTTCATGATTCACCTACCCCGTGGTAACTTCTCCTCTCTCTTCCTTCTCTCCCTTCCTCGTGGTCTCTGCCTCACACACTATGCCCAGGAACCGAAACCCAACCTACCTCTCCCTCTCTCTTCTGTCCCGCTACAGGCTGTTGGCATCTTTATTTCAACCAATAGTTTAAACTTAAGGAGCATGGTCACAAAGCATCACTTGGGGTAAGTGAGGATTCTTTCATCCCTGAGGCAACCAGACCGTGGGAGCCAGCATTTAGCATTACAACAGGCCACACCTCAACAGGGGCTGCCATTCTGGATGTCCTCAGTGTTCCCAGTCTTGATGGGGCGGGGAGGGGGATTCATGTCTTGGGATTTCTATATTGAGGGAAAAGTAAGTGGACCTTGGCTGCAGAGCCTCTGGACCCCTCTTCAACCTCCAGCAAACTGACCACATACACAGATGCTCCTCTCCTAAAATCACTGTTAGTGTCAACAATGAAACCTCCTTGTACATTGATGTTCATACTCTCATGATTGTCCTAATTGACTCCCTAAATGGCAACTGTTGGGCTCTTTCTTGCTACCCTGGCTACCTTGAGCAAAAGGCCAGACGAATAGCCAGCCAGACTACCCTTAATAGCAGCACTGGCTACCTTGAACATTCTGTGGATGTTGGAGCAGACTCCACAGGGATCGAAGCAGGTTGCCTCAGGCTCTCGAAGGCACAGCTTCAGCTAAGGCTGTCTGAAACATTTTTTTCTACCACACACCTCTGGATCCTAGATGATCTTGCAACTGTCTCTACCCAGGCCAGAGAAGAACCTAGCAGAAGAACTGCTGTGATGGGCTTTAAAAACAAAACAACATAACAACAACAACAACAACAACAACAACAACAAAAATCAGGCTGTAGACAGGCAATGCACATCTTTAATCCCAGCACTTGGGAAGCAGAGTTAGGTGGATCTCTTGAGTTTGAGGCTAACCTGGTCTACAGAGTGAGTTCCAGGACAGCCAGGGCTACACAGAGAAACCCTGTCTCGGAAAAACCAAAAAAAGAAACAAAGAAAAGAAACAAGTGATTGGTGCAGGAACAAATTATCATTTGCATGGGAGGTGTGCTATGATTGGTGCAAACACTTCCTTACACTCACTGACTGTGCTGTTTTAGTCTTGCTACATCAGGGTTTTCTCAGTGTCTTGTCTTGCTCACTGTCAGCTCAACCAGAGCTGGCAACAGGAAGACAAAGTGGCCAAAATAGTGAAGCAAAGGCAGAGGGGCTAAAGTGGCCGACAACAGGAGGGAGGGATCTAGCTGTAGCTGTCTCTGGAAGGGCAGAATCCCTCTCAAAAGAAAGACGGCAGTCACAAGAACTAGTGGTAGCTGAGAAACTGTGGGAACTAGTGAGAGCAGAGGCAAGAAAGGGCAGGGTTGTGGTCGCCTTGTGCACTGTGTATTCAGATGCTGCGTTCTGTGCCCCGAGATCAGGTTGCAGTCTGGACATGGACATTATATATTGACTAATGTACTGTAAAGAATGTTTCCAAATAATCTCGGATTGGACAATAAAAGGCTGGAGCCTGTGAGTGAGTGGGCGGGAGAGAGGAAGGCGGGACTTGAGGTGGAGTGGGGTGGGGGGTCTCAGGTAGGGACCACGAGGAGCACAGAGGAGGTGGAAGAAGGTTGCCATGAGGCAGGATGGACCATGAGCAAGTGGCCAAGGGAAAATTCCCCTGAGGAGTGGAGCAAGCTGGGTGACACTCAAGTGGCACGGGGCCTGTGCCTGGGATGTAGGTTAGGATAGCTCAGAATCTGCCCAGTTTATGCTTGCAGCTTGTTCATACATACATACATACATACATACATATGTATGTATTAACATATGTAAAAGAATAAAAAATAAAAAAAAGTTGCTGTGTCTTTTAATTCAGGAGCTATCTGGGCTAGAGTGGGAACTTCTGCCCCACGTAAAATTACTTCTATAGGACAGTCCTTGGAGGCTGAAGGATAGAAGGCTGTAAAGAGCTAGACAGGAGAGACTGAAGGAGGAGTTGGAGAAAGCTAAGGCTGGGGCCATGGATTTCAGACACTCCTAGGGGCTGTAACACAGGCTACAGTCAAAGCAGAGTGGCCCTGAACCAAGAGACAGAGGAATCACAACTTCCCGAGGCCTAACCACGAGGTAACACTAGATGGCGCCAGGCGTTCACATTACACAGCTGTCAACTGCTGCGCAACAACAACCCTTGAAGAGCTAACTGGCTGCTTTCTCATAATTTCTGTCCATTTCTATACCCTTAGAGCAAAAGGATTCAGGCCAGTGAATTGGTAACAGCATGTCATCCTTAGAGCATGGTCTCCTGAGCCTGAATCTAGATCTCTTGCTCCTTGTGTTGACAGTCATCTGCCAGTCCTTGGGGACATTGTTGGAGGAATAGCTGGACTGGGCCACGGAGTGGTCAGCTGTGGAGCCCTTTGGATATGCTCAGCCCTCCCTATGGTGTGGAAGGGTATCCATGCCTACATGGATGGAGCTATGAAACGAGAAGGCAGGGGGAAGTCCTTTTCTGTGAGATCTTTTCATATACCTACTCTAACCCTAATCTAAAGATCACTAGTCCTTCTCTGAGCTGCTGCTGCAAGCCTGGAAGACGTGCTGCGCAGTTAGGAGTCGGACTGGGCCAGATGTGGTAGCACAGGCCTTTAATCTTAGCACTTGGGAAGCAGGCAGATCTCTGAGTTCAAGGCCCGCCTGGTCTACAAAAGGGCATTCCAAACCAGCCAGGGCCGCACAGTGAGACCTTGTCTCAAAAAACGACAGCAGCAGCCGGGCAGTGGTAGCGCACGCCTTTAATCCCAGCACTTGGGAGGCAGAGACAGGCAGATTTCTGAGTTCGAGGCCAGTCTGGTCTACAGAGTGAGTTCCAGGAGTGACTACACAGGGAAACTCTGTCTCAAACAAAACAAAACAAAACAAAAACAAACAAACCAAAAAACCAACAGCAGCCACAAAGCCTAGATGATCTGGGCCATATTGTAAGAAACAATTCAGTTCCCAATTACAGATCCTGAGAACCTGGCTCCAGGCCTTGACGAAGCAGACACAGAAGCCAATCAGTGGCCTTCTGGGCTAGTTCCTCCAAGAAGGTGCAAGAGAAAACTGGGGGCACCTGGAAGGTGGCTGACTGGAGTTGTACTTCATGACCCCTGGAAAGCACCCCTTGCAGCCACAAGCAGGCTCCATATTGACCTGGGACCATGCCTGTGACTATGTCTACCCAAGGGAACTTTTGCTTGTCTCCCTCCTATCCTGACTTGGTCTGCCCCATGACCTGTCTATTACAGTGCAGTGTCCCCCAGGCACCAGGAATGAGACCCCAGTCTCTGGCTATTGGGGACATGGAAACCTTTGGATTCACCTTTGGTTCATGGAATATAGAACGTGAGGTGCTCAGGTTCCATGGTAGATGCTTGTCACTGCTGCCATCTTCTGTCCTCTTATTGCTAGAAGCCAAGTGGGGGCTGGGATCTCTTTTAGTAAAGCAGGGAGGTTCCGGTGGCTGGACCCCTGTCAAGGGTAGGGAAGGAGGAGAGAAAGCCCCTAAATCCCTCTAGCTATCAGCATTTTCCCACCCTGCCTCCAGAGTGGGCTCTTGTCTGCCGTCCTTTCCCGTCATGGTGAACTCAACAGAACTCTTTGGGGCTGGGTAGATGGAGCAGGTCTCTCTTAAGGGCCCCTCCCAAGGATGCAGCCATATCCGGCCTCCAAAGTGGAAAAACCTCATACAAATCAAGGACATCTGGGCCCACCCTCTGGCCATAGCCCCGCCCCATCATTCCCTTCCCAGGCTTGGGTTCTGCAGGCTGCAAGAATGGGTCTGGGGGTGAAGGGTGTGGCTTTAGGGGAGGAGCTCTGAGGGCTCTCGCATATGTTTAATGCCTCCAGCAGCCCCCCACAGAGGGAGGAACTGAACAGTGTTATTAATCATCTTCCAGAGAGGGACAGCCCTGTGCATGCCTGCCCTGCTGCTGTGGAGGCCCAGGCTGGGAGTACCCACTGTGAAGAGAGGTCAGACTGAAAAAGAAGCAGAAAAATCAGACTCAGACAGACAGATCCACACAGTCACATTAAAAACACCCACTGGTGTCCGCCATTCTTAGGTTTGGAGTCCCCAAAGGCGTTCACACTAAGCTCATTCCTGAATTTTGGAACTGATTGTGAGGTCAAGATAAATGGAGGCCAAAATTACCTACGAAAGCAGGGTCGGGGTGAGCTCAATAGCTCAGTGAACACGGTTAACACGGGCAAAGCCCACTCCTAGCGCTGGATAACATGTCACACACAAAGAACCAGTTAGTCTCTGGTGGGAGCATGGGCAGAGCTAGGTGGCTGGTATTTCCATCTGTCCATGTCTGCGCTGGTGGTATGCTCTACCCTTCCCTCGGGGTATGTCTATGGTTCTGCATCCTGGACCTCTCCCTTCCATCCACTACACCAAACTTAACTACACATATGCTGGCAGGCCCATGTCTCAGAGATTGCCTACCATGTGCCTGCTGTCTTGCCTAGGCAAATCCAGTGAATTCTGGATTCCCTCCAGCTTGGGCTGTATAGGATCTCTATCCACCCCACTCCTTGAGCCTTTTTGTTTTGCTTCATTTTATTTGTTTATTTTTGAGACAGGGTCTCATGTTAGCCAGGCTAGCTTCAGATTTGCTAATGTAGCTGAGATGACCTTGACTCCTGGTTCCCACTTCTACTTTATTTATATAGGCGTGCACCACTGCGTCCCATTTGTATGGTACTGGGAATAGAACCCAGGGCTTTGGGCGTGCTAGACAAGCTCTTAACCAACCTAGCTACATACCCAGTCCCTCCTTGTCTTCTGGTGGCAGGCCTGGGAGTCTTGATCCTGCTATACCTGCCTCCTAAGTGCTGAGATTTTGTGTGAGACACTTAAGATGAGGACCTCCCCCCCCCACCATGTTTATTTCTGAGCAGAAGAAGCAGAACCAGACAGCAGGAGGCAAGTGACCTTCCCAGGACTCTAGGGCTCAGAGATGGGAATTTACCATCCTTAGGCCACACAGGAAGAAGTTAGCAGGGTCTGAGGCTGGGTCCTGCCAGCAGAGCGGGCCAGGAGCCAGGACCCAGGTAGAGAACTACCTGGGCATCCCAAGGAAGAGGGAGTTGGGTAACCTTGTTTTTGAGAAATACAGAAGACATTTATGGAATCAAAATCTACCTTCAAAGAGGCATCTCTGGCTGGCAAGATGGCTCAGTGGGTAATGGTGTTTGCTTTGCAAGCGTGATACCCTGAGTTCAATCCCCGGGACCCATGTGAAGGTTGAAGGAGAGAGATGATGTCTTTGTCCTTTGGCTTCTGTATGTGTACTATGGTATGTGTACCCACACAATCAACACTCACACACAAAATAACAACAAAGCTCTTTCTGCCTTCCTCCTTCTCTTTCTTCCTTTTGGCTTTTTGAGGCAGGGTTTCTCTGTGTATCCCTGGCTGTCCTGGAACTCTGTAGACCAGACTGGCTTTGAACTCTGAGATCTGCTTGCCTCTGCTTCCCTAGTGCTGAAATTAAATGTGTGTGCAATTACCTCCTGGTATAAATAAAGTTTTTCAAAAAAGAGGCTCTTTGGGGCTGGAGAGATGGCCAATTGGCTAAGAGTATGTAATTGCTTTTGCAGAAGAGCTGAATTCAGATCCTAATAGCCGTGTCAGATAACTCACAACAGCCTTTAACTTCAGCTCCAGAGGAATGCAATGCCTTTGCCGTCCTTGGGCACTGACACTCACAAGCACATACCCACATACAGGTACACACACACACACACACACACACACACACACACACTAAAAATGGTAAGTCTTTTGAAAGAAAGAAAAGCAAGTAAGAGTCTCCTCCTAAAGTGTTCAATGGAGTTACCTTAAGACCTGGGCGTCCCCTCCTAAGAAGAATCCCATGAACAGTGAAACGATACCTTGTACATAGATGTTCCTAGTAGGCACTAATGATTATAACCAGGAGGTGGAAATCTGTGGGGCAGTGGACCGTGCCAGGAAACCTGGGATGGCTGAGCGGGTTCAGAGTCCCCGGCACCACCGTCATGTAGCCCCAGAACAGAGTTCTCCATGCTAATGAGGTATCTAGAGGCCCTGAGGTATCCTGAGCCAATTAGCTTCCCTTCCCATACATTCCTTCCTGCAAAATCTCTCCACCGTGAGGAGTTGGTATGCATCCATCTTCCACGATGAACAATCAATAAACACTTTGGAGCCAAGGACTGTCTCTTCCATCAAAACCACCATGAGGAGCATGGAGAGGGCCTTTGCCCACAGAGCTGCAGCCTAAGTCTCCTGTGGAAGGCCTCTCTGCACTTCCAGACAACAACCACTAAGCTAAGGACCTTTGCCAATGAGATAAGCAGGTATTCCCCATTTCCCCGGCCCAGGTTCATCATCATAGTCCTCAGCCTGCAGGCCCCAACTCCATTCCCAACTCTTCTCGACCAGCAGTGCCTGGATGTTCAGGAGTTGGGAGCACCTGGTCCTGGCCTTGTTGTGGGCCCATGGACCCCTTTTCATTCCCAACTCCTCTGTGCAGCACCCCAGTGGTGACTGAATGCCCTGGAGTCAGGGAACCCCAGCTTTGGCCTCTCAAATCTTAGACTGTGTTTTCCTACCCCTCAAGTAGTGTCTCGGAGCCTCCCTAAAGCCCAGCACCCGATAAAGGCAGTGGTGCAGGGTAAATGCAGTCTATCAGCATTCAGAGGGTGAACCTCAGACCCACAGAAACTACCCACAGGTTCTCCAGCAGTTGAAGGGATCCAGGACATGTGGTCTTCTGCATGAAGGAACTAAGAGACATGAAAGGAATGGAGTTTCTATATGCAACACCATGGAAGCCCCTGGAAATGGTGGTACTCAGAGAGAACCAGAGGCAAAAATGATAGACTCTGAATGAGTCCATGTCTAGGTAAGACCAGCAAGCACAGAGAAACAGAAAACACATTGGTGGCATGCTACCAGGCAGGCTGAAAGAGAGAAAACAAGGAATGGCTGCTAATGGGTCTAGGATTCTTTTTGAGGGTGATAGAAATGTTTTAAAATTGATAGGTGGGGAGTTGGATCAGTGGTTAGAGCACACTGGCTGCTTTCCCAGAGGACTTGAGTTCAATTCCTAGCACTCACATGGGATCTCACAACTGTCTGTAACTCCAGTCCCAGTGGAAGATGTCCCTTTTCTGGCATCCTCACACACCAGGCACATGTGGTATGCATACATACATGGCAGGCAAAACAGTCCCACACATAAATAACAAAATAAAATCTAAAATAAAAATTTAAGTCGATGATAGCCATGACTGCACAGCATGATGAATATTCTGGAAGTCAATGATGCCTAGCTTTGGATAGTATATGAGCTGTACCTCAAGAAAGCTGTTAGCCCCAAAAGACTTGGTGGTGGCCAGAGTCCATGACCATGGGTCAGAGGAAGGGACTTCAATAGACCCCTCTCTCTTGGGGCTGGAGAGATGGCTTAGTGGTTAAGAGCACTGACTGCTCTTCCAGAAATCCTTAGTTCAATTCCCAGGAACCAGATGGTGGCTCACAACCATCTGTAAGGGGATCTGATGCCCTCTTCTGGTGTGTTTGAGGACAGCTACAGTGTATTCATATACATAAAATAAAATAAATAAAATAAATAGGCCCCTCTCTTATCCTATCTTTTTGCAAGATGAGCTGGCCTTCCCATTCCAATCTCCCTGGCTGTTGTGTTCTGTGGAGCAGCCATTACCACTCCCTCTCCTGCCTGGAATGCTCATCACCTCCAGAAAGCCTTCCCTAACCTCTCCTCTCTCACCAATAGTCACTGCCTGCTACTGTGTTAGGTGCTTGGGATACCTTGGGAATGTATGTCATCCTGGATAGCCCTGGATATCTGTACCTTTTCCACCAAGAGAGCCGGAGGGAAGGTAGAGAAAGGGCTTCCAAACTCTCAGCTCTCTTTGCTGTTCTGGGCCATTGTCTCTGGGAGAGTCTTCAGCCCTGTGGAAAAGGCACCCTACAGAGGAAATCAGGGCAGGAGGTGGGAACTTAGCCGGTGCTGAGGACGTGGAGAGTTCCTAGGGACTAAGTGGAAGGATTTGGAGTCTACAGTGGTGACAGCTCAGACTGTGAAGGTGTAATAGGACAATGTAGGACCTCCCTGGGAGTGTTCAGAGGAGAACCAGAATGTCTTCAACAAATCCCATTTATAGCTAGATCTGAAAAAGAACTTCCTGAGTCTCTGCATGTACTAGCATGCTTCCCAGACAGTACTGGGCTAAAAACCCGCCCACAGGGCTGCTGGCACCAGCTTGCCCCGGCAAGCAAATGTAGCTCTGGTGTCTGGGACTGGGTAGTGCATATCCCCCTTGGACCTAGCTGCCCTTGGGGTGGGAACTAAATGTCTGTGGGTCATTGGAGTTTCTTGTCCCTTAGAGGCAGCCTGCAGTCTGAGACTTGTTCAAATGCCATGAGGCCACGGACTGCTGATTAAAAAACAGAACCGAGGGAGGAGACCGAGTAACTGTAGTGGGGTCAGGGACTGGACTGGGCAGCCAGGAAAGTCGGACTGAGGCAGAAAGAAGACTTAGGCACAGTCACCTTTTCCCTGGTCAGGGCAGCTTATTCGCTATCCTGGAGTCTTTTCTCTGCCTTCCTAGCAAGCAGCTCTGTAGACCTAGTGAGCCTGGAACAGGACACGGAGGGAGGTGGGGGGGGGGTGAGTGAGAAGTTTCTGCAGTGTTCGGCAGATTTCACACATGTGAGAGCCCGGGGAATCTCTCTATTCTCAGAGGAAGCTCCACAGACAGAATCTAGGTGCCTCCCCTGCCTCCTAGTACAGGCTTTTCCACTCCTCTGGGGAAACCGCTTTGCAATTTCCCGAAGGTGTCTCTGTCATCATGGGGAGGCCAGCTCTATCTGATACACGGACTCTAAAATGGTGGCCCTACCATCGGACAAGCTCTCTCAACAGTGCAAGGCTCCCACCCTAATGAATGCTAGGTGGACTGTTAGCAAGGGACGCAATGAGCATTCCTGTCACAGGCTCAAAGATGCATGGGGACCCCTTCTGCTCGGGATGCATGCCTGACTTCATTCTTCTTGCACAGGCTGATTCCTGGACCCGGTGTCTGCCGAGTCCCCCAGTGATGAGGCTCCAGCTCCTGGAAATAAGGGCTGAAGCCGCACACCTGTCGCCCTGGTTCCAAAGGGGCGTAGATAGACTTTTAAACGACAGAGCAGGGTTCCCACTCTCGCGTCACCGCATTCCCATAGTGTAAGAGCGAAGACTTTGGAGCCAAGCGAGCCGGAGACGAGCTCCGAGGAGTGCTGGGATAATTCCTGGTCGCGCTCGAAGTTAGCCTGAGTCGCGAGTCCCAGGCGAGGTCTGGGCTCCGGACGGGGAGGGGCGTCTGGGCCCCGCCCAGCCCCCGCCCCTCTCCGGCTCCCGGGTTGCAAGGCTGCGGAGCTCAACCCAGAAGCCGGGAGCCCTGGGGCTGAGCGTGCTACCTGCTGTAGCCGGGATGCGCGCCCGTCTGCGGTTCCGGCTCCCGGGCCTGGGCGCTGTGCGACCCCATGGCAGGTAGTGGTGGCCTGGGCGGCGGGGCCAGGGACCTCCAGGGCGCAGGGACGGGCCAGGGGACTTCACTGCGTGCTCCCCGTGCTCCGCTGGCGCTCGTAGCTCTGTTGCTAAGCGCTTACTGCCTCTTCGCCCTCCCCGGTCGCTGTCCACCTGCCGCCCGCGCCCCTGCTCCGGTTCCCTCACCCGCAGAACCGTCCCAAGCCTCCCGCCGTCTAGGAGCGCTGGGCCTGCCGGTGGCCAGCGGCCCGGGGCGCCGGCGCTTCCCGCAGGCGCTCATCGTGGGCGTGAAGAAAGGCGGCACGCGCGCATTGCTAGAGTTCCTGCGGTTGCACCCCGACGTCCGTGCACTTGGCTCTGAACCCCACTTCTTCGACAGGTGCTATGATCGCGGCCTCGCCTGGTACCGGTGAGCGCCCCTGCTGGTCCGCGCCTTCGGCGTCGGTGTGTGCCTTGGGACTGTGCTTTCTTAGAACCCAGGATGAATAGGGTAGAATCCTGGGCACTGGGTCTGAAGCAAGCCTGTTAGGGAACTAGACTTGATCTTCTGGGCACAGCGGCCCTCGGAAGAGAGGCCATTTATAGCCAAGGGTCGCAGGAATTAGAAAATCTCAGGGAAAACTCTCCTCTCCTGCTGGGTAGCTGAGGGCCTCAGCGAGGAATGATCTTAGCCTGAAAGTAGTTTCAAGCCAGGGTAGGTAGACTTTCCTTTTTAGAGGGTCAGGTACTGGGGATTGAACATGAAGCCTCATATGTACTAAACAAGTATCCCACCACTAAGCTACTAATATATACCCTTATATTATCATGGTTTGTATCAATATAATCCCGGTGGAACTACTTGGGAGCCTTAGAGATAGATACCTGGAGCTCTGTCACTTTATCATCCCGTGGTGTCTGTCTGTTCCCCGATATAACTCTGTGTAAGTATGGGTAATTATCTGACCACTAGTCAAGTATATTAAGGAAGGACCTCCAGGTTTCCAGAAGTGTTCTAGAAAGTGCCTTTCCATCCCTAAGCATCTCTCCCCAACCCTGCATCAGGGGAGCCCTTTGTAGCTGCTGGAGTCTGGAGAAAAATTAGGTCTGGGTTTTGACAAGGGAGACTCTGTTCTTTGGTACAGCCCAAGGGTGGGGACTGGAACACACTCTCCTGCAGTTGTCTTTTCTCCATACAGGAGAGACTTGGGGTGCAGCAGTGGAATGTGGGGAGCACCACCCCAGGTATAGCAGTATGTTCTGGTGGATGATCAGATACCAGCCCCTCTCTGCTGGTGTGACTAGACACAGGCCCTGCCCACTGCCTCCTGCAGCTATACAGGCAGTGAGGGTTCCCTGTTCCTTCATGTGGAGAAATGGGGGTTTATAGATTGGCTTGCCTCTTCTGCAAGCCCGGGCTGAGCCACGATCACCTGGAGAGTCAGTGTGGGTGGCAAGACGCCCAGGCACACCATCTTCTGTTTCTTGGGTTCTTCTTTACTCTCCCATTTGCTAACTTTAACTTTTGTGTTAAGACTGTGGGGTTTGGGAAAGAAGAAGCTTCCAACCTCTGATGGGTCAGTGCTAGCCGAGGGGAGGTTCTTGGAAACACTAATGTTCCCAGCACGGGAGGAGGGAGTATTCAGGACAGCATGCCACAGTTTCAGACTCCATCTGGAAGTAGTGCAGAGGATGCTGGGAACCCATGGGCCCAGCCCATTACTCAGGGTCACCCTCAGTGGCCTGCTGCTTCAGGTTTGCTCAGAAGTGTGGAGTAAGATAAGTGGCCTGGCTGGGCTTCTGTACTGTGTGGCCTAATGTCTTCACTTGGCTATAGCTGCGAGGGTTGCTGAGAGTCTCTCTCGCAGAGAGAGAGAGAGAGAGAGAGAGAGAGAGAGAGAGAGAGAGAGAGAGA